>NC_051154.1:41146919-41446919 GCF_013339745.2 Dermacentor silvarum | reverse complement strand
ATGCTCACCGCCGGAAGTACAAAAGAACGCAAAAGTAGTACAAAAGAGCGAAAGTAGGGCGTGGGGCTTCGGGTATACACAAAGGCGCTTGGGTGCGCCATTCTAAATCGGTGTATTGTAATAACAATGATAATAATTTTACTTCCATCAATGTGATGGGGCACGTCGGGAATAAAAGCTGATTTAACAGCTTGACTAGTTCCGTGCTCCTCAGCTATCGCCTTACTGCCTCAAAATATAGAGCGAAGCTGCAATTTTCTTCTTTTTGTTTTCTTTCTTTGTCGAGGAGGGGGGGGCTTAAATTAGGCCGACGTCAAACAGCCCCAAGTAGTCAAAGTTATTCCGGTGCCCTCCGCCCAGCTCGCAGCCCATGGACTGTGCAGCTTTGGGATGTAAGACCTCGCAGTTCCTTCTGTTTCCATAGAAACTGCGCTGTTTTGTACCTATTCCGCGCTAATTAAAGTTTAATAGAGGTTGCATTTTTGGTAAGTGAGCTGCTTAATTACACAGGGGTGCATTTCCTTCCTGACATTCGTCACCGTGTTTACAGTTCACATACGGAAGCTCGGAAACCACTTATTTAATTCGAATATACCCAAATTATAGCCACCTCCCCTCCACCCCTCTATTTTTAACTGTTGAGCTGAAACACCCTATAACATATGGTACACGGCGAGCTAGGCAGCATACATAGGCAGCAACCCTTTAAAAAGAAACGAAGAAAAAAAAAACTCCTGACGAACACGGTCAGATTAAGTTGACTGCGTAGCAGTTAGTATTACTACAGGGGCCGTTTTTCGTAGAGATGCATTTCTGTTTACATTCTTATCACCCTTTATGATGGGCATGGATGCCACCGCACTGCCATTTATCACCGGGATTGGCCGCTTGGCGTTGTAAATTATATATATATATATATATATATATATATATATATATATATATACACGATGAAATGGACCTTACTAGATATGGCCACAGATCGCGCTCGCTGCGTCGGCGGCGCTGTGCAAACCGAAAAACGACAAGAAATGCCGAAAAAAAAGAAGATGAACGTGAAGATGGTACAAGAGTCGGAATGCGTTTTAAATGTGACAACCAGCGGCGCGCGCGAAACGCGTTAACGAGCAGCGGAAAAACTCCACAAACGTTTGTAGCAGCAAGTGCGGAATTGGCACGTTGGCCCCCATCGAAATGTAACACTTCGGTTACGCGTGCTGTGCGTGTGATATGCTCTCCGATATCTCACGACCATTTATTTGTCATTTGCTTGTTAAACACCCCTCAGACGACGCACTGTCGTCACGGCGTCTTTACACCTTGGGTGTTCTTTATTCACGTAGCAGCACGCATATAAGAGCTTTTCTTCCTTTCTTTTCATGAGCTTGAAACATTCAGAATGCACAGTCTTGGTAAAAGCTGCCAGTAATAACTAAACATAGTACATGAATAACATTCGCTTATGACGATGTCATCGCGACATTTCGGTGGGGGTCAGCGAATGTCATCCAGTTTTTAAAAAATTAATAAACACAGCATTGATGTCATCACAGCGACGCACTGCGTAACTTGTTGCCTTTGCTTTGAACCTTCTTTTCTTTTTCTAATTAAATAT
The DNA here is from genome assembly GCF_013339745.2 of Dermacentor silvarum. Lineage (NCBI taxonomy): Eukaryota > Metazoa > Arthropoda > Arachnida > Ixodida > Ixodidae > Dermacentor > Dermacentor silvarum. Next base: position 41,445,304 of record NC_051154.1, on the reverse strand, counting down.
GCCGTAACGAAAATAAACTTGCACATAATGTACGAAGCAAGAAAAGAGAAAATTTAAGATATATATATATATATATATATATATATATATATTATATATATATATATATATATATATATAGTGTGAAGAAACAAAACATTGACAAATGCGTTCGGTCAGTGTCAAGTGTCAACATGCAAATTAATACGAATGAAATGGTTAAATAAGACTCCCACGCCGCCCCCTACACACACACAAGAACATCCATAGCACTATCGACGATCGACATACGCGCACATTTGCAGCCTTTAAACGCGGCTTGAGTAGCTAGCGCCAGCTGTCCGCGGCCGTCTGAACTGCCGACCGACCTCACTTCAGAGAGGAGCCCCGCACTATGGTTGTTGGCGGTACCGTAGGTAGCAGTCATTTCGATAAACGGGGTCATATGCTTGGACATCTACAGATTGTCGCATTAGAATCACCTGTAGGAAACTGTTCGATCCGAACGTAACGAAGTAGTAGCAAACAAGGCTAAAACGCGCAGTGAGCACAGCGCAACTGTGATTGGGTTGGTGCTCACAGGTAGTACACAAAAAAACCTTGGAGGACGCTTAAGCTTCGCCTTTAAGAGTGGAACGCGATAGCATTCAAAGCTCCCTGAATGCTTCTCACGCATCCCGGCAACTGCAGCTCATGCAACCGTAATGTTTACCTGGAAACGCTGGCGGCGAACGCTATGCAGGAAGGCGAGATAGAGATAATTTATTAGAAAAGCAGAGAGGTCGGCCTGAGCGAGCATGCTTCTGGCCTGCTACTCTGCACAGGGAAAAAGGAAAGGGGACAAAAAAGAGTGATGAAAGATGATGATGAGTACAGGAAGAAGGGATGCATATATACACTAACACAGTGGTTTCCTTGAAGTCTTGCGTCTAGTCCGGTGATCTTCAAGTAGTCCAGAGCAGCCCTTGTAGCTACTGATGCTACTGTACGGTAACACATTGCGGCCAAAATATTACTTTCGGACAATGTTCACCTGCCAATGCCTGCTAGCGTCGAAGCCAGCGTCTTCCGCTGTGATGCGTGGAGAGGGCAGTCGCAAAGCAAATGTTGGAGAGTTTCAGACACTTGTCAGCGTTCACAGTTCGGGCTGTCCGTGCGGCCAATAAGATGTGCATAGCGTCGAGTGAAGGCGACGCCCAAGCGAATCCGGTGAAGCATGCTTGCTTGGCATCGCTTGACTTTAGCCGGGAACCGAAAAGCCCTGCCACAGTCTATTTCCGGCAGGCGCCTGTGCCGATGGTCTGGTTGAGCCCAGTAATGTGCTGTGCAGTCTCGCATGAGCGTAGTCAACAAAGAGTTTACATCGCTTCGCGAGTAAGGGATCTTTACTTCGACGGCTGTAGGAATAGCGGTTCTTGCTTCCGCATCAGCTAGGTCGTTGCCGGCCAAGCAGCAGTGACCAGGTACCCATTGGAAAGTAATTGAGTGACCGTTCCTCTGAGCAAGATCAAATATTTGTAGGATGTTCTAACCCTAGCATGTAATACTGGCATCTCCTCGAGAGAGAATCGATGGCTTGCAGCGCTGATCTTGCGTCAGAAAGAATAGTCCATGTACGTGGTGTTAGGTAGGAGACAAAACGGACAGCTTCCCCTATTGCGACAAGCTCTGCAGCTGTTGAGGTACGATTTGTGGTCCAATTTGTATTGGCGGGATGTGCCCAGCTGAGGGATCACAAAGTCCCCGGTCGAGGCGCATGAAGTAACCGATCCGTCTGTGTATATGTGTAAAGAGCCATCGTATAGCCCCGCCAAATAGGCCAAGGTGAGTTATTTAAGGCCAGTGGAAGGGATACGCGACTTCTTCGAAATCCCAGGTATGTGAAGGCGAGCTTTCAGGTATAGAAACGCGGCCTCTTGCTTGGGCCGATCCCGGAGGTTGTGCACAGCCGCGCCAAGAAATTAGATCATTTTCAGGTTGCTGTTATTGTTTCGCACTTTCAATATTTTAGTCTGAGAAGATTTAGCGTAAAAGGCATGCGCTGTCGGTGTTTTGTTTCATGACATTTGTTTGTGGGCTGTCATTCTCAAAATTCTGAGGAATATTAACTCTGTCAAGAATGTAAGACAAGGCATGAGCAGTACGTATTAGTGATAGAATGGTGTGGTAATATAACCCGCATATGCCGCATGTCAAATAGCAAGGCGTGGCGTATACATATACCTAAATATACGTTTCTCTAACAGACAACGACGCCGACACCGGATTTCCTGCGACACGGGGCCCTTAACGCTTATCGCATTAATAATGCGGCCTGCGAGCAGCTTTGTAGGGAAGCTTTGTGTAAAGCTTGCTGATCACCTGCCAGAAAAAAAAAATAGAGGTGATGGATGCAATGACGCCACGGAAAATTGAATAATGTTTTGCTGAGTTTTGTGATTTTCAATTAAAAATCGCGTTAAGATAAGGACGTTGCGTTGTGTCCATTAAACTAACCCTTCAGGTGGTGTGTGCACAACTGTGCATGCCAAGTGCATCAAAAGCAAAAGCATCGATAAACATATAGATACCGAAAACGTCTCAAATACACATCTGGAAACACTACTGATTATAGACCTGTGCTGCAAGTTTGATTAATATGTGTAAAGAGCCTTAGTAAAATGGGTTAGAGAGCAGGTTAGAGGGCATGTTTGCTAAAAGTGTCAGTATGTCATCATGTAGCGGGTTCATTTATTTCACTGTTTTTGCAATGTTTAACGTGAGGCATATCTTTAAAGTGATTGGACAAGTTCTTTCCAAGTATGCTAGACATGAAATAGTGGCTGTTCTCATACCTGACCTTCCTGTACAGAGATCGGGTTCTCGCACGGAGTTCATATTCTGTAAACTTGATAAAACCCACTGAAGAATTGTAAATTTTTAGTCCGTTCTGCAGCTTCACGCTTTTCATGATTCTGAAGATGCAAGAAATGCGCTGAAACTAAATTTTCAATGGACAGAATTAACTGGCGCCTGAACGAGCTAAGGGAAGTCGCTCACAACCAAAACGGTTCGTCTTTTTCTCCTTGATTATAAAGTTAGTAGCGCTTCGTGCACTGCATAGATTGCTGTGTGCCGAATACGCTTCTTCTGTTCGCGAAATATGCGATACCGCGGTAGCAGCGTTCGGAACCGAGTATCTGCACTCATTTAGGCGTCCGTCGCACACAGGTGCGCCTCCATTGCAGACGTTTAGCCCTCGTTACGTAGTTACGAGTGATTATTTACCAGCGCGTCCCTCGCGAGAACGTACGAGGCGAAGAGGGTGGGGAAGGGGCGGTCCCTACCTATGTGCCGTCTCCGCGGGCGTCTTCCATAAAGAAGAAAGTCGAGCGCTGCGCGTCAGTGTGTCACAGCGCGGTTTTCGGCGGTGTGCGTGAACTTCCGCGCGGAGGGGGCAAAGGCGGCGGGGGTCAGCGCCGTTCACGCGGCGGGGTCCAGCAGCGATGCCATGGTTGCCGAAAAAAAAAAAAAAGAATAGATATAATGAAGAGACCCGCTCCTTGCGTAATTTAGGGCCGCCAATTGAATTCCCCGAACCTGCAGAATAAGGGGGCCCCTTCCGGGCCGGCACCCCGCGGAAGAAGACGTACGGCGCGCGCCGCGGTTTTCGCGCTCGCCCCCCTCTGCCGCCAACCATGCATGCAGCTTCTCAGAAATCAGGAGGAGCCCCCGTCCGAAACCGCGAGCGTGCAGCAGTGGCCGCCGCCGCGCGGAGAATTGTTTTCGTGCCTTATTTGTGCGGCCATGAGGTGTTCGCGAGACTCGTGCGTCGGAAGGAGCGACGAGAAGGGCCGCGCTGGATGAGCGCACGCTTTGACTTCCCGAAGGAACGCAGGGTGCCCGTCGAGAAGAACGCTTTGGAGAAAAGATGCGCTGTGCGGTGGTTCAGCATACGCTTTGACTTCCCGAAGGAACGCAGGGTGCCCGTCGAGAAGAACGCTTTGGAGAAAAGATGCGCTGTGCGGTGGTTCAGCATATGGACCGCGCTACGAGCGATGGAACGGGAAATGATAGGGAGCAAGTTTCATAACGGATAGGAAGGTGGAAGTATGAATGGGAGATCTAACGTAGCTGTATGATATTCTTGTTAATACGATGAGGAAGAAATGGAGTTGAACAGGTCATGTGTAAATGGCACTACGCGTAAGCGTTGTTAAAACAGAATAACAGAGTGGGTGCTGAGGGAAAGCAAACACAGTCGATGGCGGCAGAGGATTAGATGGAGCAATAAGATCAAATTTTCAAGCATGGAATAACTTTGCCTGACAAGGGACGGAGGGGGGGGGGGGGGGGGGGGGGGGCATTCGGAGATATCTGGGACAGGCTTCGGTTTGATGACGACGAAGCGTCGCCTGTGCCGCCTGCATTCCATTATCAGGGAGGTTTTGGTTTTGAGGGAGGCACGTGCCTCCCTCAAAACTCTCAAGGGCTCGGGTGACTTTCCGACTAGCGAGGGAGCCGACTGCTCTTGGATATAGCTGTCGCCCCTTTTCACTGCATCGCCAAGACTGACTGCCCGAGTGTACCACCTCATAACTGGGGGGAGGGTAACTGGGGGGTGGGGGTGTTAACTTGGCCTCAAGGGGGGGAGGGGGTTACAACACTAGAACTCCCCCCCCACCCCCCCTGTCGGTGCGCCACTGGTATATAGTCCTGAACGGCTTCGTTAGCACGTAAGTCCTACTGAGGTGTGACGCTAGCACACACTCACGGCTTGTCGAGCCGCACCGATGCGAGGACCGCAGTAGCAGTTAGTGGAGGCCGGGATGGGGGATGCCCGACACTGGAAAGGAACGTGGTACTGCCGGCCACAGGAACAGATCGCACCCGCGAAGCTCGACCGGCAAACGAACCATCTACAAGACCTCGCACAGCACAGGCACAGGCCGTGCGGCCGTGCACAGGCCGTGCGCGGTTTGCCCGAGGTCACGAGTCCAGAGCAGGCAGCGCAACCAGGTGACGTTGATGATGATCATGATTCATTATTTAATGCTGTGTCTGAGGATTGTTCTCGTACACCCGTTGTTTGAGTGTACCCACAGGCGTTATCAGACCAACTATATATACAGGTCTTGCGCTATCATGTCGCACATGAAACTGCGATGTCGTTCACAATTATAACTTTCTTTTCTCACTGCAGTTACTTTTCTGACACCCAGTATAGCAGTTGTTACTTGTACAGCTGTTATAACAGTTGTTACAATTACTTGTACTTTTGTACAGTTAAACACAGAAAAGAAATTGCACTGCTTTCCTGTACCCATATTGGTTTGCTGTGCCCATATTGTATCTAATTTGGTTCATTTTCTTTATTATAGGTGTCTATGAAATGTGGTCGCACGACCGCTCTACCAAAAACACACAAGGTGTGCTTTTATCGAGCAGCCATGGTAATCGCATATGCTTTAATTCTTTCTTTCTTTTTTTTTCTATCTTTCTTTATTATACCTCAAAGGTCCAACTGAGGCATTGCATTTGGGATGGGCATATGATCCGTTTTTATATTGATTAGTTTATGATAAATAAGTACTTATATTTGGAACGGTTGAAGTCAGTTGTAACAGCGATGGGGGCGGGAAGATCATTCCAGTCACGAGCTGTATGGATGAAGTAGGATCGCTAAAATGTAACTGTGTGAGCACGTGATGGGCAAACGGAATTCGCAAACCTCGTCATGGCGATGCGGTTTTCTTTTTTCGCTATCGTACACTGGTTCACTTCGTTCTTGAATACATGGCATAGTGGATTTCATTTTTTTTTTTTTTTTATCTGTACGCGTGAAGAGATGTTTCTGTATGCCACTGGGCCAAAGGGGCCCTGTCAAGCCATTTTAATTTGGCTCTTTGCCTGCGATCCCTACATTTTCTGAGACATCGAATAAATTGTTTTCATTTCATCATAAACAAACAGCCAATATATCACGTATGTAGGACGTTCGAGTTCGAGGTTCGAGTACTATCACAAAAGTTCACGCCAGCAAAACGCTCACAGTCTGCTCATAAACTCGTGTGACAGTGCTATGCTCTAGGACACCGATCTATATAATTTTGGGATATATATTTAAACGTCTCTGTGCTCTTAAATCAGGCCAACGCTGCAGGCCCAAGTACCTCCACACGGCTTCAGACTCTATATCTTCTTGGTTTGGAAAATGTGGTGACAGGCGAGAGGCCGGTAGGATCGGGCACTTGCACGGTTCCTCATGTAGTGCTTTGTAGAAAGGAAATTTATTCTGCCACCTGCGGCATTGCTTAATAGACAACCAAGTGACAATCTCGCAACCATCGGTGAAAGTCATCCATTTTGCGCCACACTATGCGCAGTAGAAATCGCTTCGCATACCTCTATCGAAATTGTCTACTTGCTAAGTTGCCTAAGAAATTGTCTATGTTCTTTTTTTTTTTTTTGTCGTCCTTTTAAAGTTTACACTATACTGCACACCATCAACTTTGCCAAGCTCGCAGGGGCTTTTTACTGTCGTCGATTTTTTAGCTCTTTATACAGGAGGGATCCTGACAAAGCCTGAAATTTCCGTAGAACCACTATGCACACAGCCTTTTTGGCAAGAATTTGTGTAACCGCCTCAGGTTCCGCAAAATAAGCATGTAAATAGCGCTATGTCCTCACGAAACTCGTGACCCAATGTACAACTCACAGGTTCAGCCACAGTCGTGCACCCATGACCTTGGGCATGCCCCAATAATCGTCATCATAGCGTATCTCCTCTTAGAGCATATATACTACGCGGCCCATTAATTCTGCCCCCCCCCCCCCCCCCCAAGCTCTTGCCCATTGAAACACGTAGTCGCAGTGTCGTCACAGTGCAAACGTTTTGCGGGATGCGGCCTGAAGAACTAAAACACCCGGCGTCGCGCGCGTGCGCGCGCCCCCGAGAACTTGGCGACTGACGTCAAAGCTTTCTATCCCCGAACGCGAGCGGCCGCTTGCGACTCTCGGGGATTGACCTGTCGGCAGCGTGTCGCGCTGGCTGCGCGTACTCGAAGCCCCGGGGGTGTGATAGATTCGGCGGGTTCATTTGCGCGCGCGCGCACGGGAGGCAGCGACCGATTCCGCGGAAGCGACAAGGTCGAGCGCGTAGGCCTCGCGTCGTTCTCTCGCTTCCGTGCATGGGTCATTCATGAGCAGCCGCACCCACGATGACGCGTGTATGGTTGCAGACGAGTAGTTCACCCTCCACCTACGCCGGGTGGAAGTTATATGCGTTCTCTCAACTGGGCGAAAATTACAAAAGAGAAAGAAAGAACGAAATAAAAACGAAGAACATCGAACACCCTGTTTACGTGTTTGCAAGGCGGAAGCGCTGATCGGCCCCAGCCGGCGCAATGAAAACAAGCAAGAAATACTGTGTGCGCGAACTAGGTATACGCGGAGCACAGAGGGCCTGCCTTAGAGAGCGCACGAATGTCAACGCTAATTCATTGGTATTACGCAAAGCTTTCGCTAAGCAGTTATTTTCCTGGGGTGAAGGGACGTTCCGATGCTCTTGTGAGCACACGCGCCGCTACAGCCGTCACGCCGGTGGCCAGGCACATAAACAAGGGGAGAGAGAGAGAGAGATCCGGGCGTTTCCTGCTCCACTTGGCAGCATCCGTAAACAAACGTGGCAGAGCTGAGCGTAGTTTGTTGATGTATACCGCAGTCAATTGTATCTCTTTCCCGATGTCGTGGCTACGTGGTTGTCCGAGACGCGTCCAGGTTGGTGCCGCAATGCGAACGATGCAAGAAGCCTCACTTTTGTCTCGTACGTGCCTTCGTGAATCCGATGAGCGAGTATACAACAGGGGGAGCCGAGAGGCCGTAATTTGCGTTAGTTACAACCACATGAAGTCAACCGACAGTGAAGACAGGGGAAAGCATCAAGAAAGTTAACTGTTATTTTAAAATTAAAATGTAAAAATAAGTTCAATTAACTAGAACAGTTAATTTTGCCTATGCTTTCCCTGGCTTCATTGTCTGTTGGCTTCAAGTAATGAAACCCGGCACTTGATCCCCCGAAGTGAGCCACGTACAAACGCCGCAGTTCGAATGTGATCGGGCCGTCGCGCACATCTACCGCAGCATAGGTAGAAGCAATGAAGCAATGTACATTCAGATCCTCACGGGAATTTGTATGGCTCAGTAAATAAAACAGCAGATTCTAACGCATATGAAGCATCGCGCTACACTTCACTGCAGGCATGTTTCTTGTTTCGTTTAAGACGAAATAGGCTATTGGCTACAGGCTGACTGAGCCTTCAATGACATGTTTGCGATTGTTCTTTTCGAACGTAGCTTTAACATACCTAATCTTTCCACGGGACAGTTGGAGAGAAGCAGAAATGATAAGGGAAGGCAGGGAGGCTGAGCCCGGTTGGCTAGTCCCCGTTACAACATAGAGCGATAGGTCGGTATGATGTAGGGATTCGATCCTTTCGCTATATTCTATTAATTTATTATCATCCACCGTTCACGAGCGGCCGATCCCGGTTATAACGTGGCGGAGCGCCGCTCGGACCACTGACAAAAGGAATAGCATTGGAATGGAATTGTTACATTATAACCGGCCCCATTTCACGAGAGCAGCGGGGCAGTCTTACTGCGCGGTTTTGGAACTCAATAAGAAATTGGTAGGAGCGCCAACTAACAACAGTTTTTTTGCTGAACACGTTAGCGTTACATTTCTATGACTGGGTAAATAACAGAATAGCCATTACCCCTCCAAGAAGCACCACTCACTCAACAGCTCGGAGTCACCACGAAGCTTTAGGAGGGAGAGGGACTCTTTTATTGCGGTAACACTGTCTTCCACGCGCTATAGCGTAAGGTGCTGATATACCTTTTAAAACAAAATCGATAGCTTTGCGCAATGCAGTAAACTGTGGTCACTCAAACAGGCCTCACATCATCCTGAAAGAATGAGCACGCCAGCAAGGACGTCGTCTCGAGTATCAGGGCAGCCCGAATGGCCCCAAGTGCATGGCTGCACGCGGGGATTACGTGTATTGGCGTTTCTTGGTGTGCAGATTTCTTGTCCTGCATACATGGAACACTTGCAAATGAATTTGTTGTAGAACGCTGTGTGGTAAACATTGCTTGGCGTAGCGATCTTCTGCTGCTTTCAACAGCCTTGCGAAATGGTACATCGGCATTCGTCCAGTTAACCTTATAAAGGTGCAATAATTGGTGCAGAAAACACGGAAGCCAGTCATGGCATCTAGGTAGTCATTTCGGTACTCTAGTTCAAGTGTAAGCGCCATCCGATCATTCACTTTCGGCACACAGCTCACCAGTGCGATTGGGCGAATGATGAAAGTTCCAAAGCGAGCTTGCCAGGCTTGAGAACTTCAACTAGGCGTCTAGTATTCCAACTAGGAAGATCACAAATTCAATTTTAAATACAAATGTATTTTCATTCATCCCTTTTTACAAAAAAATGTACCAGTGATGGGGAGGGCACAGACTAAACGCCCGTGAAGGGGATTGACAGGGCCTGGGCGAATGATGAAAGTTCCGAAGCGAACTTGCCAGGCTTGAGAACTTCAACTGGGCAACTAGTCTTCCAGCTAGGAATAACGCAAATACACAAATACACATTTAAATATAAATGTATTTTCATTCCTCTCTTTTTACAAAAAAAAATGTACCAGTGATGGGGAGGGCACAGACGAAACGCCTGTGAAGTGGATTGAAACGGGCCTCTGCCCTTTTCCGACACGACAGAGACGAAACAGTAAGGACACGGCAAAAGTAGTGCCAAGTTGTAGAAAAAGAGAAGGAATGGAATGTAGTTGTATAAACATTTCCCTGATAAATGCTTAAAACGTTTTCAAACACAGCAATAAAATTAAGAAATGAAAATGGGCTGCTGTCTATATTGTCATTTTATTGTTTAAAGTGTTTGGAAATGTGTATCGGATCCTCTGTCGTCCGTAGTTTGTACGGGTATAGGTATAGTCCATCGGTCACTGGTTCACATGTCAAAAGGAATCATTCTTTCTTCTAGGGCTGCGAGATCTTTAATGCAGTTATTGGGACCATAGCGCTAAAGTGACGCGGACAAGGAAGAAACAAGTCCCTGTCGTTGGCGTCCTTGTCCGCGTCACTGAAGCGGTATGATCCCTATAACTGTATCAAATCAACGAGCCCAGACGTCTGTACTCCTGTCTTTAATGTGCACATCACTTACGCTCACCTCATAACGTTTATTATAAGGGACAAGTATAAGTATGTTACGGGCAGCTGTTTCAATGCAAAATATAGATTTAGTATGCGCATCATACTAAATGTTGGCGATTGCACGAATCACTTTCTTCTATAATTGCTTTCCTTTATATTAGACAAAGTTGTCGTTCCTCAAACAAAATGACTATAACAGATTGTAGAAAAGAACAGAGTGTTATAAATTATAGGTTGACATTGTTCGGACATAAACAACGTTGTTTGCACAATAATCCACCGACAAGGAATAGTTTGCTACATATACGGAGTGATCATATTTAAGTTCACCGGAATTTTTAAAAATCACCTGTGCTGGCTAGCATAATTCTTGTCCTTGAGCTGAATCATTCGAAGAGGCGGACACTACTAGCATGAGAAATAGAAACACATATTCAACTAATTAACAAAAATGAACTAACTACTTTTTAATTAATTACTTTACGGCACATATTGCAATTTACGAATTGTTGTCGGTGAGTTTGCAAGACGTATCCGCTTGAAATGAATATCCAGAATCATACCAGTTTTGAGATATTATTTGCCAAAAAATGTGGGACGAAATACGTACTACATCGGCTTTCCAGTTACTTTTGTGCTTCAATGCATGAAAGAGCGTTTTGTTCAAAAAGTAAGTGAAACAACAGTGCATATTTACAGCGAGTTTGACGGCTCATACCTCGAAACTGGTGTCATTCTGGAAATTCATTCCAAATGGATACGCCTTGCAAGCTCATCGGCTACAATTAGTAAATTGCAATATGTGCCGTAACGTAAATCTTAAAGAAGTTTATTAGTGGATTTTTAATTAAGGTATTATGTGTTTCAATTTCTCGTGCGAGTAATGTCCACCTCTCTGAATAATCTAGCTCAAGGACTAGAATTATCTTGTCTGCAACAGTCATTTTTAAAAAATTCTGGAAATCTTACGAATGATCACCCCGTATTCGAGAGTCCGATGACGTTTTTCTGGAACCTCACACGAAGGTTTCTAACCACGGCAACGATTTCAGTGTTCGACAAAGCAAGATGAAAGCTAATGTGTCTATAGCCTTTTTTCTTGCCCGAAAAACAACTGCCTTAGTTTTTGACGCATTGATTACTTGATAATTATGTGGACTACAGCTATTTAGTATACATAAGAGCCTTAATTGCTGTATTTTAGAAATCTGATAATTGACTCCTCTAGCTGACAAAGCGTCATCCGCATAGATTAAAAATGTTACTATTGGTGCCGATGTTTAATATGTCACTTTTGTATATGTTGAATAGAAGAGGGTTTAAAATATTTCCTTGCTTAGCGACTGAAAACTTGAGCGGAAGCCATTGTTTTCTTGAACCTGTTAAAGAAATACTACGATATCCAAAGTATTCTAAATTATCTATAAGTGCTGTATTGATAATTCCATCAAAGACTTTGCTGCAATTAATGAAGCCACCAATGCCGTAAAGCTGATCTTCAAAAGACTCGAGATTAAGTTCTTTCTGCATCAAAAGTGACATATCAATTACGTTTCTTGCGAAATTGAATTGATATGGTGTTATAAACTTACCTTTGCTCAAGAAGATCGTCAAGCGCTCATTTATTCAGTACCATTAGAGAATATTGGACAGATTTACCCTCACCTGTAATTTGTTATATTGTCCTGATCCCCTCCTTTAAATATGGACTTAACTTTAGAAACCTTTAGACGGCTGCGGGCCCGCATTCACAAAAAGTTCTTACGCTAGAATTGTTCGTAAGAGTATATTCCAGTCAATCTTGATGCTGGACATATTTGCGAAGGTGGTCGGCAAATGGCGAAGATCACTTACGAACTTTGCTTTAGCTTGTAAGCTTTGTAAATTCGGCCCCTGCTTCCCAGATCGCATTTGATAAGATTGGGCGAAAATATTCTATAGCGTCGCATCGATTATGCAGTGGTACGTTATAGACTGAAGTTTTCTGGCTATAGGTTGAGGTCTGTTGAAAGTGGTGGCCAGATAAATGCGTAGGTTATCTCTGACGTGTGCTGCTATAACACCCGAAAATTACTGCTTATCGCTGAGGTTTGTGATAAATATAAGACCGACTAATTTTGCTGCAATCGCATGGGCGGCTGCACGACGTCATATGCATTGTCCTCTATAGTGCACGAAGCAGTTGTGCTTTTTCTGACGATAAAACTGGGAGATCAATACTGAAATCCCCTCCTAGAATTACCTTGTAGTGTTTGTTAATACTCCAGCCAAGAAACACGTCAATAAAGGAGGAAAATGTGCAAAAAAAGGGCGGTAAACCACACATATATCGGCGCAGTCCACGTTAACAGTGGACACTTCATAATAATTGGTTGTTTTGTAAAACGACACAAGTTCGTATTGATTCTTTTACAAATAGCATGGCACTTCCGCTTTTTTTTTTCACAATGGTTAAAAAAATGACGCGCATATGCCGGAACATGCAATCTGTCAGAATCATTGCGGTATACCATGTTTTAGTAATCATAACGACATCAAGCTGAAAATTGAAACTGCCAAGATAAGTTGTCAGTATATATGCTGCTTGTTTCGCGCTGATTGTACATTATGACGACAATATAAGCTAGATTTGCTTTGGAAAAGAAATGAAAGGGGGGGGGGGGGGGGGGGGGCTCTTGGCCGGTTCTAAAGCATTCATTAAAAGTAATTTTTCACACGGTAGAGAAATGTGCTGCCTTTATGCTATTTTATCTAGGTCGCAAAAGAGAAGCGATCTGAAGCACGCAGGATGACTCCGTCCTTCGTGTATCTTGCCGTCCATTGACCAAACGGCCGTTTGGCCTTGTTTTAGCAGCAGTCGCGCTCAGCCGCTTCTTGAGCTGTGGGCAAAATTGCTCGTTCAAATAAACTGAGGTTGTTCCAGAACAGCCGGTATATGCAACGGTCAGGCGGGTCCTCCGCGTTTGCTCAAGAACTGCATCTCATTTCGGCCGACTATTAAAATAATGTGCGGGCATGATGCATCTTTCAAACGGAGGAGACATGGCAAAAATAAATGTCTTGGTTCTCTGTTTTTCAGCTGCGTGCAGAGATCTGTCTTTTCATCAAATTGTTGATGAAACAATTCCAGGCTGCTCTTCATTTCTCTCTAAGCTTATACAGAGCGCATGTCGCGGAATTCCTGCCGAAAGTACTTCAGAAGCTGTCAATTTCATCGCGCAGCATGTTGGCACAGATTTTGCGGCAACAGCTGCCGTTGAGACAAAAGGCATGCAGTGCATCAAATCTCAAGAACTAAACACAACTAACCTGGAAAAAACGTTACATGCGTGTCAGAAGTTACACGCGTGTCAGGCGGCCGTCACTGCCAATGTGCACGCAAACAGAATCGCCGGTTTCCGAAAAACCCAATGCAGATGCCCTCCGCAGTCGGCTTGAAAGCGCGTCGGATGCGGCTGTCTTCTTGCTTTGGTACAGCTAGGGATGGCTTGTTTCGTTGACAGTACTGCTGTAAAAAAAAAGAAAAAAAAAACGCAAGTCGATGCTTCAATTACATAAATGTCAGGCCGCTGTCGCTGTCTCGGTGTCATCTCGCCAGGATTCTTTGTAGACATCAAGTAAGACACCTGGCATCCGTTCACCAAGATGACACTATAGGCTCTTTAAGAAATTCCACCAGGTCTTGGTGATGACATATACGTCTGCACAGAACAAGTCCTTGTTCTAAGGAAAATTAAAGGGTAGGTTCACACGTGGATTCAAAAATCAACGCAAATGGCACCTGCTTGGTATCATTGGCCTAGACAACGAACTCTGGCTCTTCAATGACGCGTCACTATACTTCGTTTTTACGTGGCTGACAGCAGCGCGTCAATATGCCTGATGTGTCACGGACAAGAAGGTTCTGACATTAAAAGGTCAAACTTCCTGAAGTGAGCGTCTCACAGGTGGGAAGATGTGGCGATCACTCGGGCATTACGAACCTCAGTGCGGTGGCACGTGCACGCGCACCTAACCTCCGTATAGTCAATCTGGATCCACCACGGAGGTGTATAGTACTTGTCGTGGCGTGGCTGCTTTACGTACGTAACACTTGCAGACCCGTTTCTCAGCTCATTACTGATGTCGCAAGGAAATTACCCGCACGCAATCTAACTCAATATGCAAAAATTATATACAAACGTGGCCAGGTCTAATGTCGCGATTATTTCCTACAGTTATTTTCCTCTTCGTGCTTCGTCCGAGCGGCGTTCCACCAACAGGATCGGCTGTTTCTGAGCAGTGGCCGATAAGGAAAGAATGGAATCGAGGTTCAGGAATGGTCACATTATAGTGGCCATGAGCTCAGGTAAAGATGTAGCGCGAATGGGACGAGACACGACAAAGAAGGGCGAAACGACACGGACGATTCAGTTTTCCACGTCGTCTTTCTCTCTCTCTGTGTGTGTGTGTGTGTTTTTTTTTAATCATCCTATAGTTAAGCTAGAAGTCTACCACATGCACTATGTATCCAGCCTTATTAAGCCGCAAATTCAAGAGCTATAGAAGAGAGCACAACTGCGACCTCCATTCTATAACTGCAAATGTGGAGCTGCTTAAAAGTCGACTACTACAATAACCGTCGGAGAGGCTGTTCCGCTCTAAAACAGCTGGTCCTCTCCATGTGGCGTGTCCGGCTCCTGGCGACGGCTAACCGCAAGAACGCCCGTGCACGAGCAATACTGCGTGCGTGAGAGTTGGCGGTGAACAAGCCCTTCGCCGTGGCATCCTTCGTCGGTGCTGTCCTGTGATGAATCAAGTACGGTAACGCTGCAGTATAGTAGCAACGGCGCGGCTAATTCCATAGCGTCCATAACAAATGTCAAAAAATCGCGGGCTGTTTGGCATACCAGCACAACGTTGCGATGCCACACAAGGACACTGCCGTGATATAGAAATAACGAAACTCACAAGCTCGACTGATGACGCACTTCAGACGGTACACGGTTTCATCCAATAAAGTAGCTGAATACGCTGTATACTGACGGAGTTGTGGGCTGGGCGTCCGGTCCACGCGCTCGCCCCAACCACGCGCGTAGGTCCGCGCCTCGCATTCCAGCCTATCGGACCTCTGGCCCCGTTTCTCCTTTGTTTTTCCTCTTCCTAAATTCCTGACTCTGGGCGAGCGAACCTCGCGAATAACACTGCATCGCCCAGCGAAGGCAGCGCGCGCACAGAAGAGCAGCGTCCGAACACCAACGGCGGCGCCTTTCAGCGACGGCAGCGGGACCATCGCCGAAACGGGGGCTCGGGGGGAAAGAAGAAAAGGGGGGGTCGTAAATCGCTGCGCGAGCCAACCGGCGCGGCGTCGGCCGTCCCAGGAGAGCGCAGGCCGCCTAATCCCGCGCGCTCGCTCCGCCTGCAGCAGAAAGTTCAAAGATGTCCGCAGATCGTAAAATGCGCGCTTAGCATGCGCGCGCGGGCGTGCGGTCCTATCATAATTTGCAGGGCGCAGGAATGCCGGCCTGTTTGGTGCGGGCGCCAAGGGATTCTTCAGGACAGTGGGTGGCCCGCACCGTACGCTGCGCGGAGGCCGCCGCCGCCGCCTCGGGGGCTCTGCTCCAATAAATATCCGCTCGGTAAAAAAATATATGTATATATATATATAAGAATAAAAAGAAATAAAGAAGGAAACCCGCATGGCCCTGGCAGTTCTCAACCTCCCGGCGGCGTATAGCTCCGCGACGGTATAGTATTTTAAACCGTTTCAACAAACCTCACATCTTTAGGCTCGCGACATTGCACCGGATGCCGTGAAGGATTCGAACGCCTAATTACTGTATACCATAAACTGCGAGACAGACAAAAGGGAGAGAAAAATATCTAACGAAGATCGCGCGTCGTGGATGACAGCGCAAACATACAGTTGTCAGTTTCATTCGATGCGGGGAGCAGGGCGGCTTAAAGGTAGGCAAAACGGCTGTGACGAAAGTCGAATGCTGGAGAATTAACGGCACCCTAGAAGTGATATGCTGTTAGGAATGCATGAAGTCAAATTGAGCCCGACAAGTTTGAACTAAAGCATTATGGGCTATCGATGTCTTGTGCTCAAGAAGCCACCTTTGAGCCAGTGTACTCAGTGAAGTCGTCACAGTGTTGCTATTATTGGCACTATTCTCTTCCGACGCCTTTCCTACGCGCCAGAACTCTCATTTGGAGATGCGACGGAGGGCGACGTGCGATCATCGGTCCGAGGCTTCTTATGCGCGATTGGCCAACGTTAGACGAAATAAGCCATCAAAAATGGGTGACCTACACTCATTACAGAGAGATACCTTGCGTTATGCTTCGCGGATGGTATAAGGTGTAGTTACGCCAAGCTAGTCAACTAATTAGGTAATCAGAACGCCAACTGTTACTACCATGCAACACATCAAAACACGTGGAAGTAGCAAAATAAATAAACTGAAAGCCTGTGACTACCATCAACGGCGTGATCTACAGGGCGATAATTTTTAAGTTCCCCAGAATTTTTTTTTAATCGCCTGTGGCAGATAGCCTATTTCCTGTCTTTGAGCTGGATTATTCGAAGAGACGGACAGTACTATAGCACGAGAAATCTAAACACATATTCAACAAAATAACAAATGTGCACTAAATAACTGCTTAATTATTTGTTTTGCGACACAAGTTGCTATTTACGAATTGTATCCGAAGAGTTTGCAAGAGGTATCCACTTGAAATGAATCTCCAGGATGACACCAGTTTCGAGATAATATTTCCCCTAAGTGAGGGATGAAGTACCTGGGCGTTCCCGTTACGTTTGTGCTTCAATGCATAAAAGAGCGTTTTGTTAAAAAATTCAAAGCCATTCCACTACTGTGAAGATGGAAGTCAGCGAAGCTGTGACTATGGTGGGTTTGCTAATGAATATTGCTATAGTGAATTTATATATTATTATTGGCTATATTGAGCGTCTTCGGCATGTTCGTCAAAGAGCAAGGACACCAGCGTGTTGTTTTCGCCCGGCGCGATGGCCAAGTAGTGCGTTTGCTGCGCCAAGTCCGATCTTCTGCCGAGGCGTTGGCGCGACGCCGAGACCGAGTCCCGCTCCGGCTCTCGGCGGCTCATACCCACATATCCAACGCGGGTATGAGCCAGCCATGATTTCTTTCTTACCTTCCTTCTTTCTGTATTTCTCTCTTTCTTTCTCTGTTTCTTTCTTTTCTTCCTTGCTTCTTTCCTTCCTTCCTTCCTTCCTTCCTTCCTTCCTTCCTTCCTTCCTTCCTTCCTTCCTTCCTTCCTTCCTTCCTTCCTTCCTTCTTTCTTTCTTTCTTGTGCGTGGCTCATACCCGCATATCTCTGGATCATACCAACATATCTAATGCAGGTATGCGCCACACGTGATTTTATTATCGTTAATCGCGACGTAACTGACGAGCATGTGATGTTATTGATGTCATGCGCTATCAGTCATGTTAGTCATACATTCGTACCCTTCTATGCCAATTTTGGTATATACCAAGTGAACCAGATGCCACAAAACGAGACGCCACAAAATTGTTGCCTACTTCCGGTGTACACGGACGCGATCTCCTGGAACCTAGCCTATAAAAAAGTAAGTGGAACAACAATGCATTTTTACGGTTAGTTTGATGGCGCATATTTCGAAGAGTGTCATCCTGGAGATTCAATTCAAGTGGATTCGCCTTGAAAGCTCACTGGCCGCAATTCGTAAATTGCAACATGTGACGCGGTCCCCATCTCAAGGTATATAGCTCACAAAACACTGTGTGACGTCTTCGAGCAGTCGGGCCTCGCCACCCGGCTGACCTAACAGTGCTGGTGCGCTGGGCCGGGTGACCAACTCTCTCGAGGAAGTAAGTCACTTCACCACAAGCGAACTAGGGATACCTCTAACCCAATTGCTATGTCGTAAATATGTAAATAGTTCTCTTGTTTACTTTCTCCTCGCTGTTATCCTCTCTGTCTGTCGTTTTACTTGCCTTCGCCTAGTCATAGTCAGCGCTCTGTCCTGTCCCTTCTTGGTTTTTTTAGTACGTGTATGTGTTGTAACACTGCTACGAAGAATGCATCACCAATTAGCCCGCCAGAAAACATTAGTGAAGTTCATATCTAGTTCTGTCGGCTGTTCTTCAATCTTTCTGTCTGATCCACACCGCTTGGTCCCTGTTATCGCCAGCGCAAACAGGGATGTCAAAACGATAGCGTTCTGTATCCGAGAAAAAGTGTTGCCCCCTGATGTAGAAGTCTATTGTTCGGAAGCTTTCGACCTTCGCCTACTCATGGTCAGCACTCTGTCCTGTCCCCTCTTGGCTTTTTCCTTGTGTGTAACTGTACTGTAACACTGCTACGAAGAAATTTGAAAGAGCTGTTTTTGTGCGTCTAAGAGTCAAATATACGCATTTCCGACGTGGCGCGTGGTGCCGTCTTCGCGCCCATGTTCGCACCCTGAGATCCACGACTCCGGTGTATAACCGTATGTAGGAGCGGGCTGCTGTTACTATAAGAAAAAAAACTGGGCCCACATTCACAAAACGCTTTTACGCTACAATTGGACACACTGTTAGCTAAGGCAGCCAGCCAATCGCAAATCACGCTTACGAACGGCAAACTTCTGAGAATGTGGTACCTGGTGCACATGCGTATTCTTTCTTGATGCTTGAAACCAGACCGTGGAAATTTATTATGAGAAATTAATTAGCGTCATGTTTCGAAAAGGGGGGAGTCGGACAAGGTACTCGTGTCAGCGACAGTCTGAGGGGCATTCGTTATTGTCTGCGGAACGGAATGATGCAGACCCACAACATCTTCAGGGCGAATTCACAAAGCTTTTCGTTTGTAAGTGTTCTTTACCAATGGCCGGACGCCTTCGCGAATGACATGTTCAGCATCAGGAATGGATGAAATTTTCTTTTACGAATAGTTTAAGAGCTTCTTGTGGATATGGGGCCATGGGTGCTCTGCAGGAGGCCCCGAGTTTCTCGATCGCCTGAGTTTGCTCGACGGCAGTTCGTGAAAAAGATAGCGCAGAATGCGTGAAAGCAGCATACAATAAAATTCCGAGGTGAAGCCACGCATGTCAACACGAGCGCACCCTGCGCACACCGCTCCCTCGCTTAAAACACACAAGACTGGGAGATGTTACGCGCCAGCACCGCTTTTATTGCGATAGCAATTATATGGACACTCCAAGTGCATTTCTGCCATCGGCATCGCCGTGAGGTTCCGTATAAAGTCCAACGGCGATAAAATCGTCGCCGCGCGCCGTACGCTGTGTGTGCGAGTTACAGCGTACGAGGGTGATCGAGCCGGCAATCGCGGCTCAATGTAGCGTATGCGAGGGAGGAAGGCAGGCTGGAAGCACGCGGTCTTCTTTCACGCGCGAGGCACGGGGGCGAGGCCAACGTTAATAGAACGTTGGGCGAGGCGACGGAGAGGGAGGGGTGTGCGTTCTGCTCCGTCGTCTGCGGCTCACAGCGCGGCCGCGCGGGCGCCGTATCTTGAAAGTGATCTGCGATGTGGCCCAAGTGCGCAACTGCACGTGCATCTTCAAAGCGGTCTGCGTTGGGGACAAAGTGCAGGCGCCGAGTGCCGGTAGCTTCGTATGCGGTGTGCTTTCGACGTTTAGTCCGCGTTAAAGCGAGACGAGAGACAGCGTGAAGGTCAATTTGCCCACTGCTGCTGGCGCGCTTTCGAAGTCCGGCGTTTTCACAGCGACTTTCCGCGGTCATCGAGCGAGATGTGTGCATGTTTACCTAAGCGCGCGTGACCCCGCGCTTGTCTATTTAGTTAGTAAGCGAATGTTTACAACTTTATACGGCCACTTAAACTACTATCCTTGCTTCGTATAGCTCTCTACAAATTTGCTATCTCAATCGAGGCTTCGCCTTTCGGGCGAAACTGCGACTTTTTGTTATCAACGCAATATCGCAATACCGGGACTGTACCGCTATCTATCTAGTCACTTCTGAGGTGCGTCGCGGGCGTATCTCCTCTTTCGCACATTATCTGTCTATCCACCGTCGAATGCGAACAGTGCAGACATGGCGCATTCTCACCTCAACCCTTTCTTTCGAGTAAGCTAAAAAATAAAAATTTTCTATAGCTTGCACAACTAACCTACTTGGTGGAACGATGAACAAATGAAAGAAGGCACCGACGGTTTGATCACGTGACTCCTTCATTTTAGGCCGGCCATGAGGCAACGCCCAAATGATAACGCAAGAGCCAATCTATAAGCCAATGAAACTGGAAGCGTGCCGAGGGTTGAATTTTATGCCTTGATACCATTAGCTCATTCATCTGAGGGCGTCGCCAGATCTCGCGGTGATTCCGAACAGTTCCAAACTCGGGCCACCCTGCATAGCACCCCAGGTCCCTTGCTGATCTCGTACAGCTGAGAAAGGGGGGGGGGGGGGGGAATCCTAAATACCGACGCCATAGTGCGAGGCCAGCGCATGCATGGTTACGTAGCAGATAAGTAATGCTGGCGGCTGCGGGAGGCAGAGTGAATAAAGACACGAAAACCATGAGACGCATTCTCGGACGATCGCTTTCGGCGATATCGCTTTCAGTGTGTGCTTATTGGCTGGTTTAGCGAAACCGCATGAGCTGATTCACTGGTTCAGCACTACGTCACGCGAAAGCAATAGTATCGCTGAAAGTGATCGTCCGAGAATACGTACCCATTTCGGGTTGAGCTCCAGGGCCCGAATTCATTTAAAGCACTTATACGCTAGAATTGTTCGTAAGAGCAAATTCCAGCCAATCCCGATGCTGAGCACATTATTAACGAAGGCGGCAAGCCAATGTAAAAGAACACTTACAAACGAAAATCTTTCTGAATACGGCCCCAGATCCGTATGTCACTGTGCATACCCAAAACCGCAACTCTGAGTGTTATGCGCAGACGCAGAGTCACCGTTACAGGAACGGAGTTCTTGTCTACTATTGCGCTATGCACCGTGAACGCTTAAGCAAACAGCAACAGTAAGTCAGCTGATCACAAACGTTCGTAAACAATATGCCACTGTTCTCCAGTTTAGATCCATTGGTGAGATGCATGAGATGCGCAGATCATTGAGCTGAAGCGGGAGAAACCCAGCGCAGCATTGCCTGGTCATTCAGAATGCACTGCACTTATCCAGCAACGCCAATCGGCTGACCAGACTTGTCGATGCATGCAGGTTGGTGGTGTATCGGTCTTTCAGACAATTCAGTGGCGCCATCAAGCGCCGGGCGCTCTTTTTCTTTCAATTTTCACGCAGACGAATGCACCTCATTCAGCCAGCTAAAGTGAAAGGATGATTAAACGATCGGAGCAGTACCCACCCTAAAGCAAGCCTCAAAGGCTGCCCCTGGATACAGCCCCCAGGGATGGCCGCAGACAAGTGAGCCAAGGCCAACCAGGCCGCGCGTCTTTTGTCGCTTATTGCTTAGCCAGCTCTAACACTGGATCGTTCCCCCGCGCCCTGAGGAGCCCGTCGCGGCGAGTGTCCAGCCGAGCATCGTCTCTGCAACGTCGAGGTCACTCCTGGGCGGGGGCCGCGCCGTAAATTAGAGGTTGTATAATAATTCAACCCTCGATTTTCACCCGCGGGCAAAGCTTACGCTCCCCGAGCGATACACTTTCTCCGCGCTGGTCAGTGGAGAGTAAAAAAAAATGATAACGGCTCCCCTGGATGCCGCTTCTGTTTCGCCGTTGGCGATAGCACTCGTTGAACCCGGAATGGCTGGGAGCGCCGGCCGCCGAGTCACCTTGAGGCTGCCAACAGCGCCTGCGAGATATCGACATCGCCCCGCGGAGGAACCTCGTGGTGGTATCGGTCCAGCAAATTTGTGCTGTGTCCCGCAGGTTACGTCAGCACTGGTCCATACTACAGTGTTCATTGCGTTTGTATGAAGCAAAAGCTAAAGTTCGGACTGATTCATCTCCTAGTTAATGGCAGGTTTACTCCGTGCGCATTAGCTGTCCGATATTCACCATCCGCACGAGCGTTAGCTGGAGCCGGTATTGCTGCGCAGCGAGCGGACGCTCGGTTTCGTCGCTCCGTCCACAGACCGAATGCACCCCGAAGCCGCCTTGCACAGTGGAAAAACCAAAGTCTCGCGGTTACACTGGGGGGGGGGGGGGGGGGGGGGGGGGGGTATATTCTGTAAGAGTCCACCACCTAGTGGACTGTCCACTTCGGCTGTCGCCATTGGTTCCAGCACTACGAGCGCGAAGGTGCCATCCAGTCTCCTTCGTGCTCGTGGTGCTGGAACCAATGGCGACAGCCGAAGTGGACAGTCCACTAGGTGGACTCTTACAGAATACCCCCCTGCATGCCGTCTGCCCGCACTCGTCGACGTCTGTCTGGGTTGAATCTGGTCTGATAAAGCTTATAGCGTAAGTTCTTCAGCAGACATACGGTGGCTAGCAGACATGCCGAACACCACCCGTCGCAGCAGTTTTGTATCTACCTTTTACAGTGAGCAGCCTGCGCACCGCGCACCAGGGGCCGCTACAGGCGCGCTGCCATTGAACGCCTTCTGAACCGGGAGAAAGCAGGCATCAGCCGTCGCCGGCCGCTCCAGCAACGTTCCGCCGAGAGGCCGGGGATCACTTAGTATTATTTATTTAAAATGTGAAAAAGAAGAGGGAAGACGTGATCTGTCGTCAACTGCGACAGAGACTTGAAGGTGCGGGATAAGACTATGTGCGAGCTTCATCCGCATGAGCTGCAGCACAAGTGCCAGTGCTTACGACCGTTCGTCATGTACACCTTTCCGCTATATGCGAGCACAAGCCCAACCGCCAGTGCCGGGTTGCCAATAGCCGGCAGTGAAAGGTAACCGATTTCCGGTAACGATAATGAACGGTAAGCGATTGCTGCCTGCGTTACCGCTGGTACAAAACCAGACTTGTACACGTTACAGAAAAAAGTAGCTGATTACAATTACAGTTACTTCATTCAAGAATGTAATTGATTAAAGTTACCAATTACGAAAGTAATTGAGTAATTATTCAAATGTAATCGAAAATTTCTACGTTGCTTTCCTCCGAAATTTTAGTAACACTGCACAGATAACGTAAACAGAACGAGCTGGCCTGGCACATTCAATGCGCCCTCTGCAGCGCGTCATACTTTGCTTACATTTACGAACAAGAGCTTTAAAAAGAGAGAGAGAATTCATCGGTCATCTTCTCTCGTTTTTGTCGTGAAGTCATCAGCAGCGGCACTAAAAACTCACTGTATGTGCGGGCTGGGAAGCAGGGCTGTGTTGTAACGTACGGACATCTTGCGCGCAAGATTGTCGTTACTCAGCATTTGGTTCCCTGTGGCGCGCAACGCGTTTTGAACTAGACCCTCCCGGTTGGGCCAATGGAAAGCTGTAAAAACCGTCCATATGTGATATCCTGGCAATAACGTCCTAAGTGGCCTTCGCTATCGAGACATACAAGCGCCTCTTTAATTCGTCGGCCAACATCTGGTGGAGAATTAACATGAGGAAACAAATATTGAGCTCCCGGGTTTGCCCGTATGAACACGTTCATCCACTAGGCTGCTGCGTGGCACCATCTCGGGCGTTCTACTGTAGTTACCGCCAAATTCAGGTTCCTCAAATTGCCTCACCTATTACAGCTTGTCTCACCAATAAAGTAAATAATTACATGTAATTGGTTACTGAAAATGTAACCGAATTACAGTGAGCGTTGCCGAGTAAGGAATGTAATCGTTAAATTACA
This sequence comes from Dermacentor silvarum, assembly GCF_013339745.2. Taxonomy (NCBI): domain Eukaryota; kingdom Metazoa; phylum Arthropoda; class Arachnida; order Ixodida; family Ixodidae; genus Dermacentor; species Dermacentor silvarum. The sequence continues at coordinate 41,421,375 of NC_051154.1, read as the reverse complement.
AAACTGCAAAAAAATGTAATAGATTACAAGTAATAATTACATGTAAAAGTTAGAGATAAGCTATCTTAAATATAAGTTAAAGGTGCAGAGTTAAAAGATACGTTTCATGCGGTTTAAAAAAAATTGAGGAGCCATTCCACTCTGTGAAGGTAGGTGACCAGCGAAGCGGTAGCACATCACACAGGCTTAGACAAGGGTACACATTTGGTAATGGTAGTGACGATAGCTTTGTGATTACTGCGATATACACTGATTGGTTCGGTTGCAACCTTAGACAGATTCTTGGCCAAAGTTAAATCTAGCTTTGTGATTACTGTGATGTACACCCATTGGTTCGGTTACAACCTTAGACAGACTCTTGGCCAAGGTTAAATCTATACACCACCGTTGTTGAGTAGTTAAGTGACTCGGATTGGTGCGGCACTTCAAACCAAACTCTTCTATAGCACAAACTGAGTGAACAGTTTCTTGTCTGGTTTTTAAATGTCCACAATGAAGTCTCCAACAATGATCACAGGGGTAGTGTCATCACGGTCAACCCACGCAAAGTGCATGGTCATGAACTTCTCGATATCACACTTGCATGTGCCTTAAGATATATACACAGTGGATATCACAATCACGTCGTTAGGGTTAGTTAGTACAGCACAGACATCCCCACCTTCGGTGGCATTGTCCTCTTGCGAGTCAACGGTGTATGGCTATACATACATTTTGTCATTTGCGTATATGGCAACGCCACCTGCTCGTGAGTCCATGTGGCGTTCACAAACGTTTCCAGTATACCCATCTACTTGAAGCAATGCATCTTGATTTATTTATTTAATTTGTTATTATTTATTATTAGGGGCGGAGTGCTTGAAGCCTGCTCCTCCTCCGCCGCGGGTCGGCCCGGTATTGCACTATCTTCGGGATCGGCCAACGCTCACCAAGGTGTATTTTTTATTGTTGATGCACAAACACGAAACATACATGGAGCCTTAGCCATATACAGCTTTACTGTAAAAGAAATATTGCTCTTAAGTACCCAGTAAATCCAGAAAGAGCGCTGATATCGTCCACGCAAAGCATTTTAGCACTCTTTCATGCACACAACTTTATTATTGGAGGGAAACAATATTTTATTGAAAATACAGATTAGCTTTCGTCCAAAAATGACTTTTATAACGCGGGAAAAAAAATTGGCACATTGGTTCAGAAGAAATGAGGTGGTCACCTGAGGTGACAACCGTGCAGCAAGTGTCAGTCACTTTCGGTGGAATGCTGCAAAACAGTCCTTGTTTCCCCTCAGGCACAATGGAACGTTGCATGTCTCACACATCCATGTCGTTCTCGAAGGCTGGGATTTCGTGCTGCACATACCACACCTCCGCTTCGTGCATCTTTTTGGCTGGTGCTTGCTGTAAACTATTATAGACGTATGGCCGTATCCACATGTGGCTTAGATTTTTTTTTTTTTTTTATGTGCACTGTGTTGTTGTTTGCGTTTGATAACCTGCCCCTTTTACAAACCTGGGCTTCCGCTGTGAGAGATGCAATCACACTTCTCCGGAAATCTTTCATGGTAAAGTGCTCAACTCCTTCGAGTTCACAGTGTACGAGAAAAGCATTCACGACACAGCAATCCAGTAGGTGGAAAAAGATTCTGTGCCACCACTTCCGTTATTTTCTGTCTATTTCACATTGCGCTTTGCGCTTATCAAATTTGTCTACAAAATTCATGCTATGGTTGTAATCTTGCAAAGCCGCCGGACAGCACACCTTGCTCACTGTCCCATCCTTGTTTTTCCTGTCAATGTCAATTAAACTTTATTAGAAGGGTCATGAAAATTCGTTAGCAAATAAACAGTCCTCTTGTCCTTCCATTTTAGACAGCAGACGCTGTCGTCGCTGACACTCCAGTCTTTGTAGCCTCTTTTCATTGATTTGTCAGCCTGCAAGCATGGCAAGTTCTTTCTATTGGAATTCATTGTCCCACATGCGTAAATGCCATCGTACAGAGAGAGAAAGAGAGAGAGAGAGAGAGAGAGAACATTTATTGAGCTCAAAATGACGGCGTCTTCTCAGACGACGGACGGGGTGGTTCCCTGGTTTCGGGACCCATATACGGCCAGCAGCTCCTGGCCCCTAGCCGCCAGCGCAAGCTGGATCGACAGGGCGGGGCTGGACCGTCGCTCATGGGGTGGGGTAGTGGGGGACGGAGGGGGGATGGGGGGTATAGGGGATTTGAGTGCGAGTGAGTGCCAGTGAGTGTGAGTGAGGTCCCATCGTGCAGAAGGTCTTTCAGGAGGTTGTAGCTCGTAAAGTAATTATCGAAAAAAACACGATGCTGCTTGGCCACAAGGTCATGACATAACTTCCTCACAACATGTGCACCTAGCTCCTTCTGAACACAGCTCTCAGATTTACCGGTGTAAATATCAAATTTTAGGTTATAGCCATTGCTGGCACAAAGCATCCACACCTTGTAGCCACGCTTCACAGGCTTCTTTGGCATGTACTGCTTCAACGAGCCCCTTCCCTTGAACTTTATCATCGATTCATCGATGGCGAGCAGCTCGGTGGGCAAGTAATTCTCCGCGAAGGTTTTTGATAGTTCAGTTAGGAGTGGACGGACTTTGTAGAGCTTGTCAAAGTTGGGATGATCCCTCACTGTCTGCAAGATATTATCATTCAGATTCAGGTGTGATAAAGGCCAGCCGAATCTGTTGTCAGGCATAACTTTCGACATGAAAGGATCATACATGTCAGGTGCACTAGACCAGTAATCCCGGTAACTTGGACTTCTTTTGATTCCCATCAGGAGATTGAGCCCCAAAAACGAAAGCATTTCTTCCAATGTGGTGGGTGTGTGCGGCTTGCCCTGCTGCTGAGCGTAAAGATTTGTCTGAAATACCAGCAGCGCCATCAAGGACGGCGTCCAGAATAAGCTGAAGATCTCATAAGGACTTGTTTTCTCTGTGTTTTGGACAGAAAGTGGCACCCCACTGCATAACAGAAAGTCCAGCGGTGGCGACATCTTATAGGAGAGAGAGAAACAACTTTATTTAAATAAGCATTGTGCATAACTTACATACATCTTATAGGAAGGACTCCATACAGGTACCTTCGCAGTCATAACAGGAACGTCATCTACGTCGCTGTCTGTATCGGAAGACTCGCACACTGCAGCGATTGCTTTCCTTGCCTCAGGTCTCTGTTTACTCGTTTTGACAGCTTTACCATTTACTTCATAGTCAGGGTCACTTGTGACTGAAGTGGTCACTCCCTGTGAAACTGTCAGAGTCCGATGGTATTTCGACAAACTCTTCCACTGAAACACCAAGAACAAATGATATATTGCCGGCCGTCCAGACCCTTCATGCATGGTGGTTACTCTAGGGGACCACCACCTTCAGCGACAAAGCGCTCTCGAATAATTGAGCGCAGCACTTCAATTCCAGCTTGCGTAGTATAGGCTACTTCTGCAACACTCTACCCTGTGATATGAATTCAGTACAAAGAGGACTTACCTTTCTTTCCATAAAAAATGTCACAGTTTCGCCCTAAGGGCGAAGCAATGAATGCGATAGCAACACAGCAATGTCATACGAAGTAAGGTGAGCGGCTTTGGTAGCAATATGAATTGTAGTAAACATGACCTTAGTAAGTAAGCAGGTGTGCTGCGGCGTAAGTAGACCGACATGAAGAGAGACTCGATGACCACGACAAGGCGCGTGTGAAACGGTGGTGTTGATGAGAAGCGCTTCCCGTGGGCAGCGCGTGCAGGCTGCGCTGCCGATCCGGGCAGCAGTGCATCTGTCGCGCGCGTCGGACAATGAGCTTGTGAGATAGGCTCGACTATAGGGCGCGGGGGAAGATAGCGCACATAAAGGTAGAAGGCGAGCAGCAGTGTCGGCTCGTTGCCGGACTGGTGTGGCCGTCATCGCGCGCACTGCAGATCACACAGCGTGCGACAGTGGGCGCGGGGGGCACATACGTGATGGGGCGAATGTGCTTAGAATGACAGGAATGCAATGAACACATGAGAACAAGTAAGTAGGGGTATTTAATGATCCGTGTAATTAAATAGCACGAAGTATAGTCTTACGATGTAAACACACAGTTCACTCAACGACCACGAGAACCGGCTTGTGATCGCTAAAGTAGGTCGGAAATGTCACGCAGTGCACTCGGGATGCGATGCCCTTTCCGAACACAAGGTCCAAACAGGTGTTGTTGCGTGTAGTAGGCTGTGTGACGTCCGACAAGAGGCGAAGTCCAAGTTCGGCATCGAGGAACGCGAGAAGCCACTCGTTTTCACGGCGAAGCACATTGACGTTGAAGTCTCCAGTGATGATGACCGGCGCATTCTCAAGGCACACCGCACGGAAGTTACGGAGAAAGAAGTCGGTGACGCCGGACCGCGAGGTTCCTTGTGATAGGTAGCAAGCTGCGACGATGAAGCCCTGTGATGTTTGAATGGCACACGCATCGCCACAACTCATCTGGGGCAGCGTGTTGAGTTGGTAGGGAACGTTTCGCGGTGAAAGCGTGGTTCCTCCGAAGTGCTCGTACACGGCGCCAGCCGGAAGAAAACAAAGATAACACGTGACATCCAACTGAACTGAAGTGAACTGAATTTGTGGCCGTACTCTTTGTAACGGGTGAGCAGTATTCAAACATACTCAGGCCAAAAAATAATGGCAAAAAAAAAGAAAAGGGACAACGTAGTAAAAGAAAGAGGTTCACTAGCGGCGCTCTAGGGTCCACCACTCGGAGAGTCGTCTTTTCGTCACCATCACATAAAAAGAAAAAGGCAAGAAAAAAAGGGACACCGTTGTAAAAGAAAGAGGTTCACTAGCGGGTGGCGCCATCTCGGTTACAATGTCAAAAGCTTCACCCGGCGCGCTGTTTGAACGTTGATATGCGGGACCCGCGCGCTTCAAGAGGAAAAAATGAAGAAAAGGTGGTTACCTGGGTTGACCACCATGCCTGAAAGAGTTAAATGACACGTCGCACTGAAAAACTGTGTGACATATCCACATGCATTGTGACATGCGATGCAGTGCGACATACAGGGAACCTGGAACCCAAGGACTGTCATAAGACAATGCCAGTAGAAAACACCTTCATAATTACAACTTAAAGCCTGCACGAGCGTGGACAAAGTCTTCTGGTGTTGCGTGTTACCACTATTCGACAGCCTGAACATGCTTGGCTATAAAATTCATATGCACCCTGTTCAGGCTGATGTGCTCAGGCGTGGTTGACGTCCACTTTTCGCATTCGCGGAATATATATATATATATATATATATATATATATATATAAGTCGGAAGTCGAGGCTGCAGCGTTTAACGTCGCTTGCCTTCATATTGACAAAAAAAGGAGAAAAAAAAAGCCAGTCACAGTTCGTTGAATAGTTAGTTGCTCGGGCTCATTTTATAAACAATCTCTCCTTGCTGGACGGCAAGGCTTCATACGTATATCTATGCTGTCTGCGCGATCCCCGTAGGAATATTTCAAAAAATAGTTTTTCGCGTTTAAAAATCACGTGCATAGGAAACATGTAGGGCTATTTAATGATGTATTAGAGATATTTTTAGGCCGACCTAGAGCACTGCACGGGCTCGGGCTTACCCGAAAACCCGGGCCCGGCCCGGCCCGTGGGCCGGGCCGGGCCGGGTAGAGCAGTTTTTCACGGGCTCGGGCCGGGCTCGGGCACGGCGTGTGCTTTTTGACCCGGGCCCGGGCCGGGCTCAGGTTTTTTGACGCGGGCCCGGGCCGGGCTCGGGCTTTCTGCGAGTTATTCTCGGGCTTCTCAACTCTGAAAAACATGTATTTTTCAGTCTCGGGCCGGGTTCGGGCCAGTTTCGAGTCGGGCTCGGGCCGGGCTCGGGCTTAAGGTAAAGGGTAGCGGGCCGGGCCGGGCGGGTAACGTAGATTATTTCCGGGCCCGGGCCGGGCCCGGGTCTCGCCATAAAAGTTTTGATCGGGCTCGGGTGGGCCACCCAATGTAAAAACGGGCCCGGGCCGGGCCCGGGCCGCAAAAATCGGCCCGTGCAGTGCTCTAGGCCGACCACCAAAGCAACCTTTGTCACCTTGAACACGAAGCTTTTTGCAAAAAGCTGGAAATTTAGTTATCTCTTTATTGCGATAGCAATTATATAGACACTTCAACCGGATTTCTGCCGTTGGCGTCGCCGTCGTCGTCGCCGTGAGGTTCCCTATAGATAAAATCTTCGCCGCGCGCCGTATGCCCGAGCGGAAGCGTGCGGGGACGCGCGCTATCACGGAGAGCGAACGCACTCAAGCTCCCACGCGCAAGCAAGGAAGCGGGAAGCCAGCGCCGGAGGGAGCGGGGGGCGCACTTCTACTCTGCCAACAACCGCGCTCGTCGCTCGCTCGCACCGTCGCTTATCTCCACACGGCTCTCACCTTTATGCGCCGTGCATTCGCCGCTCAGTTTCCCTTGAAGCGATAGACCGCACGTACCTTCGCCCGCTGCTGCGGCGTATGCGCTTGCTGCCAGCGTTTTGACAGTCGTTGTCTGCAGTCATTCAGTGTGATCTATTCATGTTTGTTTGTGCGCGCTCACACCACGCTTGTTCAACCAGTTAGTCGGGCCACATTTTTCAACGCACGCTACACATGCAATGCTGCCCGGGTCGGCAGTGCAGCGCTACAGGTGTTTCCCTTCGCACGCGCTGCCCACGGGAAGCGCTTCTCATCAACACCACTATTTCACACGCGCCTTCTCGTGGTCATCGAGTCTCTCTTCATGTCGGTCTACTTACGCCGCAGCACACCTGCTTACTTAATCAGCTCATGTTTACTACAATTCATATTGCTACCAAAGCCGCTCACCTTACTTCGTATGACATTGCTGTGTTGCTATCGCATTCATTGCTTCGCCCTTAGGGCGAAACTGTGACATTTTTTTTTTTCTTGCAAGTGATCTGCTGAACCTTCAAAGCTTCAAATATTTTTCAGCTATACGCTATGGCAACCGGGCTACCATTCTATATTTATTTTGTGCCATCTGGATCTCCCTGCGTTGCAAGAAAAAAAATTCGAACTTTGCAATTTTACTCACTTTTAATTGCCGGTGCCAAACGCACTCGAAGTGTTCAAATATCTAAAAAAATGGCCATTTTGGCATTCATACCACTTCAATATCTTGACATACGCTCCATATGAATGTCCGGATCATACAATGTCCCTTTGAAGAAATTGATTGGCGCCTTTAGTTCAGCTGAGCAAGAATACATTTTTGCCAAAATACTAGAAATCTTTCAGGAAGAAAAATAAACGGGGAGGATGAGTTTTGAACTTTAACAAACATGTGGAAACTTTTTCAGCTATGAGTTTGTGACGGTCGAAGAAAACAGTGGTTGATTTGGTGCGGAGTGACCCTGGTGGCAAGCGAACGCCATCAAACGCTCGGACCATCCGTCAGCAAATGACCAGTGTTGCCGTTCGTGGCTAGTTTTGGCGCTTAAAATTCGAGGCTACAGTTCCCTCAGTGGCCTCCCTGGCTACTTTTAGGTGCGAAGCACCTTATGCGCCCGGGCTGTCGGCGTATCCTGTCGTAATCCTCGTCGTCGTAGTCGTAGTCGTCGTCACGGTAAGCAAGCGGCTCGGGCTCGGCACGCGCTCGTGATACTGCTCCCGTGTTCGTAGTCGTCGTTGTCTTTTCCACAGCTGGCTGCGTTGAAGCAAGCGGTTCGTGCTCGCGCTCGGCACGCGCTCGTCCCACTGCTCCCCCGTTCGTCGTCGTGGTTTTCCACAGCTGGCTGCGTTGTCGATCATCATTCCAGCGTAGAACTTCACTTCTCTTCTGTCGCCGTAATGGGGAGGCCGCGTTCACGGGGTTATGAGCCATTGCTTAAGGCAGTATGACCCTATTAGCGGTGCATCACTCCATGTTTCGCACCTCCTCAGGTTTCACGTTAGTGGAGCTGCATTTTTTTTTTTTTAATTCTTCTGAGCTCGCAGCACGAGACACACTCACCGGAGCGCGCCATATATAAAAGGTGGCCGAGGAGGATGGCTGCTAGAGCCTGTAGGTGTGTGCCACTCTTCAATAAACATTTTTGAAGCCACCTAGGGTGACGAGGTATGTGCCACTGGGAATGTGCCGCTCTACAATGACGAAAGTTTCACCCGAAAGGCGAAGCATCAATTGCGATAGCAAATTAGTAGAGAGCTATACGGAGTAAGGATAGTAGTTTTATCAGCTGTATAAACTTGGACATGCAGCAGCACCAGCAACGCGCAGAACTGTTGTCGACGCCGTCGGCGTTTTGCCCGCGTTCGCATCGAATGCGCCCGGCGTTGGTGACTGTTGCCGGGGCCTCTGGGGGCGGCTCGGAGGTTTTCGACGAGATCAGAACGGGACACTCGTCGAGCAGCGTCGGAAGTCTTTACCACCTTCTCGCCTCGCAACGTTTTTATATAAATAAGCATTTGGCGCCGCAGCTAAACGTCGCGCGACGGAAGAAGTCGCGTTTGCTCTCTCTATATATGGTGATTGTAAAGGAGGAAAGAGACGCTTAATTCTGCAGCCCTTCACGGAGCACGGCGCAGAACGCGCGTCTGCTCTCCGCCGTGCGTTCGTAGTAGTAAGTGGTTCTTGAGGGAAAGGGAAAGGTTGGCGCTATCTTCTGCAGCCCTTGAGGGAGCACGGCTCAGCGCCAACGGGGAGGGGTAAGTGGGAGCGAAAGAATTAAGGGATAGAGTGGAGACGCCATGGCTGGGCGAAGCAAAACCGGCAGGCATAGGCGGCACGTATCAGGCCGAGATGGAAGGCCTTGGCGTGCTGCAGAGTCTGCAGGGGTGTTGTGCCAGGCCGGTCAGGCCCGGGGTGGAGTGGGAGGCCGTGAGGCCTTCCCGCTTGTAGAAATGTCCTTAGAGGCGTGCGGAGAGCCCTGACGAGTCAAGGAACTCCACGACGCCTCGAAGTGCAGAAAGGTGGTGTCGGCCGGGGAAGAGGAGATCTTCCTCCTTGCCACAGGGGAGGCCCAGGCGGCGGAACTCCTGCAGGAGTGGGCCCCGCTGCTGGAGGTACGCCGGGCAGGCCAGCAGGAGATGTTCGATCGTCTCCGGCTCCCCGCAGGAGCTGCAGGCCGGGGACGTCGCTCGTCCCAGTCGGTAGCTGCGTGCTGCCGTCCAGCTGCAGCCGATGCGGAGCCGGAGAAGGAGCGAGGTCTCCCTGCGAGCCAGGCCTCGCTGGGGGAGTGGTCGTGGGGGGTGCGTTCGCTCCCCGTGAAAGCGCGCATACCTCGCGCGCTTTCACTCGCACATACGGCGCGCGGCGACGATTTCATCGCCTTTGACATCATACAGAATCTCACGGCGACGGCAGAAATCCGCTTTGAGTGTCCATATAATTCTATCGCAATAAAAGGTCCGAGTTGTGTGTCATTCTTCAATGAGTGTCTTTGGCGCTGATACACTCTCGACCGGGTAAGGTGTCTCGTCACCGCAATAATCAGGAGACGCGGCGATGAAGGCGGGCATCGTGATGACGAAAAATGAGGGCAGCTTGCACTAGTGCAAATCTGAAGAAACGCCGTAGCTGGGGGTCGACCTAGGTTTACGAAGTTTTGCTCAGTTTTTTATATATGTATAACTTGTTATAGGCAAGATTTTACCGAGTTTTGCACTCGTTCTTCGCTGTCGCTTTGACGAAGATTCACCAGCACGGTATTTTCCCGTCGAGCATCTTCTTCCTCGGGGGTTACGTACTTCTTCGGCCGACCCATGTTTTTAGGTGGCGCAAACGATGTGCTCGGCGCAGAAACACTGGCAATGTGCCGCCGTCGAGGCGTCACGGCGCTTTATACGAAGGCCGCGAACGAAGCGGCGCGCAGTGACGTCATGGCTTTTTTGGCTACCTTTAGGTGCGAAGCACCTTATGCGCCCTGGCTGTCGGCGTCTCCTGTCGTTGTCGTCACGGTAAGCAAGCGGCTCGTGCTCGAGCTCGGCACGCCCTCGTGCCGAGCGCTTGCCAAGCGCTCCCTGCGTTCGTCGTCTTCCACAGCTGGCTGCGTTGCCGCTCATCATTCCGGCGTAGAATTTCACTTATCTTCTGTCGTCATAATGGGAAGGCCGCGTTTACGGGGTATGAGCCATTGCTTAAGGCAGTATGAGCCCATTAACCGTGCATGACTGCATGCTTCGCACCTCCCCAGGCTTCACGTTAGTGGAGCTGCATTTCGCTCAATGGGTCATTTGACACTTACGCATAAAATTTCATTCACCGCTCAAACCTAGCCTACAACTTAACTCGTGCTAACTGTAATAACTAATAAAAACTAATACACTAAAAAGGCGTCCATAATGGCCAAATTGCTGAGGGAGTTAAAGAAAAAAAAATGATGGTTTCGCTAATACTTCATGGTAAAGACATCAAGCTTGTCCTAAAATAATACTAGTGACGGCTTGGCCACAAGGCGAGTTTTTGACATATTTCTGCGCAATTAGTTGTCACTTTTGCATGCGCGTATGAGAGCATGCACAAACCGCCGTGGTTGCTTAGTGCATGGCTATGGTGTTGGGCTGCTATAAGCACGAGGTTGCGGGATCGCATCCCGGCCTTGCGGCCGCATTTCGATGGGGGCGCAATGCGAAAACACCCTTGTACGAGTACTTAGATTTAGGTGCACGCTAAATAACCTGAGGTGGTCCAAATTATGTCGGAGTCCTCCACTACATCGTGCCTCATAATAAGATCATGGTTTTGGCACGTAAAACCATTTTTTTTTTTTTTTGAGAGCATGCACATGCATGCGCCTACATAGTTTTTCTATATCATGTTGCTGGGTTTTCACCTGTCTTCAATTCTGCTCTATCAATGCCACATGTTGGCCTTCTTTGCTTGTATTTAGTATCGCAATGACGGCACGAGGCTTGTACGAAACGTGCTGCATTTGCGGGTTAAGGTAGAGGGCTGATCGGGACCTTGCTAGATGGCATTGATATTCAGTGGCTAATCGGTCTACTGTGGAAACGCAGAATAGAGCACAAAATAGAAGTGCCACTTTGTCACCATCATTGTATTGCTAAGCATAAATCACTTGGTTACAACGACAAAAAAAAAAAAAAAGGTGATAATTAAGCCGCATAAAAGCAAACGGTCTAGCGTTGCGCATTTTTATTGCGACAATAATCATCTGGAAACACTCAATTACAAAGCGAAAGTTCCGTAACGAGTGGCGCAAAGACAAGAAGCAAGAATCTTCTTGAGCTCGGAAGCAGCAGACCTTGCAGGCGTCTTCAGCGAGGGCGTAATCAGCCTTCCTATAGTGAAGATCAAAGGAGCGTCCGAGAGCGCCGTTTCCATTTTCTGAATACAGCTGCAACTGAGGCTGCCAAATGCTTCATCGGTACTTCGCAGGCTGAATGCCATCGACCCAGAAACCATTAGGAAGCGCAAGAAGCTGCGTTGACATAATAATGGCATCTATACTACCTCATTTCTTTGAATGTGCCCCTCTGGTGTTGGAGTCGGAAATTGAGCATTTACAAATGGTTGTCAGCAAGTTAGACAAGACAAGCTGCTTAGGCTTCTGGCACGCGGTCGCTGCTTACAGCGATGTCACCGGCGCATGCCCTTTTAGGTGCGAAGCACCTTATGCGCCCGGGCTGTCGGCGTCTCCTGTCGTAATCGTCGTGGTAAGCAAGCGGCTCGTGCTCGCGCTCGGCACGCGTTCGTGCCACTGCATGCTCCCGCGTTTGTCGTCGTCGTCGTCTTCCACAGCTGGCTGCGTTGCCGCTCATCATTCCAGCGTAGAATTTCACTTCTGTCGTCGTAATGGGGAGGCCGCGTTTGCGGGGTTATGAGCCATTTCTTAAGGCACTATGAGCCCATTAGCGGTGCATCACTGCATGCTTCGCACCTCCCCAGGTTTCACGTTAGTAGAGCTGCATTTCGCTCAATGGGTCATTCGAGCACCGAGTTGTTTTTTGTTTTTTCTATTAGCAGCCCTGCAACCTTTTCGACTAGCGTGTCGTGTCTGCGCGTAATCGAAATTGTACATCCCCAGTGTTTGCGGCAACGGTATCATCAATCGGCAATAGACGATCCGTTAATTGTGCTCCCGCAATACTGAGTTTCGTCGCATCGTACTGCTTTCCTGCGAACTTTCGAGCTTACTCAGTGATATACTGTTTCAGTGCAGCGCTGAGATCCGCCAAAAAAAATTCTGAATGCGAAACTTTAGAACCGCTAACTCCTCCCATGTAGCGCACAGGATGAGTCTGCGAGAGTTATCGTTGTTTCTTTCTTGAACAGTGGCGAATTATAATAAAAATAATGTTAATAATAGGAAGTATTCCGGACACGCACTGTCCGGAATAGCCTTGCCCGAGTTACGTTCGCGTTTTGTTAGCGTAACCGCGAATGCGAGAGCAATGTACAACTGCGTTAGGTTGGAATAGCTGAACTTTTGTAGGCATTTGTATCACATCACGGTCGGTGCACTTGCTGCACGTGATAGCCGGTCGCGATGCTGAATTTACCCACGCGCGTCCTTAGGGTTGGTATTTGTATGTCTCACCTGGCGGAAGGAGCCCTGAAAATATTCTTTCTATTGAATTCAAATGGCAAATGTGCGCGTGTTTTTCGCCAAGTTATATGCCATCAATCTGCAATATGCAATATGGGCCATCAAGTAATTAGTTTAAAACTTAATTAGTGAATTTTTGGTAATTATTTGATAATGCATTTCAATTTCTTGTGCAAGTAATGTCCGCTTCTTCGAGTAGACCAGCTCATGAACTAGAATTGCTCTATCTGCCACAGAAAACCTTCAAGGATTTTTGAAAGTGTTCGCTGAAACACCATGGGGCCGTATTCTGAAACGTTCGCCCCTAGGCGAAATTTCTTTTTTCGCTTTCAGGCGTGCGCGCCGATTGGCTGGTTGAGCAAAATTGAATGACGTCGGGCTCAACCACCCAATCAGCTCATCCAATTTTGCTAAAACAGCCACTCAGCGCACGCCTGAAAGCGAAAAAAGAAATTTCGCCTAGGGCGAACGTTTCAGAATACGGCCCCTGTATGTATACCATGTATACCTGTGAGCAAAAGTATACGGACCAGGGATTTCGTGATAAAGCTGATTTTTACCTCTGCCTTTGAATGCAACTTGAAACTGAGGACTGCAGTCCAAACTTGGCATTGCGAACTTTCCTGTGCACTCATTAATTTCAGTTTATGCCTGTTAATTACAAAGAAATTTAAGTTTTTTCGGCGACCTTGTGGGTGTACATTACACCCAAATGTATGGGTGCACATTACACCCATACATTTGCTCATGGGTGTACGTAGACCTTGTCTTCTTTCGTGTCGACGTTGGTGGAAACACCTTTCTTTCATAGCCCCCCTGCCTTGGCTTGCCGCCAGAGGGCGGGAGCGCTGCAGGTAGCTCTGGAGACACATCTTAGGGACATGGAGCAACCACCCTGTAATCCTGACTATGCTTGGGAATATTGTAATAGAACAGAGGGCAGCAGGAAAGGGGGTGAAATTGGTGCATTCATTCAAAAAGTATGAATTGGCAAAGGGTCAAACAGGAATGCAAGGAGCATTTATGGCTAAAAGGGAAAGTTGCAGTAGAGCATACAGTCCTTGGCTTTGTATACCTGTGGACAGGAGCAAATGCCAAAGAGGAAAGCAAAAAAATGCTGGAATGGATATCAAGTGGCATTAATGAGCTAGGAGGAGGGTGCGAGATTATTATACTAGGTGATATGAACGCACACATAGAAGACATGGACGGGTACACAGACTCAACAGGTAACATGATGCTGGATATGTGTGAAATGCATGACTTAGTTGTATGCAACAGTACTGAGAAGTGTGAAGGGCACATAACATGGGAGGTAGGGAGCCTGCAGTCGACAATAGATTATGCACTAATGTCACATAGGATGCACGATAGCAGAGTCTGACGATCGGCTAAAAGTAATGAACATAGATGAATATGGCTCCAGAAGTCTAGGTAGTGATCACAAACGTATTAAGGCGAGTTTTAGAAGAGAAATGAAAGTAGGTAGGAGGCAAGATGAACAACCAGGTGGGATATTTTACTCGGAAAAGCAGCTTGAAATAGCAACCCAACAAATTGAGAAAGTAATTTCAGAGGATACAAAAACAGAATGGACATATGCAAATTTAACAGGGCTATTTGAGCTAGAGCTTGCTAAGGTACGAGTCAGGCTAAAAGGGAACAGAAGACCTGGTGGGATGAGGAGGTTAAGAAGGCCATAGAGAAATGTCAGGAAGCATCCAGGGAACACAGATATTCAAAGCAGAGGGGTGAACCAGAAGCTGATGTAGGCAGAAAATGGAATAACTTCTTGAACTGTAGAAGGGAAGCATCCCATCTGATCAATGAGAACATTAGAAGAAAGGGGACCCAATGGTTGTCCGAAGTAAACAAAAAGGATAGAAAAGCATCGAAGAAATTTTGGAAACATCTTAACTCCTTGAGTAATAAGACTAGCCTAGAGCAAAGGTTTATAATTACAGCTCAAGGTGTTCGGCTAGAAGGAGATGAGGCAATGGAACATATAAGAACAATGATGACATAAAAATTTAAAGAACGAAATATAGCATGTGCTCAATCAGGTGAGGATAGACTAGTTAGTGCAGTGGCTCCACTAGCACAAAGCGAGTGGGAAAGGGCAGAGAAGAGGGTTCCTAGTAGCACATCGACAGGTCCTGATGGCATCCCAATTATGTTAATAAAAACATTGGGCCCAAAATCTAAGAAAGCGTTAAGAGAGGCAGTGAGCAAAATGATAATGGACAGTAAAGCCCCCGACGGGTGGAGACTGAGCAGGATGAGCATGATATATAAGGGAAAGGGGGACAAAGCCGACATAAACAACTACAGTCCCATAACAGTGACGTCAGTGGTTTACAGGGTGGTGATGCAGATTATAAAGGACAGACTGCAGGCATGGGTGGAGAGCGAGGAGGTGCTGGGGGAACTACAAAATGGGTTCCGGAAACAAAGAAGGTTAGAAGATAATCTGTTCTCATTGACACAGTGTATTGAAATAGCAGAAAAGGAACACAGGCCCCTATGGCTTGCATTTCTGGATATCAAGGGAGCCTATGACAGTGTAATCCAAAAGGATTTGTGGGACATACTGGGCACTCTAGATGTGGAAGATGGAGTAAGAAATCTTTTAAAAGATATCTATAATTATAAAGTAACAAGGTGCTTATAAAATGGGAAAACAAGGTATCTGGGCCTATAGAGATACAGCAGGGGCTTAGGCAGGGGTGCCCTCTGTCACCTCTGTTGTTTATGCTGTATTTACAAGGATTAGAGAAAAAATTTGAGAGGAGCGGACTTGGCTTCAACCTTTCCTTTTTCAAGCAAGGAGAATGGATTAAACAGTCATTACCAGGACTGATGTACGCGGATGACATTGTACTTATGGCTGACAGCAAGGAAGACTTGCAGAGATTAATGGACATCTGTGGTAAAGAGGGAGATAGCTTAGGTTTGAAGTTTAGTAAAGAAAACTCGGCAGTCATGACTTTTAATGATAATCAGGGCAGCGAGCATAGGATGCAGGAGGTTACGCTGGAGGTGGTGGTTAAGTACAAATATCTTGGAGTGTGGATAAACAATGGGGCTGAGTACCTAACGGAACATGAAAAATATGTAACAGCTAAAGGCAGCAGAAATGCAGCTGTGATGAAAAATAGGGCACTGTGGAATTACAATAGGTACGAAGTGGTGAGAGGGATTTCGAAAGGGGTTATGGTCCCTAGTTTGACTTTCGGCAATGCGGTCCTGTGCATGAGATCAGAGGTTCGAGCAAGGTTGGAAGTTAAGCAGCGAGGGGTAGGTAGACTTGCTCTGGGAGCACACGGAAATACACCAAATCAGGGGGTACAGGGTGACATGGGATGGACGTCATTTGAGGGCAGGGAAGCCAGCAGCAAGATAGAATTTGAGGAGCAATTGAGAGAAATGGCAGAAAAGCGGTGGGCAAGGAGTTTTCAGTTATTTGTACATGAGGAATGTTGACACAAAATGGAGGAAGCCGACCAGAAAATTGTCAATCAAATATTTGGACTGCAGGAGGGGTGCAAACCAGGAAACAGCGGTTAAGAAAAAGGTTAAAGAAACAGAGAGGGGTCTGTGGAAAACAGGGATGCAGACGAAATCAGCACTGGGAACATACAGAACTTTCAAGCAAGAAATTGCGAAAGAAAATATCTATGATAATTCTAGGGGAAGCTCTTTGTTGTTTGAAGCCAGGATGGGAGTATTGCGGTGCGTGTGGAGAAGAAGAGGAAACGGCTTCAAAATAACTTCTTCTTGGGCGAGTTGGTGTTTACTGAACATGATACTTAGTAGCGCAAAACTCGAAATAAAAGACAACAGTGAAAGACGAGAGGAAAGGAAAGACGAGCGCTACACTCACAACTGTTTATTTCGAAGCAAGGCTTGCTATATATACACAAACATACGCATGCGCAAACGCAAGGAACACAAAAAGGGCGCCAGTCAGCCGAAGGCAGAGTAGTCACATTATATGCTTAACAATCTGATTTCTGAATCGTAAAGTGTCACGGTCGTTTGACTAACGCAGGCTGGAACATTGATTTGGATGTGGTAGGCCTCTAACAGTTCACGAGCGGTTTTGTTCTTACTTTTGCCTAGGATCCTGACATTAAATAACAGCGGTTCACAGTCGGGACAAGACCTGCAATGCGCGGACAAGTGCGCGGTGGTATCCTTCTTTAAAAGATTTGCGTGCTCTCTCATTCAGTCGTTGACGCAGCGTCCCGTTTGCCCAATGTAGCGCTTGCCACAGCTGAGGGGAATGAAATAAAACCGCTCGTGAACTGTTAGAGGCCTACCACATCCAAATCAATGGTCCAGCCTGCGTTAGTCAAACGACCGTGACACTTTATGATTCAGAAATCAGATTGTTAAGCATACAATGTGACTATTATGCCTTCGGCTGACTGGCGCCCTTTTTGTGTTCCTTGCGTTTGTGCATGCGTATGTTTGTGTATATATAGCAAGCCTTGCTTCGAAATAAACAGTTGCGAGTGTAGCGCTCGTCTTTCCTCTCGTCTTTTCACTGTTGTCTTTTATTTCGAGTTTTGCGCTACTAAGTATCATGTTGAGTAAACGGCTGAACACCTCATACTTTTCTGTAAAGGGCTTAACCCTACAGTGCAAAGCAACGGGGCTGATTTTTTCAGAGCATTGGGGTTTAGGGACAGTGAAGGCAAAATAGACGTTTAATGGGTAGAAATAACCAAACAGAGGTTATCTGATTGGTGGCTAAAATCAAGGCAGGGGTGAAATTTCACCCACCACAATACAAAATAGGGTAATAGTCATGGCTACGTGGCGTACGCCACCGCCCGATTTAAAGGGTTCAGCCTCATCCATCTATGCGGGTGCAGCTCTGCGTTGGCGAAAGCGCTCGGGTCCTCCGACTTTGCAACAAGTCTTTTCACCAGTGCCTTTTTTAATGTTTGTATAGCCTCGCGTTTAGCAGATTAATTGAAAAAAGTAGAGCCAGTTCCACGCAGTGAAAGCTGTGAAAACAGCGAAGCTGGTGGTCATTCTCTCAACTTTAACCTCGTGTTTTGCGCAATTTTCATTAAAGTCTTTTCTCTCGTTGTCTTCGTTTTGCTAGACCTGATGGATGTCTCTGCTCGGCCTCCTGCTCTCGAAGTTCGGGGTTAGCTTGCCTGTGCTGGCGTTTGGCTTGCGCTTCCCGTTCTCGATCCTCGGCGGTAGCGGCTTTCCTCCGGTGGCGCTTGGCTTGCACTTCTCGCCCTCGAAGCTCGGGATTTGCGCAACGTCAGCGCTGCCGCTTGCGCTGAGCGCAATCCATGGGGCGAAAAGGCGCGCGTTGGCGAAACACCCCCCCCCCCCTGCTCTTATACCCCTCTCCTCCCCCGGCACGTGCTCTGGTTGGTTTGCTCCTAGTCTCGGCGCACCCTCTGGCTCGACTTAGAACAGCTTCGCTGGTAAAACTTTACTGAGATGTGAAAATGCTGCTGTGCTCCTGCACAGTGCGCTGTTGGAGTCCTTAGTCCAGGTCTACTAATCAGCTCTTGCTGATTAGTAGCTGATCAGTAGCTGTAATCAGCTGTAGCTGATTAGTACTAATTATTAATGCAAATGCATTATATGGCTCATGAGGCGGAAAATCTGGCGTAGGCATGACCACACGATGGTCCAAAAAGTCAAGGGAACCCAAGTGAGCCAATCGAGGCAGTTGATGACGTCAATTAAGGCAGAGTGGATTAAGGTGAAGCTAATTAATGCACAGTTAATTCAGATATATTTAATTAAGGCTCTCGAACCCACGACCATTGGTGTTAATTAAGGCCCAGTTAATTAAGAGAGTTAACTAAGGCATTCGAACCCACGACTTTTGGTGGGAGTCGAACCCTCGACCTTTTGGTGACCGCAATGCTTTCGCATTCATCCACGTAGGGATAACTAAATACCTCTTTAATTTTTAATTAATTAGTACTAAACGTTGCTACGATTCATCAGTTGTAGCTGTCAGCAGGCCAATTGGCTAATTAATTAGTACTAATAAGTGCTACTAATCAGCAGTTGTAGCGGTCAGCAGGCCGATCAGTGCACTTTTAAAATAGGAACAAATCCAAGGCACCTTCTCTCGATATATACACACTCTGAGCACTTCATTTCAAGATGAAAAAAAAAAAATGAAGCTAGCACTATTTTCTTTCATCAGAGCACCACATTCACAAGTGCAATGTTCAAACCTACATGAGCTTTGCTCGCTTGCAAGCACCCTTTACTTGCACATTTAAAGCATGCTCTCGCTGCAGGAACCGCGGATAAAAATGAAATTTGATGATACGGGCCGTAAACTGCACAAAATGCACGCGGCATCTAACACGCATAAGAGTGTCGCAAAAGGCACAGAGACTGCAGCAAAACATGCATGTATACACACCACCAAATCACATGAACAGCCGCGGACAGTGCTTCGTCACCCTGTCCGCGCCGTGCTGACCGAGCTATGTGCGACAGCAGTGCCACGAGATGTGAGAATCGGTGGCGGGTCCACGCAGTCACAGAAGTTTGAAAACTGAATCTAGTCTAGTAACGTTGTGGGGTACCACCAAGCCCAATCCCACATGTTATGTAGATTTGTACTTTGTAATATAATGAAGATGCATAATGGCTGCTGCTGGCTGTGAAACCAGAGAGAGAGAGAGAGTAAACATTTTATTACATAAAGAAAAGGTAGTAAGAGTGTGGGAGGGACCCCTAGTCCGGGGTCCCTAGAACAATCTCAGCGACAGCGCGGGCCCGTTGAACTAGGGCCCGGTGGACCTCGGGAGGCCCGTCGTGGAGGGCATCCTCCCACAGCTCTTTGGTGCGGAAGGGGTGCAAGATGACCGGCAGGGGAGGGAATAATTTTGCGGTGCACTGCACCATGACATGGAACGCCGTGGGGGAGCTTCTACAGCCCGGGTAAGAGTCTGCGTAGCGGTCAGGGTAAAATTTATGCAGGGAGAGAACATTGGGAAATGTGTTTGTTTGGAGTTGGCGGAGTGCCACCTCTTCCTCTTGCGAGAACGACAGCGGCGGCGGATCCATGGTGTGTCTAGCTTGTGTATAGTATTTTAATATGTCTCTGTATGTGAGTAAGGAGCCCGCCTGATCTGGACTCCGATCCTCGTCATGTCGGGCAGCCCGGAGGGTAATTTCTCGAGCGACCGCATGTGCGCGGTCATTACCCAGCAGTGAGGCATGGCCAGGAGTCCAGAGCAAGTGGATGCATTGTGGGGCAGATGTGTCTGTGTTTGGTGACTGGTGTAGAATGTGGAGAGCCGCCTTGAAGAAGCCGCGTCCCGTCAAAAAGGCGCGGCATGCCTGCTGGGAATCGGTTAGGATATACACCTCCCCAGGAATCTGGAGAGCGTGTCGCACAGCAAGCGCTACTCCAAGGACTTCTCTCTGTCCAGGTGTAGAACCCCATAAGGAGGCGGCCATAATAAATGTTTCAGCGCCATCCAGCACTACCGCGGAATACCCGTTGCGACACCGAGCAGCATCCGTGTATAGGGTATTTGTCTCAGGGATGTCACCGAGCATGCGCACCAGGTACCGTACACGGGCGAACCAGAGCTCATACTGGGCGGGAACTATCTAGTTTTGGTGCAAGTCACCCCACTATATCATGTACCTAAACCACCTTACATTAGGCATTACTATATCAGCCCTCTGGAACCCTTGACACACTGTCAACTACCCTTGCAAGGCCTAATGACTGCAACTAAGCAAATTATGTTCAATGTGTAATAAAACCCCAACAAAAGCAAAATATTATTGTCTTTTCATCAAGCATTTATGGCAGAAAGTAACAAGCACAGCTACATGGCATGTTAATTGATATTAACTCATTCTAGAAACACAAGAGTCAGTACAAACAATTGACACAAGTGTACACTAGCCTCTAAAGTTGACTTAACGACTCTTTCATTCTTCGCTGCATCTGTGGCAAAAGAGCAATATGTTTGTCTGCACACTTCACAACACAAGAGTCATATTGGCCTTTTAACTTGGAAGCTTCTGCTTCTGTTGGCGTTGAGCCCATCTGGTCCCGCACGTCATTCTCGCACTGCATAACACACATTCGTATGCGTTCCTGGAATATAAATAAAATATTGTAATACAGGCTCAGGTCAAAAATTTACAGCATGATAAAAAAAAAATGTGCAATGCAGAAGTTTTTATGAAGTGACAAGTAAGCATTTTTTGGGCTCATGTTTCGCAGGCACTTGGAATCTTGAACACTGAATGCTTGTCGATTTAATGCAAGCAAGATTCCAAACAAAAGCAAAAAATCTAATGGCCACAAACACACCTGAAAGTTTCCAAGTTCACCTTCGACTTTACTCTGGGCTTTGTTAAGAGGTTCAGAGCAGTTCATGATGCACGTGCGAGCGCCATCCATAGACAAGCTGGAATTGTCACAACACTTAACTGCACACCTGTGCACATTGCCCTGGAAAAAGAAGAGTTTGGGGTGCATTGTCAACACAATGTTCAGGTTATGTGACAAAGCAAGTTATGTGACTTAACCCCCCCAAATGCGACATATTTATTTTTTCCACTAGGAAGATATGAAACAGTGACGGGCGATACCTGTAGTGCAAGTACACTGACTACACCTTCTTATACCTTGAAGCTGAAGTTTTTTTTTTTTTAATTTTTAATTTCAGAGCTTTGTATTCATTTTGATTCTGTATTTCAGATATTTCCACATTGTATAAAAACTAAAACTCATTCTGCTCTTTATTAAGTAATTATAGGTTATTTGTCTATCTTTTGTCAAAGCATGTTTTTTTCAATAAGTATGTTTAGTTGTTTCCTATACACATTTAGAAGTGTACCGCGGCTCACTTGCTGCTGGACTTTGTAGGGGGCCGAAGCCTTGTCAAGCTGCAGTTTGCGGCTTTTTTCCCGTCACCTCCATATTTCTCATGGAGAAATAAAAATTTCCTTTTTGATGGATTGATTTGATTGAAAACAGATGCTGCCATGAAAATGTGCAGGCTGGTATTTATTTTTATACAGGTACTTCACAGGTTCCACCTGGGAACATCGTGTGAGGGGGGGGAGTGCATATTTTTGTTTTTAGAAAGATCGATCAAGACAATATAAAATAGAAGAATGACAAACTCTTGATTGTAAGAAATGCAAAATGTAAATGCAAATCGAACAGTTATATAACTTTAAAGACGACGCATAAGGTCATGGATCTGAGAATGACAACCTCTTGGTTGTAAGAAATACAAAATGTACATGGAGATCAAACATTATAAAATGTTAAGGACAACACAAAGTTATGGATCTGTATAAATAGCTGTACCTAGCCAAGAATACATTTCTAGTGCTGAAGAAACAGCGCCTCCAGCAGTTTCCTAGAGATTTCGGTATCTTGAACGTTGGCTATATTATCTGGAAGATTATTCCATAATACAATGGCACGTGGCAATGCAAATGTGTTAAATGCATTAGTATGACCACAGAGACTCTGAAACCTGAGGTTATTGCGCAAACAGCAAGTACAGTGATAAGGTCTAAGCGGCAATGAAGAAGGATGTTTGCTGTTGATTTTGCGCAGCAGACAGACAAGCGAAACGTTTCTGTGTGGGTCCAAAGAAGGAAGTGATAGCAATTGTTTCTTGTCATGCTGGAATGTCTGGTGTAGTCAATGACGATGAAACGTGAGGCCCTGTTTTGAAACGATTCTAAACATCGAGGTTTCATTCAAGGTGTTCTGCAGAGAAAATTTTGCCAGTGTGGAACTAGCTGGACGATGATGAAGTTCTTTAAGTGGAGATCACCACAAAGAATAAAGTGAATATAAATATTTCTTTATAACACTCCATCTGGCCTGTTAAAGTGTGCTGTGCAGTCATACATGTCCTGAACATTGTGGTCAATTTATGCGGGATTCATTTCTGTTCTACGTGCCCCAGCATCATTGTCAGTCCTAAAAACTGTTCTTGAGTTTTGCTGAACATTGAAAGCCTCACTGTCAGAACCTCATTTGAAAACGTCATTTGCTGAACATTGAAAGCCCTATCAGCCATCATGGTCAGCATCTCGTTAACTGTTTACAAGCAGGGCATGGACCACGCTGTGTATTTTCACACCTATTTTGTGTGTGCCTTGGTAATACCAAAAGCCTGAATGGCAGCACTTTCTTTCAAGGCAGTGAACCAAAAAGAAATAGGAATTGGGGGAGAGGGAGATTTCTAGGTTAATTTCAAGCACCTGGGTTTCTTTAACGTGCCCCCAAAGCTTAGTACATGAGCATTGCTGCATTCTGCCCCCATGGGAATACAGTTACCATGGCCAAGAATCGAACCCGCAAGCTCAAGCTAAGCTGCAGATAGCACACAGCCACTGAGCCACCACAGTGGGTAATACAACCTGAATGCCAAGACAACTTCAATGTTACAAAGTGTATCACCGCATCCATCAGCTCTGACACCATGTGAATCCTTGCTTGGCTTTCAGTTTTAGAAAGGCACAACAGAACAAGCTGTTCATCCTATGTATGAAGCATGCTACTTGTGGCTTTTGTTGTGTCCATTGTTTTTCACATGCTTCTGCTTCAATACGTCAAACCAAACAGCCCATCAACTTGTGCTTAGTGCATTCTACTATTTTAGCGTCCCTACCTGAGGCACATAATTATTTTCTAGGATTGAACAAATAAATGCAGAGTGGATGCACATTTTACCGTGAGGCCACACTACTGTCATATTTCCCATTTATGGCGGAAAAGAAAACGATTTTCTTTCTTGTTACTCCCAATTACCTAAAATTTTGTATTTGCAGTCACAAGCGTTAGCACATACCACTTTTCTGCTGGCCGACATCGGCAGCGATTGTGACAACGGTACGTGACTCTGCCGAACCGAATTTGAAGCAATTTTCTTTTAAAAACTAGTTTTCCCCACTGCTTGTCGTCGTATCTCGTATTTGTATAGCGACACATAACACAATCGTCACATTAATACCACGTACAACCTTTCACATGGCAGTGCATGTCGACTGCGCATGCTGTGTCATCACATAATAGCTATCGACCGATTTCATTAACGTGTGTGGCTTCAAAATTAATGGAGCACGTCATTTATTCGCATGTAACCAAGTTTCTAATCTCTGTTGACTCCTTTCACCCACAGCAACATGGTTTTCAAAAAGGTTTATCTTGTGAGACCCAGCTTGCATTATTTACTCATGACATCAGCTCAAGCATTGATCGCAATATTCCCATAGACGCCCTGTTCCTCGACTTCGAGAAAGCCTTTGACAAGGTACCACACAAACGACTATTCCTTAAGCTCTCACACCTAAATCTTAACCCTTTTGTCTTCGACTGGCTGTGTGACTTCCTACAAAACAGGCAACAGTTTGTTTGTATTAATGGGCATACTTCCTCATTAGCGCCTGTTATATCCGGAGTTCCTCAAGGCACTGTCCTCGGACCACTACTTTTTTTAATCTTCATCAATGACCTACCGACAAACATCTCCTCCTGTATTCGACTTTTCGCAGACGATTGTGTCCTTTACCGTCCTATCCATAGCTTCCATGATAACACTTCCCTTCAAAACGATTTACTAACTGTTGAAAACTGGTGTCGAACTTGGCTAATGTGTTTAAATATCAAGAAGACTTCGCAGATCTCATTCCACCGCAGAGCTTCCTACCAAGCACATAGGTACGTCATTTTTAGCTCCGAATTATCTTTAGCTTCATCGTATAAGTACCTTGGTATCACAGTGACTAATGACCTCAGCTGGTCACATCATATAGGAAGCATAACAAATGAAGCTAACCGTGCCCTTGGCTATGTCCGGCGTAACCTTAAGTTCACCCCTCCTCACGTAAAATTGCTAACGTACCAAACGTTCATTCGTCCCAAGCTGGAATACGCATGCGCAGTTTGGGACCCGTACCAGATTAACCTACAGAATTCTCTTGAGTCTATTCAAAACCGTGCTATTAGATTTGTCTTCTCAGATTATTCATACTATTCTAGCGTCACTCATCTAAAACATACGGCTAATCTTCCCAGTCTTGTGTCACGCAGAAAAATAGCGCGCCTGTCCCTCTACCACAAGTTTTATCACTCGTCTCTTGCTCACTCGATTATCGTACCTGCTCATCGCCTTTCGCTCCGCAACAGTCACTCCAAAGCTGTATACCCACCACCTGCGCGCACTACTGCGCACCTCAACTCATTTTTCATTCGAACAGCGAATGACTGGAATCATCTGCCCACCGACGCTGCGCACCACTCCGACCCGTGCCACTTCAAGTCAATCATCGTAGAACTCGTACAATTGTAACCCACCCCTCATGTAATACCCCGTACCAGGGGCATTTGAGGTATCAATAAATAAATAAATACACCATGCGAACAAACCGCTCTACCGATGGGCCCAGTACTCTCCCGGAACCACAACACACAGAAGCAACAACTTCCAAAAATCGCAAATTTGGAGAAGCTGCACGGGCTGACAATAAAAACTATTACCAATATTTTGCGGAGACAAGAGTTGTCGAGATCCTTGACCATGTCGTCTACGGCAGTTTGAACACGCAGAGCAGCTCCTTCAGCCATTGTATCGCGTTGTTCAGTTTCACTAACAGCAGTATTTCCAGTACTAGTACAATGCCTATAATGCAACTACACTATAACATGCTTTTCGTGACGGCCTTGCTCGCACTTGTCGGTTCACAATCCCCTCGTACTGGTAGGAAACCAAGCAGACCACTATCTCCGCGAGTCCACGTGCTGGCGCCAGCCGCCAGCCTTGCCGACTGCGTATGGCCAAACCTGGCTAAACAAATGCATGTCTAAACAAATAATGTTTAAAACAATTCTACGTTAGTAAACAATTTATTAAAGGTATCAAATTAATGAAAAATTACTAAAAGTTTACTATAAAGTACTCTCGCTTTGAACCGCTCCAGCAACTGCTCTTTTTGGGTAATAAATCTCGAAGGCCATAATTTTGCCATTACGAAGGCAGCTAAAAGCTCGGAGCCAAATTACGGAGCCAAATGAACATTTGACGTCATGTCCGCCGTGTTATAAAACGCAGCCCACAAAGGCTAGAAAAGTCAAGACAAGACAAGCGCAACGCGTACGGTTTGATTCTTCGGCTTCTTCGACTTTTGCTTTCCGATCGTGCGTGGTTCCACACAGGTTCGAGCGGTTTCGCCTGAGGTTTCACTTCGATATCTGTGAGCGCTGACTGCTTCGTAGATGTAGCTTTGATTGCACAAGACTTATGGCACGATTTCGAAGAAATCCAGAACAGTCACCGGAATCCAGAACAGTGTCTCCTTTCGACAGAAGAGATGTTCCAAAAGAGGCACG
Source organism: Dermacentor silvarum (assembly GCF_013339745.2). NCBI lineage: Eukaryota > Metazoa > Arthropoda > Arachnida > Ixodida > Ixodidae > Dermacentor > Dermacentor silvarum. The sequence continues at coordinate 41,395,437 of NC_051154.1, read as the reverse complement.
ATATCCATATATTGGTGGACGGCGAGACGAGGGCCCAAGGAAGTCCTCCCCGCTTGTCCTCGACGCAGCAAAGTTGCACGCATTGCAGAAGAACCAGTACTGGCTGACACGAATTGTATTTTTACGCTCTCTTGGATTTGTTTATGGTGAGCACATCGTTTTGGTAAATCGCAAATTCTTAAGATTTGTAGCTTTGATAGCACGTACTTTGTTCAATTCGAGGGCAGTATCTATATGCAACAGTGCTGCCGTCTTTCTTGTGGGTACCTTTAAGCTCATCTGACCATGGTACTAAACAAAACATGTAAATTTGTCGACGGATTTTCCATAAAATGTATGGGTTTCTCAGAAATGGATGGCACCCACTTCATAAGGATGTACTGGTGGTGTGTTGGTATCATAGGTCAGGGAGATAAAAAAGACACAACTAGGACAAGGAAGTAAATAGAATGGGCATCACATTGCCATCCTGTTTACTTTCTCATCCTTGTTGTGGTTTGCATTGCCGTACTCAATGAATCCTACTAACTAGCCTGGTTAAGACATAATTATTTCAGAGGTTTACTGGGAGCCGCCCGCCTAGTGGCAGCCACAACCACAGGTGCCCTCTAGTAGAACTGGCAGAAGGCAGTCCAAACTTTATATCAAGTGCGCTAACCAACTAAAAATGGTTCGAATGGTGTGCAACACTAGCACAAAATTGAATGCTGTGGGTGGTCTTGGGATGGCGTCAGGGAAGTGATGAAGAGAATGGGAGATGATGTAAAGTCCATTCACTCTTGTTCTTGTCCGTGTACTCTGCGACATAAATAAACATTGCTTTGATTTTGAACTGACACAATGTGCATGGACTTGATGCACCTCCGTGCTGTCATTTTTGTTGGCTATGAGATACCAAGAGCTTCTTTCTTTTTTGGCTTACTATTGCAGCACTGACAGGCAGTGCATAGCAACATATTTCTCCTTATTCTTTGTCTCTTTTATGTTAACTTACATCACAACATGTAAAGTTCCTTTCATTGTTTGGATAATAACACAAATCTTTTCATATTGTGTAACTGACTATGTTGTCTTTTTTTACAGCTGTTGCATTTCTTGTTGCCCTCAATCAAAACAAATATTTGGTGGGTAAACAGGGACTTCTTCCAGCACACCATTACATGGAAAGGGTAACTGCTTTTTCTCTCTGTTGGCTGTGAAAAATGTTGCTTGGATTGATAAATACTAGCAGGAACACTGAGGGCATCTGTAGTGAAATCCTTCCCATAGTCCCACTTCTGATTTTATAAATGGTACTGATGTCCCTGAATGGTAGTCTGCACAACTTTCCGAGTGATTTCGTGTTGAAAGGAGCAGTTTTATACACTTATTGCACAGATATAAATGAAACTGAACTTCATTTCTTGCCTTTTAAACTTGCATATAATACAAGCAGTTTGCCTTGGGCGTGCTTGCTATCTGTTGTCACTTAATCTGCCATACAGATGTGCTTTTGTCTGGACAATCTGTGTGATTTGTTTTTGCAATATTGCACACTGAGCCTTCTGAGCTTGTTAAAGGGACACTAAAGAGAGAAATGATTTCACCTGTATTAGTAAATTACCCTTCTATAATGCCAAAAAAGCCACTCTTACTGCAGACGCTTGGCAAGCCAAAAAAGCTGCGAAGAGGAAAGACAGGTGGCGACACTGCCTTGAAGTTCCTGTACTAGCTCGCCGTGACGTAATGGATTTTTACAGCGTCTTCCTAGCGCCTAGTTAATTCTTTATCGGTAAAAATGGACTATATTGTGTGTGTGTGGGGGGGGGGGGGGGGGGGTTCCAAAGGAGCCAAAGACTGAACATGGCAATTTTCGGAAACATTTACTGAGCCAACGCGGCCCTAATAGGAAAACATATTGCGAGATCTGGGATGTCACACTGATGTGCCGACGTTTTGGTTCTGGTGCGCACTTTAAGAAGAATAGAACTTTGACCTTCATTTTATCTTCTGATGATCAACCTATATTGTGAAGTTAACGACAATAGAGTTTTCAAAGAATACCAGTCTAAACTAATTTAGTGTTTCTCTTTAGTGTCCCTTTAATGTCAATTAAAATAAAAAATAGAACTGGCATAATTTTAAAATCGACTGTCTCTTCCTTACACTATCCTTGTTTGATCTTCATGTCCTCACCACCATTATACCCTGCTCAATTTCTCATGCTGGTCACGTTTTCAAGCATTTCATCAGCTAGTCATGGTACCAAAGATTGCTGATATTGTTCTTGTAGTAGCTGTCTTTAAACTTATTGTAATCATACTTTCCTCTACCCAATCCCAAGTATATCCAGCAATATGTGCCTTTAAGAGATTTCATGTGCATGCATGTTTCCTATTGCTGTTTTTATTCTGAAAGGGGCATCATTATGAGAGTTTGCCTTCAAAAGAACTCCAATTTGTCCCACTTTGTGCCTGCACTTCGAGTTGTCGATTAATTCGGCCTTGCTCTGCACTCTACCAGCCTCCTGGTTAGCTCAGATCGTACGTAGAGTGACTGCCCTAGAAAGGCGTTGGTCCTGAGTTTGATCACAGGACCAGAACAAATTTTTCTTAAGTAATTTTCCCTTTCACAATAGAGCACTTGTGACAGCAGTGTGGCTCAGAGTTAGCCTGCAATTTTGGTTTGTTCAGGTTCGTGAAGGGTTATGTGTATGTGTGCACTTCATCGAACAAAGCCCTAAACCAGTTCTGTTCCGTTTTCTGTTCTGTTCCTTGGTCTTTTGTACTGCATCAATATTCTGAAACTGTTGTTCCTTTCAGATTAAAGACATGTACAAAGGCTTCCACACTGAGACACTGCTGCGAGTTCCGACCATAATGTGGCTCCACGAATACATTGATGCTGACACGTTGCTTGACTGCATAGCATCTGTGGGCACCATCCTAGCATTAGGCATCACAGTGACAGGAGCAGCCAATGCAGTCTCTCTCTTTCTCCTGTGGATTTTATACCACTCCCTTGTAAACGTAGGACAGCTATGGTAATATTTCAATTTTATTGATGGCGGTTATTGCATTCAGAGCAGTAGAGAACTGTGGAAAAAAAAATTGTCAGAAACTTTAGGCATGGTTGGGTATTCCATAATAGTAGAATACAGTAGAATCTCGGTAGATGGAAATTGCTTAAAATTGCTTCTTAAACGGAGCAACTGCTTATCAGTCAGTTGGTTTTGTGGTTTTGTATTTCGTTAATGCAAAAATACTTAATCAGAACCAAAATTTTCACTTCTCGGTTTAATCAGAACCACAGATGTTGCGACACTTGAACAAGCAAAATTGGCTGTGCAAGCACGAAATAATGTTTTTGTCTCTTTTTTGGTTTTGTAAAAACAAGGTGGCACATTCACTTCTTGGTTAACATTTATGAAAACATACCCCGGCATATTTTTCTCAGTAAACAAAACTCGTGTTAAATTGAACATACTTCTCCTGTTCCTTGAGATTCCATTTAATGAGGTTCTATTGTATTACGTTCACTTTTCTTTTCCACATAATGGCTCTGACACATGAGCAATAAGCATGCTCAGTTCTCTAACAATGGAGAAAAATGCCGTGATTAATCTGAGTCAACAGCAATATTTAACAGAGATACATTGACAAGCTCAACTCAACATTAGTAAGCCTTGGTACTGCTGCTGCTTGCACCAAGTTACTGGTGTCCATGCAGTAGCCTACTCCTTCACGTTTTAATGCCAGCTAGCACAAAGTAGCCAGTATAAATCGAATAGTTAAGGGCACATAATGAATTATTGCTTTTTTTTTATTCAACCCAGTTAGTTAGGGAGTGAATTATCACAGGTGCCAATTATAAGAATGTATTTGTAGAACTACACAACTCTCAGCTGTTGTGCTGAGAGTTGTGCAGCACGGTTGTGTGTGTTTGCACACATGACTGTGATGCCCAGAACTTTAAATACAAGTTTATTAAGATCCATCAACTTTTCTGCAGTAAAAAAAGCTCATTGCCAAGGTGATCTAGGCCTGCAGGGATTTCCGTGAACATGGTGTGAAACATCTTAAATGTCACTCTGTGCAAACTGTCCTGTTCGTATGTAATAGGCTGCTGGAAATGTTGACGGTGTAGCAGAAGTACTCTGTTACGGAGCAGCTTCTTCATACTGAACAAGTAACATATTACACAAAATACAAGAGTGGAAAGAAAAATAGGACGGAGTGTGGACTACCAAGATTTATTAGAAGAAATGCCATGTAACCAATACAAAGGTACAAATTCACTATGCTGCTGGGAGCTTATAGAGCTCCAAGATTCTGTATTTCAGTCACAAGTGTGTGAAGAAAGGGGGCAAATCAGCCCCTTGCTACTAAAAGAGTATTTTGTATTCATCTTGCATTCCATCCGAAGCTTTTAATGTTGTGTGGTACCTACTAACCAAGCGATCAGGTCATGCAGCAATTTTGTATTGATGGTGGCACTGCACATCAGTACTATAAACTGTTTTCAGCTCAGAGAGTGCATATACAGTATGCAAGTGGCATTATGCAAGTATGCATAATTTATTGGACCAATGTTTGACACCTTCATCTGCAACTAAGCCTTTACTATGGTGCGTGCGCATCTTGAGCATGTAAATTACAAAATATTCCTGTTGTTTGTAGTTACGTCGAGCCCACACTTACAATTTAGCCCTTTCGGGTCCGAATTTAGTTTTTTCAAGTAACAAATTTATATTCTGTGCAACTGAACAAGAAAAGAAAGCGAAAAATAAAATTCCCAAATCTATGCGAGAGCCGTCTGTCCCAAGTTCAGTATGTTGCGGGGAGCTTATGGGGCTTCAACATTCTGTATTTCTATCACAAGTGCATGAAGAATGGGCACGAATTATTCAAAGATTGTTTTCATGCCATGCCTAACACATTTTACATGCCTCAGGTGGCAGGCTCAAAGGATACAGCTCCGACACCTAACCTCTGCATGCGACAACATGCGGACATTTTCTAAATTTCAGAGAGAATCAGTGATCTGCAGCAATAAGTCTACATGAAATATGTAATTGCATTGCTGGCACTTTGATTTCACTGGTTGGTTTTCAGTTTTGTTCTTTCTTTTACTTTTAAAGCATTACTATAATTCCTGAAGCAACCATTAGCCTAGAAATGGTTAAAATTCGAATTCTTGGCCAAACAATCACTCTCATGGTGGAGATTTTGTTGCTATAAAATAAAATCCTCTATTCTGTTCGATCATTTACGAAGGTGTTCTGGTCACCCGTTAGTCCTTTTCCACGTGATTTGTGCACTCTTAGTGACTGTTCACTTGAGTATCCAGTTGTGTATTTTGGTAAAGCAGTATGTGTATAGTTAAGTTAATTAAAGCTCATGCAATAGATTTAATTATTGCTGTATTTTTATTCTCTTTTCATTTTGTGCTTCAAGGTACTCATTTGGTAAGTATTGTGATGTTGCCATCTTTTTTGGTCTAGCAGAACTTTATGTATGGGACCCTAGCTGAGTTTTTGCACTGGTTCTAACATTGCTTTTTGACATGGCTGGCTTAGGTTGGGAGTCCCAGCTGCTTGAAACTGGCTTCTTGGCAATTTTTTTCTGTCCTATCTGGACATGGAAGCAGCTGCCGCGTGGCACACCTCCTTCGCCTGTCGTCGTGTGGGGCTATCGCTGGCTCCTTTTCCGTATCATGCTTGGTGCTGTAAGTTGTTTTTGTACATTCGTTTTTCCATAAGAAACCTATCTCTTGTTTCATGCCTCAGCTGCTCTCACTGTCTTCCCAGTTAACAGTTATGGTAATTTGAACTTCTTATGCCATCTCGAACGGGTACTCCATTAGTTTTTAAAGGGGCCTGGCTATTCTTCTTTTGTTTCCCCACATTTGCTTTAAGTCTATTCTCGGAATGATATAGAACACAGAGCAAAAGGAATTTTGAATATTTTTTCACTGATAACTTCGTATTGCATGGGTCAATTTTCAAAATTACTTTTGCTCTATGTTCTATATCATTCCGAGAATAGACTTATAGCAAATGTGGGGACACAAAAGAAGCATAGCCAGGCCCCTTTAAAAACTGCAATTAAATGTGGAAAAACTGCAAACACATGCAATTAAATGGGCAAAATAAAAAAATTCTCCCTCTACTGTGTGTCATTGTTACAGGTGCAAAAATTGCATGCAATATGTCATAGAAAATCTGCATTCAAGGTGTTCTGCAGAGAAAATTCTGCCAATGTGGAACTGAACTAGCTGGACGATGATGAAGTTCATTAAGTGGAGCTCGTCACAAAGAATAAAGTGAATATAAATATTTCTTCATAACACTCCATCTGGCCTGTTAAAGTGTGCTGTGCAGTCATACATGTCCTGAACATTATGGTAATTTTATGCGGGATTCATTTCTGTTCCACATGCTCCAGCAACATTGTCAGTCCTAAAAACTGTTCTTGAGTTTTGCTGAACTTTGAAAGCCTCATTGTGTAGAGTCCTATCAGCCGTCATGGTCAGCATCTCGTTAACTGTTTACAAACAGGGCATGGACAATGCTGTGTATTTTCGCACCTATTTTGTGTGTGCCTTGGTAATACCAAAAGCCTGTATGGTAGCACTTTCTCTCAAGGCAGTGAACCAAAAAGAAATAGGTATTGGGGGAGGGGGGGGGAGATTTCTGGGTTAATTTCAAGCACCTGGGTTTCTTTAACGTGCCCTCAAAGCACAGTACATGAGCATTTCTGCATTCTGCATTTGGCAACTGCACATGGTTGCCATGCTTTGACAAGACCATTATTGATGGTCGATATAAAAAAGAGATAACCCAGTCGATTGTTGAGGCAGAGCTTATTGACACACTTGGTGAATTGTTCATTAGCAAGCCTTCGATAGCGCTGTCTCCTAAGGAGTTAGATTTCCTACGTAAGCAGTGACAGGTTGTTCTGGCAGGTTGTCGTGAGTCATTAAATATGGTTCGATAGTGTGAAATCAATTGCGCATGTTTCTCAGTGCTTCTACATGATGTATGTCTGCTATGGCACATGTAGTATTTAAGCGGTCTGGTTTTGAGAATAAACATTGTTGTTGCTAGTAGCGCTGCGTGTTGTCTTTTTACTTGTACCTTGTTGTGTCCATGTTACGTTTCACGCTGCATCAAAAGTGTTCCTCTTCTGACAAGTTCCATCAGCCCAGACCTTTCACCCTCTCAGACTCGAGATCTACTTGATTTGTTGAAAAAACGTGGTGCCTTGTTCGATGTCCATTCACTCGTCCTCGGTCAGATGCCTGTCGCCACTCATCGCATTCAGACTGATGGCTCACGCATTGTTCACCACCGTCCACATTGAGTGTCTCTTACTGAGCGCAAGTTATTGAAAAAAATGTGTTTGACATGCTTGAACAGAATATAATATGCCCTTCCTCAAGTCCCTGGTCTTCTCCAGTGGTTCTTGTACAGAAAAAGGGCGGCTCAGTGCACTTTTACATTGACTACCGCACTCTCAACAAAATCACACGCAAAGACGTTTATCGCCTGCTATGAATTGATGATGCGTTGGACTCGCTGCAGGGCGCTGAGTACTTCTCCAGTCTTGATCTTCGATCTGGCTACTGGCAAATACTAATGCACGAGTCTGACAAAGGAAAAAACGGCATTTGCCACCCCTGACGGGCTCTATGAATTCAATGTAATGCCTTTCAGACTCTGCAGCGCACCTGCCACATTCGAGCGGATGATAAACAGTGTCTTACGTGGGTCTCAAATGGAAGACCTGCCTGTGCTATCTTGACGATATAGTTGTCTTTTCTTCAACATTCTCACAACAGCTCGAGCACCTTGATGACATGCTTACCTGTCTCGCCAAGGCTGGACTGCAGCTGAACACAAAAAAAGTCACTTCGCGAGCAGAGCCATCAAGGTTCTGGGGCACATAGTTAGTAAAGAAGGGATTTGGCTGGACCCGCAGAAGATTGCCACAGTACTCAACTTTCCCCGCCCAGAACGTCAAAGACTTGCGCAGCGCAGTTTTATCGGCCTCGCCTCCTACTTTGCCGATTTATACAAGACTTCGTAATGCTTGCGTCCCCATACCACCGACTTCTTGGATATGCCGTGCCCTTTGTTTGGACAGAGGACTGCGAAGCAGCTTTCCAGGCTCTAAAGCAAGCCCTCACGTCTGAGCCGGTACTGTGCCATTTTGATACGACTGCACCTACCTGCGTCCACACCGACGCTAGCGGTCATGGTATTGGCGCTGTTCTATTACAATGTGACCATACCTCTCGTGAGCGAGTCATTGCCTATGCCAATCGTTCCCTGTCCACAGCAGAGAAAATTATACCATTACTGAGCAGGAATGCCTTGCTGTTGTTTGGTCTGTGCAAAAATTCCAGCCATATTTATACGGCCGCCACTTCACGGTCGTTACAGACCATCACGCGTTGTGCTGGCTCTCCTCACTGAAGAACTTATCGGGTCGTCTTGGGCGCTGGGTGATTCGCTTACAGGAGTACGACTTCGACATTACAGGTCTGGAAAGAAGCACCAAGACGCCGACGCTCTCTCCCGCTGCCCGCTTCCGATCTCGCATCGTCCACCCACGTCTCCCCGAAAAAGCCAGTCTCACGAGCCATCTTCATCCCCTTTACAAATCACCACGTTGGACTCGCCAGGCACTGACTGCCATCACGTCGTTATTGCGCACCAGCAAGCTGACCCATACTGTTGGACTATTCTTGACTGCCTTAGTGGTTCCTCCTCTCCCCCAAATGCCCGTCTGCGTTGACACTTGACCAATTAAATTTACACAACGGGGCCCTATGCCGCTAGATTTATCACCCCGATAGCAACAAATGGGTCCCCGTCATTCCCCATTCTCTGCAAAACGATGTTTTACAAGCTTATCATGACGATCCAACGACCGGTCATCTTGGATATCACAAGACTTGCGACAGGATTTGAAGCCGGCTCTTTTGGCCTGGCCTCCCCTCCACCATGATCAAGTATATCGCCTCTTGCATGCCTTGTCAATGCCACAAACGCCCCACATCTGTTGTACGAGCCACCAGCACTGTTCATAAGACAACTTCAAGCTACCACCCATGGCCAATGGCTTGACCGAGCGTTTCCATCGTACACTCTCAGACATGATCTCAGTGTACATCAGCCCAGACTACACAAACTGGGATGCAAGCCTACCGTTTGTAACTTTTGCCTACGACAGTGCACCTCAATGTACCGCCAGCTTTTCCCCATTCTTCCTTGTCTACGGCCGCTCACCAAATTTCGCCCTTGAAGCGTCCTTGTTCTCGGCACCTGTCTCATCGGCAGTGCCTTTTTCCGAACAATTTGTTTCATGCCTCGCCTACTGCCACTACCTCACCCATATTAACACCAATATCTCCCAAGAAGCTTGCAAGCACCACTACGACTCGACGCACCGCGATGTGATGTTCTGCCTTGGCGACGAAGTATTACGCTGGACACCTGTACGTGTCCCCGGTTTACGTGACAAATTTCACAGTCGTTTTCTTGGACCCTACTGGATTGTTGAGCGAACTTCACCTGTTATTTACCGGCATCTTGCCTCTTTATACTTCCTCCGATTGTCGTTGAGGGACAGAGATTGTGCACGTGTCTCGTTTGAAGCCTTATGTACGACTCATTTCGTAGCATACTTCTGCGGTCAGGCTGGCCACTTCCGCCCAGAGGGGGAAATTAGTGTGAGCACAATATTCGCATCTCATCTTCCTCATCTGTACATATACTCATCATGTACCACGAGCCGTGACTTCTTTGTTGTCGTGGCGCGGAATCTTTGAGAATAAAGAAGTTCCTCAGAATATATATATATATACAGTAGAACCCCGCTGTTACGTTCCCGGGTGCTGTGTTTTCCCGGCTGTTACGTTGTTTTCGGCTAGTCCTGGCATAGCTCCCATAGGACCCAATGCATTGGTAACCCCGCTGTTGCGTCGCAACAGCGGGGTTACATTGGCTCTATACATTGGCTCTATATGGTATGGGGCTGTGCCATGAAGGCGTCCGAATTACCAGGCATGTCCGAAAAAGTGGGCGTACTGTATACAGAATGAACGAAAGTGGGGGAAACGGGCTTGGGCTTTTCCAATGTCTTTACTCTAGTGCAAGAAATAAATTTTGTACCAAAGAGTCTCCATTTATCATTACAGAGGCTTGAAGAAAGGCGAAAGAAATAACTGAACATAGCAGAAAAGGAAGACAAAGCAAACATTCGCCAAAACCTTCCCACCATGTTGATGAATACGGAATTTTTTTACTGGCCTAACGAGTTTCAGGAACACAGCCACAAAGAAATGTTCAATAGTAGTTGTTATATTTCACCACTACGGTGCATTGTTGGCCTTAAAAGTGGGACCGATGTGTCCCACTGTATATATATACAGGGTGTTTCAGCGAACACTTTCAAAAATTCCTAAAGGTTGCCTGTGGCAGACAGCACAGTTCTAGTTCATGAGTTGGTCTACTCGAAGAGGCGGACATTACTTGCACAAGAAATTGAAACGCATAATTGAATAATTAACAGACATTCACTAATTAAGTTTTTAACTAATTACCTGATGGCCCATATTGCAATTTACAAATTGTATCCGTGGAGTTCGCAAGGCGGATCCACTTGGAAAGAACTCTCGGGATGACACCAGTTTCGAGATATTAATTCCCAAACATTGCGGAGAAATGCATTGGCGTTCCAGTTAATTTTGTGCTTCAATGCATAAAGCAACGTTTTGTTAAGAACCTAACTGGAACGCCAATGCATTTCTCCGCAAAGTTTGGGAATTAATATCTCAAAACTGGTGTCATCCCGAGAATTCTTTCCAAGTGGATCCGCCTTGCGAACTCCACGGCTACACTTTGTAAATTGCAATATGTGCCATCAGGTAATTAGTTAAGAACTTAATTAGTGAATTTTTGTTAATTGGTCGATTACGCATTTCAATTTGTTGTGCAAGTAATGTCCGCTTCTTCGGGTAGACCAGCTCATTATCTAGAATTGCGCTATCTGCCACAGGCAACCTTACATAAATTTTGAAAGTGTTCGCTGAAACACCCTGTATATATATAGGAAGGGTGCAAGTAGTAAAGCAGTTGTAACAACTACAGTAGTTTGTGGTAACTCTTGCTTCTTAATTGAAACATTTCTGTCCACGCATGAAAAGGTGCAGCACAAGCTAGCACATTTGAATTGATTAGGGATATTCGCTACATTCTTGGCATTTAAGAAATCATTGGTGTCAGAAGCAGCATTCCTTCCCTCACATAATTAATGAACACTTCCTCTGTGTATTGATGCAGTCATCACCAGAGCCATGATTTCTTGTACGAAATAAAATACTAAGTACTTTGATGTTGCTGCGAAAAATGCTGAGAGCATGCCCAACTGGCCATTCTATGCAAAAAGAAGAAACAAGCAGTAGCTTCATTTATGCTGGAGGGCTCCTCAGGTGCATTTCCATGCTGCTATGGAATGCCCATTGCCGAGTAAGCTGTTCATTGTGAACTCTGGAATGGTGCTTCTGCCTGCTCTTTAATTTCATGCAGTGTGAGCTACCACATTGGTTGTATTTGTTCACCCGCTGTCACATCTGGTGGAGCTGACTGATCAAATTGAAGTGACCGCTTAATTCTGGTGGGTCATATTGATTCAAAAGCTTTTTGTTTAATGAAAATAAATATTTATGATGCTGTTAGGTAAAACATTTCATGTATTCACTTGCATTACCAATAAATTTCGCATTGCCAGGCTTACTTGTGAGGCACTTGTTTAGATTGGATGATCACAATGCCCTCTGTCAGTGAGAGCACAGTTTGTTTTCTGTCCATTTGTACTAGTAGTGCTTTGTATTCTTGTGGTGCAGGGCTTAATCAAAGTGCGAGGTGACAAGTGCTGGTGGGAGCTGACATGCATGATGTATCACTATGAGGTATGGCTTATCCCACTATTTATTTAGAGAATTATATTTTATTTGAAGGTTTTATGGCTGTGCCTAGTGAATGCTGCTTCATGGCATTGCTTTGCATGTCTAATATAAACTGCATTCAGTGAAGCTCCTTTGTTATAGAGACACGGAATGAAAACAAATGCCCTTGTTAATTCACTAAAGGTGCAGTTTATGCCATCATGGTTTTGGGCCTTTTCCACAAAGCGTTTGACAGCTGGATAAATTAATTTGTGGTTAAAAAACTTTGTGCATGGACAGTAAGTTGCCGCATAGCAAGTTTTCGAGTGATGAAGGAGTAACACTTATGTGAAGCTTTTCACCTTATCCACTTGACAACTTACCGTGCAATAACGACCATCATATACATGATGCTGTTTAAGCCTGCTGGTAAATTTACCCTCAAGTACAGTGCTTTGTGCAAAATCCCTCTGACATTTTTATACACAAGCTTTATAGTGTCTTAATTAAAAGTGTGCCACTGTAGTATGTATCTGATGCATTGTGCTTAGTAGTAAAAATGTGTGGTAATAATAATAATAATAATAATACTGTGAAATAATTGAATTTTCATTCAGAAACGTGTTTCTCATCTCCACTGAAATAATTTTTTCAGCATAGCTTGAAAACAAAGTTTGCTTGAGTGTTACAGCCTGATCATTCAGGAACACTAAATTTGGCTTTGTTAATAGTTAAAGCTATCCAAAATTTTCCCACTCTGTTTTTATGGATGATGAATGGGCACATTTTATTCATTGCAGACCCAGCCAGTGCCCAATCCACTTAGTTACTACCTTCACCAAACTCCTCCATTTATTCACAAATTGGAAGTTCTCGGGAATCACATTGTTGAGCTAATTGTGCCATGGTTCATGTTGCTGACAAGACCGTTCAGGATAGCTTGTGGAATAATTCAGATATCATTTCAGGTAAGTACTTTTCAGCACCACCTGTCAGCTGAAGTCTAACAGTGTGCATTCATACCTGGCAGGTGATCCTGATTATGAGTGGAAACCTGAGTTTTCTCAACTGGCTGACAATCTTGCCATCGATACCCTACTTTGATGATGCTGCACTGAAATGGATGTTCAGCAAAAAGACTTCCAACCAAGTGGCATTGCTGGCAAAGGAAGCAGAGGAAGAAAAAGGGAAGCATAGTTTGTCACTCCTTGGTCTGCCACATTGGCAGATAAAGCCACAAAGTTTAACTGATGAAGGTTGCAATATTTGCTCTTGTATTGGAGCCTGCTTTTAAGGGACCCTCCAACACTTTTGGAGGTGCTGCTGCTGATTGTGCTTTATATCAGTTAAAGTGAAAAGTGAATGACAGGAATTGACTTGCAGAGTCAGTTGAGAAATTTCAATACAGTCGACTACCGTTCAGTTTACCTTGACGGGACTGACAAAATTGATTGAATTATCCGGCGAGTTAAATAAAACAAGCTGCAGGAAAAACCTCAGAACACACTGCTATTCATTTGGCAGTATTTGCCTGATTATAACATACCCCCAGATCAATTGTATTCCCGCTTTCTATGTGTACAAAGTAGAAAACTAATACCAACTCCGCGAACACACTTTCGGTTTTATATCCGATTGCTCCACGCAGGCAATTTTCGGCCCAATTTTCTTGGGAAAAACAGGCGTGCATTAGAAGCAGACAAGTACTGTAATCGTACCTTATGAGCGACCGTTATTGCTTTGAAGATCTTAAGGCAGGCTGAAAATAGGCGTTTTCGACAGGAGATTTGATGTGTGTTCACTGTCCCTTAAGCTCCACCGAGACATGCTGCCCCTAAAGGGGTCACTATTGGGGTCACCATAGGGGTCAGGCGCATGCATGCTGACTGGTCCAGTTGAATTATTCAGCAAACATCAATTTTAGGATCGAAGTAAGGAGAGTTTGGGACCATAGAAATGCATGGGTGCCGGCTGGGACCAAATCAATCGAAAAATTAAATTAATTGAAGCTGAATTAATGGAAGTTTGCTGTATACCTAAATACCTAAATAAGACTGGATTTCGCTTTTAACTTGAATTTGGGAGTCTGAATGTTGACCATTTCACTTGCCCACTGACGCAAACTGTAAAAGCCAGTGCCGAGTGCTCACAGCATATATGTCAAGCAGGTTCACACAACGTGCCTGTTTGTTGTCCCCAATTTCCGTGAGTGTTGGTGGTGCCGTTGCCACGGTAATAACAGCCAGGTAGAGTGAGCCTAAATATTTCTTACAGTACGAGCAGCAGCAGCCATTTCCATATCTCGGTGACTATCAATCAAATGCTGATAAGAGGGAGCATGCATCTGTGCTCCAAAAGCACACAGCTACTGCAAAAGTACTGCTAAGCAATTTAGTACTAAAAATAGTTTTTTGTTCGAGCATTCTATTTTCTTTTACATAAAGAAATGCCCGATCTTGCCAGGAGTTGGCGCTAGGCCACTGCTTCTGTGGTGCGTGCTGGTGATTGTACTGCTCCTTTTGTGCTCTCATGTTGCTGCTGTGAGTGATGTGATGCCGAATATTAAATAATTTGTCTGCCCTAATATGTTCCTGCTGGTGATTTGCACATTCATGACTAAAAACCAGTGCAAAAATCACGCAGACAGACGAGACAAAGGAGCACATACACATAATATGAGTGCTGACTAACAACTGAAGGAAAGCTAGAAGCCAGAAAAGCACGAGGACTAAGTGCATGATCCTTCTAAATCCATACTTACCACATCACATCAGAGTAAACGTAAGTAAGTTTAGGTGCTTTTGGCCTTCATGCTTTCCTGGCTTCCAATTTTCCTTCACGTGTTAGTCATTGCTGGTGTTGTGTATGTGTTCGCCTTCCCTCTCTTCTATTTGCATCCTTTTGCACTAGTGTTTAATCATAAAGCCTCACCAACTTGCTCAGCTTTCCATGTTAGCAGCGAAGTTCACTTTGTGTATTGGAATGTGCTGGACAGCAGTAGCAAGATAAGGCGTCTCATTTTACATCTTTACTACAAAATAAAGGTTTGGCTGGTGTGTGAAACAAGTTGATAAAATTTAACAATGCACCAATTAAGAAACATTTTCAGAGGACATTATTCACCATCTTCGTGGATTTTGCGTACCTACTGCAAGTGAGATGAGATTAGTTGAGACCACCAGATGCCTTTCAGCACGCATTGCAGTTGATGCTGCACTTAACGTCGAATCTGCATGGTAGATTTCACTGCTGTAATGTGTCTGAATAAGGTTCTTGTAATTCTTGCAATGTAGCATGTTCTTGCCAAGCACGCATTTTAACTGGTGAGCCACGAATCCTCTAAACAAAAGCACCACTGCCACGAACTGACAACTTATTTATTCCTGTCGTTTGCAGCCAAAGCGGTCGCATTTACTCAAATTTAACAAATTTGTGCACTTCAAGGGAGAACAGATGGCCTTTGTTTAGCTCTATTTTTATTGCAGACATCACATAATGAGAGTAGGTAAAACAAGGCAAATTGACCTGAGCTATTTGAGCTAACTGCTGTGACTGTCTATACTTTTTTTTTAATTATTATTGCGATAGCAATTATATGGACACTCCAAGCGGATTTCTGCCGTCGTTATCGCCGCCGCGAGGTTCCGTGTAAAGTCCAAGAACGATGAAATCGCCGTCATGCGCTGTATGCTGTATGTGCGAGTGAAAGCACGCGAGGGATGCGCGCTTTCACAGAGAGCGAATGCACAGTGGAGAGCAAACGCGACCTTCGTGCGAAAGGTCATGGGGGGGATGAGTGGGAGGGAGAGGGGGCGACGTGCTGTGGCACCAATGGCGCAAGGGGGACTGGTGATGCAGTCTCGCACGCGAAAGGAGGAAAGCGGGAATGCAGCGTGAGAGGGAGAGGGTGTGGCTTCTACTCTGCCCGCAACTGCATACTGCCCGCAACGCGCAGCTGCGGGCGGTCGCCCGCACAGTATCTTGAAAGCGATCTGCAGATGGCTCATAGCTTTGTATGTGCTGTGCTTTTGCTGCTCAGTTTCCATTGAAGTGATAGACCGCACGAACCTTCACTTGCTGCTGCTGCTGTGCTTGCTCACGCCAGCGTTTTGACAGCGGTTGTCTGCGGTCGTCGGAGTGGGATCTATTGATGTTTGCTTGTGCGCGCTGACACCATGCTTGTTAATTCAGTTAGTAAGCAAATCTGTCCAAGTTTATACAGCTGATAAAACTACTATCCTTACTCCATATAGCTCTCTACTAACTTGCTATCACAATTGATGCTTCAAACTGCGACTTTTTTTATAAAGTACATCGTGGCAAACAATGCATTGTGATGAAATGCATCAGAAGCATGAGCAGTGACACCAAACAGACTTGGTGGTCGTCCAAGTGGATGATTCACATCAGAAAGCTTCAGTCAACTTAAGAGCCCTGCAACCAATCAAATCAGCTGTGCTCTGAGG
The DNA here is from genome assembly GCF_013339745.2 of Dermacentor silvarum. Lineage (NCBI taxonomy): Eukaryota > Metazoa > Arthropoda > Arachnida > Ixodida > Ixodidae > Dermacentor > Dermacentor silvarum. Next base: position 41,379,037 of record NC_051154.1, on the reverse strand, counting down.
ACTATAACTATCATGGTGACAGCGTCACTTTTGGAAAGCTTGTGCATACAAGGTCACCTGGTGAAATCTATTTTGAAGGTCCAACAAGAAAAATGTAATATAAATTGACGTATATAAACTGATTTGGAATATTAGCAGCATGGTTAACCAGTCAGTCAAGGTGCAATTATTGATATTTCTACTTTTATGGGACTGCAGAAAGCTGCCACTTCATGGTGATTCAAACAGCACAAGGATTTTAATTTCTTGGACATATTGTAATAAAGATACCGAATTATATTTTGGCACTGTGACAAATGCTGCAAGCATACCCGACTGCCACTCAATGCAAGGAAAATCAAAAACTTAATTTTTGTTTGAAAGCCCCTTTGATGTCTTTCCTTGCTGTAAAAAGCAAAACAAATCATGCAGCAAAAATGTATAAATGGTTAGAGGACTTAAACACCAATGTAGTGCAGAAATTCCGATTGTGTTTGCTTCTACACACAGTTGAGAAGAGCAGTGCAGTTTCATCTATCGAAAATGTACGTGACCTACAACAATAAAAGCAGAGTTAAGCTATTGCATAATGAAGGCTCATGGAATGAGACAAGTGTGCCGTCAGGCCTGGTAAAACAATATAAGGAATGTATACCTCATAAATTCATCAGTGTTGTTTTCATTTTTTAATAATTAGAAACTCGACTCTTGTACACCTTTACAGGCAAAGGAAGGAAGGCTACAAATATGGCCCTTGCACTATGCCTTGGTTTTCTAAGCATACCAGTTGTGATCAATCTTTTCTCGCCAAACCAGCAGATGAACACATCCTTTGAGCCCCTGCGTCTGGTTAACACCTATGGAGCATTTGGAAGGTACTTGGGCTATTCTGTCATTTTCTTCTACATTTTTTCCTCCTTTTCTTTCTTCATTCCCACCAGTTCTCAACTCAGAATCATGTTGTTACTCCAGCTAGATCCTGGCAGCCCGTTATCTGAAATTCGTGAAATATACATTTACTAAAAAGGACTTTTGTAGGGCCTAGTTGGTTTATGTTTACTAATTATATTTAATACATTACTAATTACTAGTTTAATACATTTACTAATTCGTATTCAAACTTGGAAATGTGTACTAAGGATGGAACAGAAGTGAAAGGGACAGATACAATGAATATGTCATCCCATCTTTAGTGCAAGTTTACAAAATTAAATATGAATTATTAACTCGCCCAAATCAGATTCTATTGCTAATTGAGCTAGTAATTACAATAATTCAATTTAGTAAGACTTTGGAAACCGTTATTTAGATTCATTATCAAATTTTTTTTAGCAAGGATGCACTTGCATATTTTGTTGCTTACACCTAATCTTTTGTGCGACGAGTGGTTCAAAAGTTCATGTAAACATGCTGCCATGCCTCAGCATAGAGTGGTATGCTGTTCCACCACTAGATGATGATCGTTGTAGTGAGCTAATCTGGAGGGATTTGTTGGTGAGGATGAGATTCATTCACATCCTGTGCTTTTCTAATGGTATGTTGATACTGTTCTACGTTGGCCATGATGAATGACTTGGAAGAACAAAAAAAATATGTGAAGTTTGTTTCCAAATGTATAAGACAGGTGAATGCTATAGCAAGCTTTTGGAGATGATGCCATGAGCTATAGCCAAACTTACTAGTTCAACCAATTCAAGAGCGGTAGAACGTCTGTGGGGGATGATGAATGTTTTGGATGCAGTTCAACTGGGATAAGCAATGCAAAAAAATGTGGCATTACATTTGCATCTTTCCTCCTCACAAATTAACAAAGGAGCATTGAATGCAGATGTGCATGGATGAAATTAACAAAGGCAAAGCAGTGCTCATGCATTGAAGCACAACCACACATTGAGAGATGTACAAATACACATGCTCAGAACTCATCACAGCCAATGTGAAACAACAATGTCATTATCCTTGCCACCAAAACCTCCAGGTCAGCTCATTACTGATATTAGAGACACCATCATGCACCATATCCCTCTTCGTGAAGGCAGGGCAGCATATTTCCAGAAACTTCTGGATCACCCCTTGTAGTTGCTTTTGTCATTAGGACTAACAGAAGTAATTTGAAAGCACTGGAAAATATTATGTGAAAGATGGATTTGTCCCTTCCTGGCATAGCAAATGAAGCAACATGTTGAAGTGTTATTTGGATGACGGTTAATGACTGCACATAATTTGAAAGACTTGAACAAACAGCAGTGCATGGCACCATTCACCTGTGTTGTCATTGTGATTCTTCATATGAATGCCAGTGTACTGCTTTTTGGTGTTTTTATGCAATATGTGTGACTTTCTCAACATGCTGCACTGTACTAGCTGTTTTTGGTAGCTCTCTCTGAGGGTACATGTTAAGCATATAATATGAATACATTAGTTACAACTGTACCTGGCACATAGTAGTGTATCCAAGGGACAAGGTACTTTAAAAAATTTTGTACAGCTTGTTGATGTCTCAATTAACTTAGACATGAACTTCCAAAGTATCTTACAGTACCTTGTAAATACTTACAAAACTAAGTATTTCATGCGGAGATTGTTAACTTCTTGTTCAGTCTTTATGTTGCCATCCTCTGGAAGCATGTGTCACTTACGAACCCATGAAACAGAAGCTCTACAAATATTATCAAAATTTCTTTGTCAGCACTACCTATATAATGGCATGCATTTAGCATTGCAAGTCGCCTACTTAGCAACGAAGGCCCCTTGATTAGGCCACCTAAACACCAGTTTGATTGGTGCAGTGTGCTTTCTGGTTGTTTTCGTGCTGCAGGCATCTGCCTGGATTTTTAATTTCTTAAAAAGAAACAGGCCACTTATTCTTGGCCACTAGTGTACTTTCAACTAGGAATTGCAGGTATTTTTACGATTGTACAAACTATTAAAATTATATGTGTTTAATGAGATAGTTCTGAAGAAGGTAAGAAAGTGCAGAGCTTAATATTTCTCTTCTTGTTTAATAATAATCAATTCGCTGTCAATTATGAGCATTATCTCATACCACAGAACATGCAACTAATGAAGTCGTCATGCAGAATCATTAACCTCGTAATGCTAGGACTAAACGTTTAAATGTTTTTTCCATATGATATTTAGATTGGAATAAGCTGCCATTAACGCTTCTGATAAACTATTGAACATATTGATGCTTGGTGGTGATTTTTTATCTGGCACTTTTTGTTTGTTTGGTTGTATCACTTGCCTTGTTTTCCTTCCTTCCTACTCCTTTTTGTATCTTGTTAATATCTAAGTAAGACAGAGATGAGTGCTGATTAGGCTGATAAGGTGGTTCAGCTAATGTCCTGCAAGCTTTAGCTTCGTGACACACTAAATAGGTGGCATCGGAATCTAGTGCACATTTATTAACAGCTGCTCAGAGCACCCGTGCCCTCTCTCAACGCGAAGAACACAGCTGGTTGTCAAGCATAGCAATGAGCCTATTAAGCTTTTTCCACCAGTAGAGAATGTACTTGGATGGCACGCAACGTACATGAAGGCTGCCAATTTTCATTATTTAGTGTTGTCGGGCTGGTTGACAGGCATCTTTCCTTTGTGTGCTTGCCATATTTACTTCTGGCCCTGTCGGCATAGCAGCACATGGCTAGCAAAGAAAGGAAGGGGACAAAGCACATTATAAGGGCACAAGGAAGAGAGGAGGTGAGTGGAGGAAGAGAGCACTGTTGAAAATTAGGGACGGCGCTGTGTGCCACGACAGTAGTTGTACATGCCAAATGCATTGCAAGATAGGCGAGTCAGCGCTCCTGTCTTATTTTCCTTCCTTATCTATGCCTCTCCTGCCAAGGCCCGGGATACACCTCCAGTATTTTCTAACTATTTAACTAAATAAATAAATAAATAAGATGAAACATTATTTGAAAGCTGTGTTACTGTTGGGTAAGGCATCAGTTTTAATATTGCTAAACTAACTCTCTCTCTTCTTCTTTCCCATGTATCCATGCAGCATAACAAAATCTAGAAGAGAGGTTATAATTCAGGGAACACACAGCCCGGACCCACACAACAGAAGTGCTGTGTGGGAAGAGTATGAATTCTTCTGCAAGCCTGGCAATGTCTTTAGGCGACCCTGTGTCATCAGCCCATATCACTACAGGCTCGACTGGCTGATGTGGTTTGCTGGCTTTCAGGTACTTTTTCTGTCCTTAGTCTATCATACACTTAAAGGAACACATTTCACTGAAGCTGCACTTTTCATGTTTCTGAGAGACCTGCCACAGTGGCTGAGCGGCTATACCGGTATGCTGCTAGGCATGAGGCCACAGGATCGATTCTTGGCCATCGCGGCTGCATTCTGATGGGGACAGAATGCAAGAACGCTCGTGTACTGGTACTTTGGCTGCACAATAAAGAACCCCAGTAGGTTAAAATAAATCTGAAGCCCATCACTACAGTGTCCCTCATAACCCACTGGGCAGATTCGGGATGTTAAAACCCCACAATTTAATTTCAATGTTTCTCAAGCGTCTCATCTCTGCTTGTTATTGTGAGTACACTGGATGGTATAGGAACAAAACTTCTATAGCATGCACAGTGCCTGTGGTGTACAGGCAGTTGTGCATGACCATGCTGCCATTCCTTTCTCAGAAAGTGTTTCAGAATATAGCTTTAAAGAAGAAGTAGTTAAAAAGTAAAAAGCTGAAACTATTTTTCTTTCAGGACTACCAGAGCCACCCATGGCTTTTCCACTTTGTTGCAAAACTATTAGTCAATGACAGAAATGTTTCTAAAATCATCTTAAAAAACCCTTTTATGGACAGAGAACCACCAAGGTAAGTAACTACAATTAATAACTTACTTCGCACCTTTGTTCTTGTGAGTATTTACTTGCATTAGCAAAGATGTGCCAAAGGAATAAAATTATTGTGGTGCCCATAAGAAACATTCTCTAATAATAAGCTGTCAAGTGTTCATTTGTTTATAGATCAGTATAGATTCTTGCCACTCGTGTGTAAGAGCAGCAAGCCCCCCCCCCCCCCTTCCATATATATATATATATATATATATATATATATATATATATATACACACAAAATGCTCATTGATTTTATCTTCATGGGGATGCTAATAGCGTTCCAATAAATTTTAATCTAAGCAAAGTCAAAAAGAAACGCACACTTTATTGTGGAATGACAAGGGGCTTATGTGAAATTTTGTTACATCAGTGATCATCTTCTGTGTCTTTCTTTTTCAAGAACAGTCATCTACCTCTCTGTAGCATCTTTTCATAAAAAACTCAAAGGCAGTTAATTATAAAAACAGTGTTTAATGTCACCAGTTTTTAGGGTTTAGTGTCACAAAAAAAAAAAAAAGCGTTAGAGTTACTGAAGTTGGTAGAAACAGTCTGTTGCTAATCGATTGTGTAAAACAAATAGGGAAATACACAAAGAAAGCACCAGGAATATGGAATTGGCTTGCACTGCTTATTTTGAAGAAAAAGAAAAAGTGGCATGTTTCAAAATGCACGAGTTGTTGCATACATCTGTGCTTGTGCCACATTTCATGTTGTTATAAATGTCCACTACACGCTATTAATTTGCTGTATGTTGTCATCAAGCAATTATTTCTCTGCACTTTCTTATTCTTGGCATTATGTTGAAATTTTAAATATTTTCTTCATTTTCCTGCGCTTACGCGATTTTGATGTTTTTATTTTTTAAATTGTCATAATTAGAGGCATATTTTATTTGTGCCGAAATTCTATTCCATTCTGGTGCACGGTGCACAATATACCTACTCGGGTTCGTTTTCTGTCACTCTTATGCAAGTCTTAGTTGCTTGCTTGCATGCTACTTTGCTTTTTACGCACCCTACGGGCATGCATCAACCCTGTGCAGCAAGAGACTTTTGCCATATGTGTAAGGAGGAGTACAACTAGACAACTATCATCACCCACAAAAAGCTGAGTGATGGAATTCAAGTAGTTAATAAAATTTCCCTCACAGCCAAAGCATGAAGAGGTGAACTCTGAGTGGATATTGCAGATGTAAGCACAGAATGCCCCTCTCAATTCTAGGCTGCATGTGCAGGATAAGAGGAAGTGCAAATTTTTCTTGGCTATTGTGTCCTTTGTGCTGCAATACAAACATCCGATAAAGCATTCACTCCCGTAGTGTTTCTGCCTCCCTTTATGAGTCCTCCAAAGAAGCTTTGACGATGTGTGGCAATGAGCACTTGAGTTCTTTGTCAATTGATGCCCAAATGTCCATCCAGAACTGTATGTGTTGCGTGCTGATCCACATTTGACTAGCTGGCTGCTAAGAACTAAAAGTAGTAGTCAACTTGTTCAATCTGATGGTATTGTTGTTGCATTTCATCAGGACAGTGCTAAACCAAATTAAATTTTGGCCTCATTACAATGTAATTAACGTTATGCCTGGTTGGTTACCTCTATAAATTAACTAATGGCCAACACTGGTGGTTATGTGCCAAGACGGTACACCTTTTTAGAATACTGCAGTGTTGCAAGTGACCAGCCGATTCACAAATATAAGAAACCCATTATTGTCCAGAACATTGATATCTTTAAGTTTGTGCACAGTGTGCACGTGTTTTACTGCTAACCTTAAGGACTATTATAATATTAGTTACAATATTTTGTGTTTGGGAAGTGACATTTACACATTGCCTGTTTTGGGGCTTGTTTCTTCTCTTTAGGTACATCAGGGCAGAGCACTATCGCTACAGGTATGCTCCAATTGGCAGCTCCCACGCAAAGGCTGGCCAGTGGTGGATACGCTCACGTGTTGGCTCCTATATGTACCCAGTTTCGCTGTCCAGCTTGAAGCCACTTTTGAAGAATTTTGGCTGGGAAATGTCATCTATGTGAATTGAACCTTGTAGTGCTGATGAACAGTGCCATGTCAGTGAATGAACAGTGGCAGTTGAGATCTTTCCCCCACCTCCCTTTCTTTTTCTAGCCTGCATGTTGAATTTGTAACAGTAAAAAGTAGCTTTCTGTCCTTTGTGCTGTGGTCATTTCTGCTTACACTGAAAAACACATTGCACTTACTTTTATACTTTCTGTGATGAGCAGAAGAAGGTTAGAGGGTTGAAAATTATGAAGGACCACTGAAACAGAACCTGAGTGCCAAAATTAACAGCGGCAGCTGCTCCCCTACTTTCTCTTGCAGCGATTTGCTTTTTATGGCTTGCATTGCTATGAGCTGTCACTGTGATTACCTTGTTGCTGTGGCAGAATTGTGACCAGCTGAAAGGAACCCAGAAAGACAACTTCTGTTAACGGTGGTGGCAAGGTTCTGCCTCGGTGACCCTTTGTAATGTTTATTTAGCCCAAGAGTTCTATCACCACAGGAGGAATTCTAAGGTCACTACTGCGTGCACAGGCTGCCAGTGCTGAGGCGTTCCTATGGCCATAAAGCCCCTTGCGTGTGCAGGGAGCAGCTCGTAAAACTCTGTGGCGTCCTAGAGCATTTGGGACTCGTATTCTGGCTGCTCTACGAACTGTATATATACTGGCGGAATGTGGGGCCGTGCCACAAACACTGTGATGTATATGACACATGAACTAAGGTAGAAGCAATTACTTAGTCGCAAAATGCATAAAAGTGCAGATAGCCTTCTTACTATCCATCCTCTCTTCTTGTCCTTTACTTGATATTTCTTCCGTCCCCATCTGCTAGCCGCCATTCAGGTGTAGGCCATAATGTTGGACAGTGCAGTCAGCAGGAATTCCTTTCCTTCATCTTTTTCTATTAGTGTAATACACCAGCCATTTGCACACCAACTTGGCTTTAATGTATGTATGTATGTATGTATGTATGTATGTATGTATGTATGTATGTATGTATGTATGTATGTATGTATGCATGTGGTCAGTGTGCCCTTCTAGTTCACTGTAGTATAGCTGCATTGTTTGCAAGATTGATGCATACATTTGCTTCTGTTGGATTCGCTTTTGGGTCCCATTACTTAAAAATTGCCTGTTGGGGAATATGTGGGATCGCTTTTACTATGACAATATTGCTCACAATACCAAACACAGAGCCCAGCTTTCTGGTAATACTGACATTAGGTTAGAATACATATGCTTCCAGTAGAATTCTTTATCACTGCTGTTAGTTTTTCACAATGGTTACAAGTGTTAGGCAACATCCATGCAAATACGTGAAGCTAGTATGGAGGTTGTGCAAGATTACTAGTTTTGTCACATGACCCACAGACGGGTATACAAACACATTGAGAGCTCAAAGAACCTGTAACAGCTACCACTGTAAAGGTGATAAAAATGTGGGAGGCTTGGCTAGTTCGTTTTAGTACAGATAATGTCCGTCAGGATGTTGAAAGGGAGTGTGCTTGTGCACAGTACATGTTGCTAATAGTAAATTACGAAAGTTTAAAGGAAGATGGAAACTTGAAATGATGAGGGTAGACGTACAAAAACACGCTGCTAAGGAAAGCAGTTGCTGCCCTGATGAAAACAAGTCCCCTTGTCAAAACGTTGGTTTAAAGCAACATTCCTTGTTCGACTACTCCTCATCATAATTGTAATTTTGTGTTATCTAGACCGTGTTGTCACCACTCCCAGTGAAATACTTTGACACCAATGCCCCCCCCCCCCCCCCCTTTTTTTTTGTCTGCTCTTCAGTACGTGCATTTAAAGTGTGAACCATTCTTACCTTTGGTTTTGCTATCAGTCCTGTTTCTCTTACTGGAATTAAAGACATTATACTGGGGTATACTATCTCTGCTGCTGTGGCAGAATGTTTTTATCAATGCTTTAGCTTTGACTTGTTTTGAGTGGTTATTAAAAAAAAAAAACTATCTTACCAGAGGTCTCTACCAAACAAATTTTGAAGCGATGAAAGGATATTGCACTTCTAAATACAGCTGGCATAATTACTGCACCATAAAAATGGTTACTGGATCTTTCCTGCCAATTTGGCATGTTAAGGTTATGTAGCACTGGCAGAATCCTGCATTACTGTAAGAACACACTCTAATCCAGAATGCAGTTAACCATATCAATTTAAGGCACAGCAATTAATGCTAATTTACGAGAGGCTGTTTCATCGGTCAGTGCATCTGTTCAGACTACACTTTTCAGACAATCAGCCACCGTGGTATGCCTAAACAGTTTATAAAGACTGAGTTAATACACTGGCTGCTCAATCTTAATGTTGACATGCTTTTTAAATAGTTGGGACAAAGAAAAAAAAAGTACTGCGAGATAAGCTCTACCAACACTGTTGGAATGTCAGATCTATAAGTGGCACAGCATGCAATAATTTGCATTACAAGTCACTGCTTAGCCACATAGGTTCACTTGCTAGTCCATACCAGTAAAACACCAGGCCGATGGGTATGGTGCACTGTCTAGTAGTTTCTGTGATACACTTTCAACTTTTCCAGTACAAACGAACTAGTATGTGTCATGAGGAGTCATTGTATGTGCCCCATGATATCATAATGGCTTTGCTTCCAGCAAAAGGAACAAGGTACAAAGCAGATGATTTGTTCCTTCCACCATCACTTAAAACTGTTACATTGAAGAACAGCATTGCATTTTTGCCTGTAAAACGATGACTTTTTGGTTGTCGATACTGTGGAGTGACTTTGTCATTCGTTTTGGAGTCTTTAACCATAACGTCATCTTGTACACGCAACAACTGCGACTTATGGCTGACCTCTGTCTGGCTTTCGATAAATTTCGAAATATTCTGGTGAATACTTTTGTCCAAAAAGGATTGTGTCATTGCAAGAGAAGTTTTGGACCTTGGATCTGATGTAAGCATTGATGAATTATTGCAGCATGTTGACACCCTATCTTTTGTAGCACTTGTAACTTGATGTTGCACTTCTGACTCTTGAAATTTATGCACCCACTTGGTGGCAGCATCATGTAAAATGGAATGAACCCTGAGCTTTTCGTTCTTCCAGCTTATTGCATCACTTGTCGTATGGGTCATTTTATCTCTGTTCTGTGAGAGTATGTTTTCTTTCCAGTTCATGACAGGTATTACACTGTATTTCTGCAAGTTCCCAATTTTTCTTTCATAGTTTTCACCAGGTCTATATGTGGCTTCTTCCAGGTGATTCTTCTCAGCAAAATGTTGTCTGACGAACCCAACTGATTTGCGCTGTTGAGTTAGCAGAGATATCTCCTTTCTCTTCTCGGAAGCTATGACTGAACTTGCAGCCAGTTTCTGTTTTGTGCTGGCTTTATCTACAGCACCATTTTCTTGCAGAAGACTTGACTTTCTGCGTTTTCTCTTCTCAGGCACCATGATAGTTCTTTCTGTAATTTCACTGTCATGACCAGGTTTGCTGATATTGTTTGTCTTTCTGTACTCATCAACCTCCACTGCATGCTTCAAGCTGTCAATAATGTCATCCTGGGCTTCAACAGGTAGTTGCTTATATCTCATGTAGCTCTTTCTAGCTTTCTTTCTTTTTGTTTCACTGGCAACTAAATAGGCAGCAGGTCTGTGCAATAAATTGTCGCTATTTCCTTCATTCTTAAAAAGCTTGGCTGGTGTTATCTTCAGAAGCCTTTTCCTGAACTGAGTGACTTCATAGTCTTTGTCATCTTCATTCAAAGATTCCTTCTGAAAAGGCTGCAGAGGAACTGCAGTACTGCTCATTATGTGTTCAAGCTCTAGTACTTGGTTGCCTGGATGGCTGTCGATAGGCATGCGATACTCGTCAACACCTCCTTGCTCACTGTCAGCTTTATAAGTTGCCAGGTCATCTAGAGTTAGTTGGGTTTCAAATGTCTCGTCTTGTTCCCTCTGGAAAGTTGAAGCACACCTTCTCTGTATAACAGGTACCTGCTGCTTCACTGCTCGTTTGCCGTGCTGCTGAGGTGCAGAAATTAATGCTCCATGGTAGTCTGCTAATGCTGCTATAACGGGTGCACTGCTGAGACCCACATGAGATTTCGCTACATTCTTTTCTGTTTCTTCCTTGGTTTCGTCTCCACCATCAATACTGTAAGCTGCAGAGTACTGCTGATTTTTAAGGACTGTAATATGGCTGTTGGTCTCCACAGCTCTTGTGGTTTCAACTGGCTCATCTTGCCCAGTAGCATTTTGGAATGCTCGTATGAAAACATCTGCTGTCTTGTTTTCTTCCTCTTGCTGAATAAAGTGCATGTTAAATCCTGAGCTTTTACACTGCACTGCTGGTTGAGAGGCATTGCTTTCTGTTGTAACAGGGTCCTCCAAAGTTCTGGTGTTGTCCTCAGAGATGTTCAAAAGCATGCTTGTTTCTGCAAGCTGTTCATCTGGAGTCGCCGTGGATGGCAGTGTGGTTGCATTGGTTGAGCTCTCGCTGTATTTTTGCCCCATAGCACTACTGAGAATACTGGCTGGCATGCAGTGAGAGAATGCTGGGCTGTCGGGAACATAGTAGCCGGGCTTGCACACACACTCGTACAAGCTAATTTTGTTGGGGTTGTCCTGGCACAAGTGAGGACCACAGATGCTTTCTGATGTACACTTGCCCTTGTAGACTGAACATGTGAGGCCTGTAAAGTATTGGCTGCATTTGCAGTAAGAGCTTCCATTTCCGTCCTGGATACACTCCCCCATGATACAGAATAGGCTGATTCCTAAGGGATGAACTGTAACACACGAAGGCTTGCCTTCTTTTAAAGCTTTCCATGCAACATATTCGATGGCTTCATGCGGTGTGTTGAAGTGACCAGGGTCTGGCTTGAAACTCTGTACTGTATAGCAGAAAAAGGCCGCAAGAAGTAGGGTAGTTGCATGCATGCAGGAGTTGGGCTTGGATGAAAAGCCTACACTCATTCTTCAGCGACTACGGCAAACGTCGTGCTGAGCATGAGTCCGGAGGACGACATCACAGCTGTGTGAACAACAAAAGAAGAAAAAAGAAACATATAACTTGTGCAATGTGTATGAACCATGCACACAATTTACCACTCGTACAGCACGTGCTATAGAACGTCCCAATGGGCCATGAAAATGCGTGAAAATCCGATAGAGCATTGCATATATGCATTGCTCTATCAGGCTTTTGAAGCGTTAGTACTATTACAAACCAAAAGTACGGTGTATATTGCACACTGGGTGACATTTACATTTCTCCACGGTTAAAATCTCGCTTGCGATGAGTCGTTTATTTGCTTTATGTAAATACCATGAGCTGCAGACATACGTGCGCACGCTGCGCTGAATTATAAGTAAATACTTACATTACCATGTAGATGCCGAACCCTTATTAGGTTTTCGCTTCTCTCATGCAAAAACTCCAACGCCCACCACAGCAGTGCAGAATTGTTGTTGTTCAATGTCTGAATTGTTTCTTTTTTCTTCTTTCTTCAAGCATGTATTCACCCAAATTTACCGTATGAATCACTCACGGTATGTGAACGGGCAAAAAGGGACACCCATATTTTAAAACGTCACTTTTTTAGCCGAAGAACGCACACGCCTGCGTAAAAAGATAAGCAATTTAGGTAAGCACAGGTCGGATTTCGTCGCGCTTTCAAACGCATTCGCACTCGACGTTGCAGCCGAAACCGAAACTAATATACGCGGTAATATGCGGTAATATGCTGTTGAATAACCGACAATAAATAATTTTTAACAAAACTATTATTTTAGATGTAAAGTGGTATTTCTTGAACATTTCTTCATTTTTGCACGTAGGCGTGCTCGCGTGTTCGCGCGGCGGGTGCGCACGAGCCTTCGGCCCTACGGCTTCGGTCGCTTTGGTCTTTTCTCTACCTTCGCTTGCTCGTTCATTTGCTTGAGTTGGTGGATGGCCGCGCGTCCTGGTTCTATCTCCAATGGATCCGTCGTCAAAGGCAAGCTATTAATTATTCTGCACGCGTCCCTAAGAGATTGTGCAATGCTCTCCGCGCGGCAGCAGTTGATGCCGTTCTGATTGCAGGTATTAATGAACAAAGCCTTATACCTGCACGCGCGGGAGGAGTTTACTAAATCATCGGTTGGAACGCCGCGTCTCGGATATATGAACGTCGAATGTGCATAATGCTGTGCCTCTTTTCCATTAATTCACCATTTGATTTGCGGTCTTTACGTTTGAGCTGATTTGTCTGGCGCCCGTGGGATGTGCAGGGAATAACCTCGGTCGTTGACTGCTCCGATGTTGCGTTCCGCACGAAACTTCGTGTGCGATGTTCCTTCAGTCGTGTGCGTTGTTCCTTGAGTTAGGATATCGTTCTAGTGTGCTAGTTGTGCAGCATTGCATGCTTTAAAATCTTGCAGTTGCCATCAGAAGATCCACAGTAACATTAAAAAAAAAAAAGAAGAAAAAAAAGCTCGAAGACCTCCGGTTCTTTGGGTGTCCCAGCATTTTTTTTTTTTTCTTTCTTTTTCTTTTTTCCAGGCGCGTGCCAGAGGTGCGCCTCATATTTTCTCCGGTCGCGTGATATTGCTAACCTTATTTGTGTATTCTGCAGTAAATTATTTGTCAGATTTCATGAAGATTCAGTGGAATATGTATAGTGCACAGCTCTGTTTGTAGGTACTACGTTCTGACACTCTTGAGCTGTCTTCATTAATCGTACATGTGGGTGTGCTAGGGATGGTTGGCTATAATTAGCTATCGTTGGTTATTTATCGCATACACATAACAAAAGCTTCGCCTCTGTCGTGCGTCTGAAAGTGTCGAATGACATCAAGAGTTCATAAACCTGGAGAACCTCCACTTATCGCAAAGAGATAAAATTGTCTAATCTTTGTGGGGGTGCCTGGGGCACTGCGTTCTATTTGCGTGTTCGAAGCGTCGCATAGATTTCATCACTACTGCTTTGAGCGATGTTGTGCAAAGTGTGGATTCCAGCAAATTTTGAATTGCAACTGGGATTATCTTCAACACATGCATGCCAAATTGCTCATCACTTTCGAGCGTGTTTGACGCAATGTAGATAGAACTGACAGTAGATCGAGCGCTGCTGCACGGTCATTCTGGAGCCCATTTTTCGGCTTCGTACCCGATCGTGCACAATCGCGTTCGCGATAAGTTCGCGCGCGCAGGAAGTTTAATGCAGGTCGACTTCACTAAGGATATAAATTGCCATTCCTGCCACTTAGTTTCAATACACATATAAATTTTGGGACATAATGGAAGGAAGACGCCACTACATATTCCATTTGTGTCCATCTCCAAATTTGTGTGTAGTGGCGGCATTCATCAAATAGATACACAACCATATATCAATGGATGTGGCCAAACAGCAGTAGCTGACAAATGTGCCCCTGATGTAATAAATTTGTTTACTAGGAAAGTGCTATTTTGTATATTTAATTGCAGGTGAGTGACAGGCTACGTTTAGTTAATATAATCTGTTGTATTGTGTACAAGCTTGTACCTGAATTAATGCAACGTTAAGCAGAAATATTAATGCAAAACATTACTTTGTGTTTATCCCTTCTTAAGCTTATTTTTGCTTAATTTTTATTCTTGTTTAGTGGGAGCGAACGCTGTGCGTGAATGTGCCAAAGACAACATTTGCTTGAACTAGAGAATTCAAGAAATCAAAGTCAAGTGTTCTTACAAGTAGACTGTGCAGCAGCATTTGATTTTAATTAAGTTGATAGTGGTTCAAGTGTTCTCGAAAGTATCCCTGCGACATGAGTTAAGGACAAGCGTGCCATTATTTGTTGCATCTGAGTAGAGACTGTGTTAGTTACTTGCCTTTGTGAAGATGCTGTATGGCAAACAAATGCTTGTGCAATATGAGCAGCCTCCACACAGACAGCGTCTTCACCTTCATTAGCATAATTTGCATGTGTGTGTGCAAAATATGCCAAAAGTTTGGGGGAAAAAATTAGCTTGTGTCAAACTTTGTGCCAAAATACGTTGCAAACCACTGTAGTATGGAAAACCGCATTATATTAACACACTGTTTTCATTGTGATTTAAGGCCATGGCAGCCGCATTTCGATGGGGGCGAAATGCGAAAACACCCGTGTACTTAGATTTAGGTGCACGTTAAAGAACCCCAGGTGGTCCAATTTATTCCAGAGTCCCCCACTACTGCGTTCCTCATAATCAGATTGTGGTTTTGGCACGTAAAACCCCATAATATAATATATTGTGATTTAAAAAAAATACCCCTGTCACACAGCATGTGTAGTGTCATTCGCAGCGAATGAGATTACGTGTTTATGCCATTTTTGTTGCTTCTACACGGGCATAGTAAATGACATTCACAGCTAATGGCATTCGCCCATTGAATAAGTTTCCCAAACTCATTCACGCGCGACTTGTGTAATCTCGACAACAGTGGCTTGGCAAAAAATTACAAAATCGTTAAGTTAAAATGAAATGTAATTCATTTTCAAATAACCATCCAATATTTACCATTGTATTGCTAACATTATAGTGAAAATATGTAAACAAGAGGCACGATTTGTAAGGTTTCGTTATTATAGCAGCCTGCCGATAAACATTGCCATCAATTGCGAATGCCATTTTACCCGTGTAGACTGGGAACGCAAGACTGCAATGACATTCAGTATGAACCGCAAATGACATTACATGTACCGTGTGACAGGGGTATTAGTCACACGTGTGACTTTATCGATCCTTCAATTCCACTCGTGAATTGGCCATTGGCCTTTGCATCATGAAACACCAAGTATAATTTTCTTACTAGTGTCTGTTTACATGTATTATTTTGGGCATTTAGAATTATTCTGTATGAAGAGAGGGCTATCGAACCATGGATGTTGCTGATTTATGATTTAAAAAACACATTTTGTCATGGTTACAAACTCTACTGGGAATTTCTTGGCTCTAGTTGATCTTTCGAGCTTCCTGTGAATCACATGCCTTGTTTACTTTTGGACATAAGTAGTACCCTCGATAAAATTGAATAAAATATATTTGCACATAATAGTCAGCAGGCTTTTAATTAATATCAAGGAAAAAAGAACTCTAGTCTAGATTAGGTATGAAAGTAATTCTTGGCTATTTTATAGTCCATTGTCAAGAGTGTGCTAACGAATGTTTTTTGAAAGCTGTACAGGATAACATTGATATGTCACACAATGTGCGAGTTTTCATGCTCTCCACCTGAAATGCTTGTTGTATCATTATTACATGCAACAGGATGATGCTAAATATGAGCTACATCGAACAGAGCATAAGACTGAAGTGAAATCATTTATAAATGCCAAAAATAATGGACCAGATGCCCTGCGGCACGCCAAACAATAAATCAGGTCATGTTGAAATGTCATTTAGAACAAGATACTGCCCATATACAAGGTGATTGCTAATTGATCCAATAATATTGTCTCGGTCAATCATAAGGTTCTTGAGGCCCAGGATTTCTGCGGGGGAGTTTGTGATATGTCAAACCTTTGTGGTATGAAACACGTTGCTGTTTTGAACATTGATGTCTTTACATGCATTTTCTTTTTGCTACTACGAACTT
The DNA here is from genome assembly GCF_013339745.2 of Dermacentor silvarum. NCBI lineage: Eukaryota > Metazoa > Arthropoda > Arachnida > Ixodida > Ixodidae > Dermacentor > Dermacentor silvarum. The sequence continues at coordinate 41,362,602 of NC_051154.1, read as the reverse complement.
TAAACGGACACTAAAGAGAAACACTAAATCCGTTTTGACTGATAGAACATTCTTTCAAAACTATATCTTTGCTAATTTCGCAACGAGAGGTTGATTATATAAAAGAAAATGAAAGTCAGTTTTATTCTTCAAATTTCATGCCAAAACCCCAGCACCTGTATGTCAGTGTGTTGTCACTGATTTCAAAATATCTTTTTGTATTTGTGTTTGTATTTGTGTTTGTATTTGTGTCGTTCTAGCACAGTAAACATTGTTGAAACTTGCTAAATGCAGTCTTTGGCTATGTTGGAATGCAAGGTAGTCCATCTTTGCCCAATAAAAATTAACTGGGCCTGAACAGACGTTAACATCCATGATGTCACGGCAAACAAGTGCAGGAACTTCAAGGTAGCGTCGCCAGCAGTCTTTTCTTCTCAGCCTCTCCTCATGTTACGAGTGAGTTTTTAGGTATTGGAGAAAGGTAATTTACTAATACAGCTCGATTTATTTTTTCTGTTTAGTGTCCCTTTAAGAACAATTACGAAAGGAGGTTTGGCACATATCGAAGTGATATTATGAACAAAATTAGTAAGGTCTGTCTGTGTACAGTTAACTTCAGTGAAAGCTGGGCAGGATCAATCAGACGAAAGTGTTAAGAAAAGTTTCAAAAGATGAGAAATATGTTTTGAAAAATTTGGTGCTTGGCTTCTTTTTTTTAGTAACCTCTTTATGTGAAATGAAAGATATGGATGCTATTATCTTTGCAAAGATCACTTTGTAGGCACTTGTCCACCTTATCATTTTGCTTGGTCACATTTACAATTTGTACAAAGAATCTTGTGTTCAGTTTAGAATATCTGAAAGTTTGCTGCTTTCAGTGTTTGTGTGTTTTGCACTGCAAGATCTAAAAGGCCATTGCTGAGAATGGGTGATAACTTAAAGTGCTACAGTAGCATAGTAAACTAAATCTAAAGGGGCAGCTCTTGCAGCCAATTCAATGGCCAGAACCTTTTAGGGCTAATTTCATATGATGGGATGGATTGCTTAGTCTGCAGACGAATGTGACATAACTAAGCTACAATGAATCGTGCTGCTAGCACCTCTCCAGCAGCTTGCTTGTGTGAAGCATGATTGGCGGCAGTGAGCGTTGTCATGCTCGTCCGCAAAGTAAACCGGTGATCCGTCTCGTCATGTTAATCCAGCTCTAGGGTTTTGGCTTGTTTTCTTCTTATTACATGATTCAGTAATGCATTCCTTCAACCTTGATTGCACTGGATCATATGCCTCAAAATAATTTTATGCTTTGACGGAAGGGCGAGATAAGCTGGCTGAACCTTTTCTATATATGCGTCGTTGTTTGAGTGGTTGCTTTCTGCCGAACCAACAAAAATTTAACTTTAGAGTGTGGTCCTGCCTCTGAAATAATGTACATGACAATGAAACCTTGCATATCTCAGCAAATCAAGTAGACCAAATGATTTTTCATGCTGTCAACACAAACTTTAAAAGGTACAGACCCTGTGAAGCTGCTGCTTGTGGTTTTTGTGTGTTCTCCTGACAACTGTGTGTTCGTATGTTTGTTTTTTCGTATTTCATATGTACGTTTGTTTCATATTGCCTTTGTCCAATTTGTTCTGTTTATTTGGTCCTGTGCATCAAATGTGCCCATTCCAAACCAATTAAGGTGTCCTCTATATGTAGTCATTAGTTTTTTTAGCTTTCTTGCATACTGCAAGTTAATAAATGCCGACCAAAAAGCATTGCCCAGCACTAGGTTTTGAAAAAAAAAAGTAATTAGCAAATTTTAGGAGCATTAGAGTCGTTTGTATTCACTGTCATTCTCTCCTCAACACATGCTGTCACTGTGGTGCGACTAGTTCCTCCAAGTGCTCTAGGACAGCACAAGATTGATTAGGGTTCAGCCTGTGACAGCTGTTCAGCACATGTAATGACATCACTCTTTAATAGAGAAATGGAGACAGACCTATGAAAGCATGTGCAGTCTTGTGCCAAGTTGTTTTATTTGGCCGAGAGAATTGTGTCTGTGCACACTGTTCACAGTGTATTCATGCTGTTTATTTCCAAGCCATGCAACGTGCTAAGAAAACGAACTAGATCGGGGCAACAGACTGGTCTATTTATTTACGTAGCTTTACAAAACTATCAAACTGAATTGAGCAGTGTGCTTTGGCGCAGTAAAGCTGATCCTATCTTTTACAATGTCCAAGATGAATGTTACATGATTTCAATAAAATTAGTTGTTGGTCAGTAGCAACCTGGAAACTATCAAACTGAATTGAGCAGTGTGCTTTGGCGCAGTAAAGCTGATCCTATCTTTTACAATGTCCAAGATGAATGTTACATGATTTCAATAAAATTAGTTGTTGGTCAGTAGCAACCTGGAAAAAAAAAAGACTTCCAGCATTCTGTTGCTATCTTTTTTTTTTTCTACTTTTCAATTCATGCTTTTCTGCATACTTGCAGCTGGCATTTACAGGATGTGTTAACCACGAAAAGCTTGGTGTCAATGTGGCTGACCATACCACCATGGGGTGGTAACTGCCGACAGGGACCTCAGGTAAGGCCGTTACACATTATGATGACCACACCTGATTGAAATATAATATGATAAATAGGCTCTTTTTCATGCCTTCATGTGCAATCTCATTTGTAATTAAAAAAAAATATTGCTGTGGTTTGTAGCGGCTCGAGGTGGCGTTTGGGCCAAGAATCCACCAAGCCCATCGATGAGTACATCCGGTAGTAGGAAATAGGAAACTGGATTTAATTTACATTATGTACACTGGCCCCTGGTATGGAAGCCCACTCCTTCAGGAGCATATTCAACGTCTGAGTTCGTATCAGGTCAACACCTCCCCCACTGCACCACCGGTCTCTTCGATGGGCTTGGTGGATTCTTGGCCCAAACGCCACCTCGAGCCGCAACAGGTGCAAGAACGTTTTATCCTAGTCTGAGCTTTCATTTTGCATTAATTTTCATCATTTAAAATTTTCTTATATAACAATAATTTTGGGCATTTCTTGCAGTACCTTGTGCACTCTGTATATGCTAAGGACAAGTATGCTGCTAGTTCCTGAACATGTGAAAATGACTACTATGTTCAACTTTCCCATCATGCAGTGGTCTCTGACACGGCCCAGGCACCTTCGGGATGAAGTATATCAAAGCCACTACAGTTCCCCAGGAAATCCAAGTGTGGTTTCAGGTAGGCTTGGCACCGACACATTTCCTATGGGCTTGTAGACCTGAAATGGCTGTGATCATTGGCTTTATGTACTTGTTTTTGACTGCTTATAACATTTGATGTCTTGTGATACCACTTACATGAAAACTGCCTGCTTGCACCTTCCAATGTTGAAGTCTGAATGGCTGAACCGACTGTCCCCTTCAAGGGCCCAATAATTCTGTCCATTGAGAATTTAGTTTCACCACATTTCTTGCATCTTCCGAATTATTATACTGCACCAGGACAGATTAAGTATTTCGAATTCTTCAGTGAGTTTACAAAATCTGTACTCCATCTGCGAACCCTGAGCTCTCTACAGGGACAAAATAAATTTTTTGTCCATGCATACTTATAAAGCACCAATCGAAGCACTTAACACATTCACTGCAGCGGGGATCACGGGAGGGTCATAGCAGTTATTTTCCTTGTGCGGCAGTGCCAGGCTTTCTTCCAGTTTGCAAGCGACAGCTTTTCAAGAAGTCAGCGGAAAAAAAATTCTTGTTGGTTCTGATCTGATGCATCATGTGCCATCTGTCTGCGCCTTGAAGTTTCAAACAACCCCCTGGTGACTCACTCGTAGGTCATGACTAGAGACCGGATTTTAGGCAAATGCCTTTTTTGTTCCTTGCTCTCCTATCACCCCACTTTGATATATGAGCATGAATTAGACGTTAAGGAGGGCCTTTATAGTGTTTGTATAGTGCCTATAAATGCCTATTTTGGCGTTTGTGCCTAAATGCCTATTTTAGATATCGGCGTCTATATGAACACGATTTAGCCTCAAGTTTCGCTTTCGAGTGCAGTTAGAGATCGTTATTCATGTTATCGGGCAACATTGTTCGGAACTCTATGGGGTTCAACCAAGTCCTCTAGTTCAACCAAGTCCCGGAAAACAACAGCTAGCAGCAGTGAAATGGGACGCACCAGCTACTATACGCCGCCGCGCTGACATGGCGCAAGCGGTTGGCGAATGCGAAACCACGGAGGGCCGTCAGGGGAAAGGAGAGTAAAGAGCAAATGAAGAAAGAAAAATGTGATGTGCACGAGGCTTATTGTTTTGTTTGTAATTTACTTTGTAAGGTGTTCACCGCCATCGAGCGTTCCTTCTCAGCGTACAAGATGCCAAGTGACAAGAGGCACATTATTGAATCCAAAAATCTGGAGATGGTGGTAGTTTGCTATTGTTTCCACAATCTTCACAGTGATTCTTAGACAACGTTCCATGTGCTCTCCATACACATTTCTTCAAACATGTGCACTTCAAATGGGCGCAAGTGTATTTGGCAGTGTTGGGACGTGTTGCCTGTACTGTACAATTCGGAAGTCATTGTATATGAGAAAATTGCCAGAGTTGGACATAAGAGTCCTAATGTAAGAACATGTTAATCTCTTAATAAATCGTAGTCTCTCTTGCATTTATTATTTGTCTGTTTTTGGTGTACCTTAATTTAATTGCGTAAGGCAGACAAAGTAGCGCTTTTTTTAACCAGTAGTCCCAGCTTTCAAGTATTCTTTAGTACAGTGGCCATTGAACATGACTATGAGCAGTGTGCTTGTTGAATTAAGCCAATTGATCATCATTAGTGCAGCCGTTTTATGGGACAATTGCACGGCTATGTTAACGGTTGGCGCATTTGTGCCATCATAAACAATAACATTTTTTGTTTTCCTGTCGTAGATACAGGTCACGCACGTCTTCGTTTGAAATTATATGCATTTATGTAAAATTTATTGTGCCTAAATTTACGACGTTGGAGGCCTAAAATGTTGTTTTGCCTGCCTATTTTTGGCGCCTAAAACGCGCTTTTTTCATGCCTAAAGATCCGGCCTCTAGTCATGACGCACCAGAGGAATATGACAAGTGACCCACCATTGGGTAACTTCGTACAGGGATCAAGACTACGAAAGGTGCTGCTGCAGTGAATGTGTTAAAAGATACGCTTGATGTAAACATTGTAAGAAAAAAAATTTATGAAGTTAACCCTCTACATGATGACACCAAGAGCAAACAAGAGAAACTTCTTTCAATAAACATTTTGCACATATTATTCACATTTGCAGCAAAGGTTCAGTCAGAACTGCCTCTTAAACGTCATTATTATTATTATTATTATTATTATTATTATTATTATTATTATTATTATTATTATTATTATTATATTATTATTATTATTAGGGCTTTTGCTTTTGATGTAGGATCTTGGCAGGCACAATCGTGCACACAGTGTCTGAGGGGGAACTCCACTAAGCACAATCCAGTGTGAGTTCTTGGTATCTTTGTATAGATTGTATTTCACATGGGTTACCTCTTCCCTTTGCCTGCAAATGGCATTATTGTGCTGTAGAGGAGTTAGTTAGCATTCATTTCGTTTTACCACTGCTGTCACTTTGTCTTGCTTCCTTTCCTGCCTCTCTTCCCTGGCAGCAAAGGGCAACAGTGAGGAGGTAATGTGTGATGTGTAGATCACACACGCGTACACACAGAGAGAACGAGAGCCTGCCGGGATATGGGGGGATGCCAACGGCACTCTGCCTCGGCACATCGAGCCCCGCGGTTGGCGCATGCCTGCCCATCAACCACGGTCTGGTACGAGCTCGAGGAAACAATAGACAACCACGTGTACACTTGGACAGCATTTATTACGACTGCAACTAACACTTCGAGCAATCCAGCTAGCTATAGTTGACTTCACTGAGGATTTCCTCGAAGAGAATAATACACTAGGTAAAGAAGGGCTTCCGACTCACCAACTGGGGGATACGGCATAGAGCACTGCACGGGCTCGGGCTTACCCGAAAGCCCGGGCCCGGCCCGGCTCGTGGGCCGGGCCGGGCTGGGTAGAGCAGTTTTTTCACGGGCTCGGGCCGGGCTCGGGCACGGCGTGTGCTTTTTGACCCGGGGCCGGGCTCGGGTTTTTTGACGCGGGCCCGGGCCGGGCTCGGGCTTTCTGGTGGTGCGCATGTAACGTGCAGCGAGTTATTCTCGGGCCTCTCAACTCTGAAAAACATGTATTTTTCAGTCTCGGACCGGTTTCGAGCCGAGCTCGGGCCGGGCTCGGGCCTAAGGTAAAGGGGTGGCGGGCCGGGCCGGGCGGGTAACGTAGACTATTTCCGGGCTTGAGCCGGGCCCGGGTCTCGCCATAAAAGTTTTGATCGGGCTCGGGCGGGCCGCCCAATGTAAAAACGGGCCCGGGCCGGGCCCGGGCTGCAAAAATCGGCCCGTGCAGTGCTCTAATACGGCAGGCCGCAGCGATTGCCGCGGCAAGAACGCGGTTGACTAATCACGTGCGGGAATACGGGAGCGGCGACGGAGCCTTCTGCTATCACCGCTTGCTGGTGACCATAGAGACTCTGGCAATGTTCTTTATTGACTGTGATCTCCCTTGGCCGCTTCCATCCCTGTGAGCAGTTCAGCTCAGGAGACCTAAACCCCAAAATATCATTTTTTTTTCACTACTGTATATGGTTGAGTCATAAACCGTCAGCATAACTGTTTTTTATGAAACCTGAATCGCTCTGATTGCACCTCTGATGATCTGGAAGTGCAACTGGTTGCCTGCGGCTGTGATCTTGTTTTCATTTTGGCTCACTGGACGTGGTTATGTGTGCTCATTTCGTACTACAGAGCAGTCCACTTAGTGATGTAAAGATATGTAGCACATCTAAAATATGTGCTGCTGTAGCCAACACGAAGCAAGTGTGGAGGAAGGCTACAATGTGAGCTGTAAATCTTAAATGTGAAGGATATGCGGTAATATTTTACGCATAGTCTAATTAGATCACACAGTATTATTTGCTGTTTAGAATGACCATTGCAGCTATTGAATGAAACTTATTTTCGTAGCTCACTTTTTTATATTTATCTTTTTTTGTTTTCTCTCTCTCTCTCTCTCTATTTATAGGGGGAACTGGAGAGCAGAGGAATTGACACTGTGTACTCTCACACTGTAATGAGCCTGCTTCTGCATCCTGAAAAAGTGAGCAGTTTTTCCAACAAAGGTGCTCAGTTGGCATCTTCAAGTTGTATTGAAATGACATTCTTTTTACCTTCCGTTTTTTGCATTAAGGGAAGGTCCTGGACCTCAAAAAATTTACTTGATCTTGTATAATATCAAATGTTTGTACCCCTCCCCTTATGTAATATCCCCAAAATCGTGGTCTTTAAAGAAAATAAGCCAAACTGAAACCCAGAAGATAAAATGTCACAGTTTCGCCCTAAGGGCGAAGCAATGAATGCGATAGCAACACAGCAATGTCATACGAAGTAAGGTGAGCGGCTTTGGTAGCAATATGAATTGTAGTAAACATGAGCTGATTAAGTAAGCAGGTGTGCTGCGGCGTAAGTAGACCGACATGAAGAGAGACTCGATGACCACGAGAAGGCGCGTGTGAAACGGTGGTGTTGATGAGAAGCGCTTCCCGTGGGCAGCGCGTGCGAAGGGACACACCTGTAGCGCTGCACTGCCGACCCGGGCAGCATTGCATGTGTAGCGTGCGTTGGAAAATGTGGCCCGACTATTACTAACTGATTGAACAAGCGTGGTGTGAGCGCGCACAAACAAACATGAATAGATCACACTGAATAACTGCAGACAACGACTGTCAAAACGCTGGCAGCAAGCGCATACGCCGCAGCAACGGGCGAAGGTACGTGCGGTCTATCGCTTCAACGGAAACTGAGCGGCGAATGCACGGCGCATAAAGGTCAGAGCCTGTGGGAGATAAGCGACGGTGCGAGCGAGCGACGAGCGCGGTTGTTGGCAGAGTAGAAGTGCGCCCCCCCCCCCCCCACCCCCGCTCCCTCCGGCGCTGGCTTCCCGCTTCCTTGCTTGCGCGTGGGAGATTGAGTGCGTTCGCTCTCCGTGATAGCGCGCGTCCCCGCACGCTTCCGCTCGGGCATACGGCGCGCGGCGAAGATTTTATCTATAGGGAACCTCACGGCGACGGCAGAAATCCGGTTGAAGTGTCCATATAATTGCTATCGCAATAATACTGGTAAGCTTTAGTGTGTTGGAAACAGTTTAATGTCTTTTCTACAAACCAGTTTTGACTTGTTTCCCAGGAGGTGCCTAGGTATCGTCGCATCATGACACTGAATGTGGTCATGTGGGAGCAAGACGTCGCAACATTTTGACACTCGCTACGGGGCTTGCTCGATCATCTGCTGTGCTGCTACTTACTGCATTCCTCAATGTAGCAGCATGACAGACCACCAAGAGAGCTGGACCTAGGGCCAAAACATCACATCTTGCTCCCACGCGACCACCTTGTGTGTCCCGACGGCATTACACACACTCCTGAAAAACGAAACCGAAACTGGTTCATAGCAAAGCTGTTACAGTAAATTATCTAAGGCACTCTAAAGCTTGCCAGTATTATTTATTGGGTTTAGATGTCTGAGACCTTCATTTACTGCAAAAAAGAAAAATGAAAATTCAAAACGTGTTGTAAGCACTAGTGGATTATACAGTAATTTTAATCTTTGTTTTGACATGTCCTGCATGTAGGAACTCTTCTTCTTTCTTTTTTTTTTATTCTGTGTCACCAGACAAGTGTTTGTTCCCTGCGCCCTTTATGTATAAAATGAAGCCACCAGTCACATGGTTGATGCTTTAAGGAAAAACTTGCTGCAGGGAAAAGTTGTCTTGCAGCAGGTTCTGTGATTTACATGTATGTACTAAAGGCAAAAATCTACACGTGCTGAGACTTAGGTTTACATTGAAGCACACCAAGTGGATAGAATCTGGAGCTCATCCACTATGGTGTTCCTCATAGACCAGGTGCAACTTTTTGATGTTTAATCCTAATTTAAAATAATCATTCACTAATGTATGCAACTGAGCACTGAAGCTTTTTAGCTATGTCATACATCCTAATTATTGCTTAATGGCGAAATTTATCATGAGGTTTTCTATGGCTTGTTGACTGTAGCAGTTATTAGCATGCTAACAATATTGTCTCTAAACATGTCCAGGAATTAGGAAACCGTGTTGCTGCAGTGGAGTGCCTAAGGTCAGCCACAGAGCAGGTAGGCAGTGCTGTCTCTCTAAATTATCCATTAACCCCTGGGTAGAAAATCTACAAGCTCATGAACTTGTTTTGCAGAAGGCTGGCCTTGAAACACTGGTGGATGAGCTCTGCAGACGCCTGAACAACCACTTGAACCCCGAGTCTGGTAAGCACATTCTTCATGTTTGATACAGCACAACTATAGTCAATGACAGGTCAAATGACCTGTTTGTGCTGTGAGCGGTTTTCTTCATCCCCTACACTGCAGTTTTGCCTCTTCACGCGTGTGGTGCACTCATTGAGGCTGAACAGTCCAGGGCACCTTGCCTTTGTGTCAATGACATCTGTAAGGGAACTGTTTCCCTAAGTATGGAAATGTCAATGTCAGGTGCATCATGCTTTGTTTGGAAGGTGCCTCTCCAGCAGTCCAGGGCACCTTGCCTTTGTGTCAATGACATCTGTAAGGGAACTGTTTCCCTAAGTATGGAAATGTCAATGTCAGGTGCATCACGCTTTGTTTGGAAGGTGCCTCTCCAGCATTGACTTGTAACTGACTCTAGCCATCATGTTTATTTTTGCTGTATTTACCATACTCTGAACTTTGCTTTTTAAAATTTTATTTGGGCATGCTGGAAAGTGATCAGTTATATTTGAGAAGTACATATGGGAACAATTGAGAAGATTTTGCTAGTGTTTCAAGACACTATTGCTTTTCACCATAACTGTAAATGCTAGCATCATGCATGGTTCATTTTGAACGTGTAACACAGCACAAGTGAACAGAGACAAAAGGCAGAATAAACAACATGGCACTGCCTACCTTTTGTCCTTGTTTATATGCGATGTGTTACACGTTCAAAATGAATCCTAACCACTTGCTCATCTTGCCATCTTGGTTTACCATGCATGTTTGTAGAGTGTTGTCCTTGTGTCAAAAAAAAAAGTTCATAGTTGTCATTAGTAATTGTGCAGTGATGTGATTGCTGCGCCAGTTGTGTCAAGTGGTTGGGCTCGCTACATCTTGCAACATTTAGGCAAAATTCGAATATTTCACACCTAACCTTTGCCAAGGGGTCATTTTGCCAGTATTCAGGGGAAAAAAAGCTTGAATTTGGCTGTTCAGTTTCTCATGACCGTACTGCCATTTAGTGTGCATTAATTGCTAGTGTGCTTACAGCAGTGCATTTATTGCTGAAATAGGAAACAGTTTCCATGTTTGGATTTATTCTTTTGGGGATCTTCGTTTTGCTTTCAGAGGCAGAAGAAGCTGCTGCAGCTGCACCAGTGGAGGAACCTCTGAAGCGTAGGTCTCCAAAGGAACTTGCACAAATGTGAGTGTCTCTTCTGAATGGAATGCTTCTGTTTAAAGTTTAAGTACTTGATATGAGCGTATGATATTCTTTTTTTTTTTATCAGGTCGTTTATAGCTGAATAAATGGGTTTAGTGTTGTCATCTTGCATCGTGCATTCTTTTAACAAGTGCCATGCATTTGGTGCCAGCTTGCAAGTCTCTTCTCTGTTGTCAAGCAATCTTAGCTGTAGTTTCTGTAGTTATTCAAGCAGGTTCTTAATGAAAGTATTATTGAGTTCAGGATACTTTGTGTCTGCAGAATTTCACTGAGTGACCTTTGGAGCACTGGAATTTTTTTGTATGATAACTACGCAGTGACATAACAAGGGGTGCTTCACTTCTTGCCTGTCTTCATATTGATTGCCAAAACATTTTTTCCATTAATGGAGCTCATCATGTGATGAACAGTAAGTATGTAACCAATGTGACCTGGATACAGGTGTCTGTTTGCAAGGTATTATTGTCACTGTTGTGATCCTATACATTGCAGTGACCTTTCATTTCTTTTCACGAGCTGCCCTATTGAAAATGACTTACAAATAGGTTTGTGTGCATTAAATGATGTAAAGATTTTCATTAGTCATTTTCCTATCCAAATTAATTTTCTGTGATGAGAAGTCTATTTCATATTCAATTTTATGTTTGAACCCATCGCTTCTGAATATTGATACTTGGTTCAATTATACAAGCTTGCTATTTGCGGACCCATAAAAACAAGGGCTGTCATTTCACTGTAGCAAAGACTGTGGGGGGGGGGCTGTACTATATTGTGAAGGCTTTAGCATGTTGAACTCTTTCCCCTGTGTTCATGTTTCCAAAGCATTATTTCTACTTTCAATCTTGATCATGGGAGCACAATTCGTTAACCATTCTCACTTATCTTTGAATTGATTTGGCGGGTATAAGTGTGGCAGAGGGCTTATGTTAAAAGTATACTGACACAACCTTTTTGTCCTCTTCGTTATTGAGCCTTTACTGTTTTAGCAATATTTCGTCAACACATTTGCATGAGTATGGGTGCAAGTGCACCATTCAAAATGAAAACCGATGTTGGCAGCTTCAAAGGAGTGCTAGTGAAAAAGAAGATTGATAAAGTGTGCCTGGTTATGCATGACTGGCTGAGAACAAACATGATGTGGTGTGGTACTTGCGGCTTGTCATACAAAGAAATGGAGGCGTTGATGGAAAGTATTGCAATTTCCTTTGTTGAGAAACACAGTGGGTAGCAAAATGAACAGCAATTATTTTTTTAAAATGATCATTTTCTAATAGACGTGTAAAGTATTATGCCATTAAAGGGGCCCTGAACCATCCCTCGGGCTTGGTGAAAGAACACAGTCTGCGGATAGCATACAGTCAAACCTCGTTAATACGTAGTTGGCCGGGAACGACGTTTAGGTACGCACTAAACGATGTACGAATTAACCGCCGATGCCAGTTTAGCGGCTACTTACAGACCGCCAAAGAACTACGTCACGATGCTCTCAAACACACATACACTCAGACAGGCTTTATTTGCGGGTAGGCTGCAAAAAATCGGTGATCTTCACTTGCCGCCGTAGTGGCTTTTCCGCGACATCTTAGAACTCGAAAAGGTCACGAGCCATTTGTCCATGAGTCCCCGCTTACTAACTAGAGTTAAACTTGCTTATACTGAACCTCCATATAACGAATTCCTGGATATAACAAAGTTTTTCTATTCCCCGCCGTTACTCCATAGAAGCACATGTATTTGAGACCTCTATGTAACGAAGTGGCAGCGGGAGACCCCCTCGATATAACGAATTTCCCCCACCAACAACCTAGAGATTTCGCCCCAAATTTTGTCATTTTTGCGCGAGCAGCAACCGGAAGCACCTTCTCCGCCGCGACGGAATGCGAAGCAAGCGCACGTGTGCGTGCGTGCATGTGCGAGGCGGGCCTGCATCCCTCAACCCAGCGATCTTGCCGCTGCGCGTGTGACCTTTCCCCCTCCCTGCCGCTGGCTGCAGCTGGCATAGCCCGCCAAGCCGGCACTCTCTCCTTTTCCAGTTGATGTTGACGACGCGCTGGTGCATGCTGTGACACATCACACTCGTTGAGCGCGGACACGCGCTGTTAAACGCTGGCGGCATGTGGAAGCGCCGCTGGAGAAGCGAGCAAAGTGACCTTCGTGCTGTTGTCTATTGCTTCAACGCAAACTGAGCGCCGAGAACACACAGCACGCACAAAGCTACGAGCCACCGACGCACCTACACTGACTCTGCCCCAATGCAGATCGCTTTCAACATACGGCCCGCACGACCGCGCGCAGTCCGCAGTTGATGCCAGAGTACAGTACAACGCCGCCCCGCTATCCCTCCCCCCTCGCTCCCTCGCCGGTGCGTCGAGCGCAACGGAAGAAGGCGCGCTGCCTCCCTGCTTTTCTTTCTTGCGCGCGCGAGATTTAGACGCGGTCGTCGGCTCCCCTCGCACGTTTTCACTCGCGCATACAGCATACGGCGCGCGGCGACTGCGTTATCTCCCTTGGACTTTATACGGAATATCTATGAGCCAAAACCAATTTTAGGGCCACAACACGTCATAGACACCATCTTTAGATAGCAAATACGGATCTCAAGGGCCATACTTTTGCTGGCGGAAACCGAAAATACGTCATAGTTGTCGCCCCCGGCACTTTGGGCGGCCAATGCCACCGTCAAGCCACCAAGGCAAGCGGCATGAAAAGTCAAAATGGCCGCTCGGGCCGGCGCGGGGTGGCAGTTCGCAACGTATGATGCGGGAACGGTCCCACAGTTGCGACGCAACAGCGGGGTTACCAATGCATTGGGTTCTATGGGAGCTGTGCCGGGACCGGCCGAAAACGACGTAACAGCCGGGAAAACGCAGCCCCCGGGAATGTAACAGCGGGGTTCTACTGTAACACTATACGACGCTACGACGTCATCGTGACGCTCGCTCTTCGTTTCCGATGCCTCGCGCTTGTGCGAAACGGCACGCGTCCACGCATCCGGTACCTGGTGTGACATTCCAAGGATGAGTGCTTCGACCAAACGGAAAATGAGTGCGCGTTACAATTGAGGGCGCGTTAGAATCGAGTAAATACGGTAAGCGTTTCTTTTTCAAATTTTCGTGCCAAAACTGCATATAACGAAATCCTCTTTATAACGAAGTTTTTCGGGAATTTGTCAATTTCGTTATATCCAGGTTTAACTGTAAATTAACAAGCATGCACAGGTAAACATGAACACATCTCGCTTGATGACCGTAGAAAATTGCTGTCACAACGCTGGTGTGAGGAGGCGCAGCAGTAGCAGCGAGCGTACCGTCTCGCTTCAACGTGAACTAGACAGCGAAAGCACAGTGCATACGAAGGTACTGGCACTAGTTGCAATTCGACTGCAGATCTCTATGAAGATGAATCCCGCGCGGACGTGCTCTTTTTCCACGTCGCAGATCACTTTCAAAAAACGGCGGCGGCCACCCCCTTCCCTTTCTCGCCTCCCCCGCCGTGCCTCGTGCGTGACAGAAGCAGCGCGCTTCCATCCCGCCTTTCTTCCTCGCGCACACGAGATTGAGTCGGCTGACCCTCACAAGCTTTCACTCGCACATACCGCGTACGGCGCATGTCAACGATGTTGCCATGTTCGGACTTTATACGGAACCTCAAAGTGACGTCCACGGTGACGGCAGAGGCAGAAATGTGCTTCGCAATAAAATGTGCTTCTGCACGGTTACGTTACTTGAATTGGATTCAATGTCGAGAGCGAATTCGCACCCCCTACCGGCAGCTTCTTCGCGTTACCAGGAGCTAATCTTGAAGGCCATGCTTTTGTGCTCTGCAATCGGCAACAGCTGTATGAGCAGGAGATACGTCATGGTGGCCATGTAAATACGTCATAGTGGCCATGTTTTAAGTTCACTATCGCTGGCGACTGTCATTCGGGCATCACAACTCGAGAATCGAACGTCTGCGCACATGAGATTTTACCGATTTTGTGCTTGTGCGTGTAGAACAAGAGAGAAAAATAGTACGCCCTAACCGTTTGGTGGGCAATGAGCAACTATGGTTTAAGTGGTCAATTTATGGGGTTCAATGGGGGCTGGGTGGGGGAGTCTTCACGACTACATTTCAACCGCAATTGCACATTTAGTGGGGGGGGGGGGAGTCTTCGCGACTACATTTCAACCGAAATTGCACATTAAGCGGGCACGTATTAATGACGTTTGACTGTACGCTGTTGTGAATATTTCAGCCAAATTTTGCAGTTGTGCGTGGCGCGTGGATCTCACAAGCAAAGCGCGAAGTCACCTTACTCTCAAACGCTCTCCTTTCAACAGAAGCCTGCTCCTCACTCTTTTCTGGATGCTTTATTTCGTAATATGGCTGAATCCCATGCGCGGCTACTGTTCGCCAATAGCTGACATCAATCAAGAAGGTTGTTCGGATCAGTGCGCTTCTTCCTTCTGTTACTGTGTATATTTATTGACGCAGTTTAATAAGCAGACTGAAGTAAGCGAAAATGTGCTTTCGAATTTTGATACTAATTACGTACTTCTGAAAGAAGCCGACTATCGTCTGCTCACGCTCGGTAACAGCCGCCTGTGTAGGAAATAAACTTTGGCCACCCTGCTTATCGGTGTCGTAGCCGTCGGGTCTCCCTGATTTCGGCTAGTTTTGAACACTCAACTAGCCTTGAACCATGCAAAACTTAAGGTCAGGCCACACACGCTTGCCAGCGTGCGTTCACTCCTGGCCGCTCCTGGTTAGACGCCTTGGAAGACTTCGCTTCGTAATGAGCGATTGATAGAGCTTCAAAATGCGCAAGTTGGATGTGGCTACTATCTGTCAATCAAGCTGGTGCAGGACAAAGCTGGTTCGCACCACATAGCACAGCCAGATAGAAGCAGATGAGTGCGAGCGTGCAAAAATAATGCTGCTGCATCATGTAGCTGGAGTGTGCTACGTAGTGTAGATACTGCGGCCACTGCATGGTGCCGCGACGAGTCCACTGTCCGAGTGCACTGCGGCTCGCTGAGGACAACTGCGTGTTTGGTGCATCACAGATGCCAAAATTGGAAATAGTCGCACCTACGTGAACATTCAAAATCAAATTTGAACTCCGCGCCACCATGACATTCAGTAGGCGGAGCTTTGTAGACACACCCTGCTCCGCCGTAACCTTCGCCATGCAAATCATTGAAGAAGGAGCGGAAGCACTACGAATGGTATCTTTGATTGCCAATAACTCTGCTTCTGCTGAATGCATTGAAGAACTTCTTTTGGAAAGTATTTATGAAATAGTCTAGTTTAACTTTAAATGCATTTCTTGACTTTGAAACAAAGTGGTTCAGGGCCCCTATACTGTTCAGCTTTTGTGATGGTCCTACCACAAATAGAATGGACATCTGCAGCAACTGTATAAAATGATTCGCATTATCTGCTTCTTCCTCTTGAAGGTACTACGCTGCATTTCCAGCTCTTGATAACAGTCCCCAGGTGCAGGCACAGCGGGTTTCTTGGGATGGCCGCCGCATCATAGAACTACATGAGCGTGAACAGCAGAGTGCTGAAGGTGAGCTTTGACAGCCAAAGGCTTCTTTTGCATGGACGTTTGATTGGGTTAATGCCTTGTTCTGAACTACCTTGTTGCAAGCAATATAATTTTTGCTGAACCACTGAAATATTATTCTTGACTTTCAGTCTAGGCTGTGCTTACCTGTTGCTTTTCTGCAAAGGCCACTTAGCCTGTAGTCATGATTTCAAAGAGGCTCTGCAACACTTTTTAGACATGGTTATTAATGAGCCTACCAAGTTGCTAAATACTGCTGTCATTAACACACCAGCCAAATATCTTTGTTCTACCATATATACCTATGTAAGCCTTGCCTATGCTTAAGGCCTGCACCCCCACTTTGGAAGGCAAAAATCTGGAAAAAAAAAGTATCATTAAGCATCACATGCATACCTTATGCTGTTAAATTCCGGAAGCAGATGGCAAAAATTACTGTTCTCCTGACGATGGAATCGTCACCATTACTTTATCCTGTGGGATGACGCAGCATAGATCCAGCACACTTCAACAGTATCGACTGTCCTGCAGCTTGTTGTTTAACTGCATTGGGCTTTCAGGCACGTGAGAGCATCACTGCAAAACATGTGCACATAGATATTGAATGCATGCGTGCAGTTTCGTTCTAGACTCGTCGTCAATAGCTTCAAGGTGACAGATATCTCGAAACAGTATAGGCGGCACAAAGGACAAGCAGCTTTGGGATGGCGCCAATGAGCCGAGTTCGTCAAATGACAAGGGCAGTGGAAGCCATGGGGGAAATTAATTAAAAGTGTTCATAGTCGGTTGTCAGTGGTTGCATTATGCCCCATATCAGTCAGAGCGCAGTTCGAGGCTTCAGTGACCAGCCATAAGCCTGCCTCGTGTTAGGAGTGCACCCTGTAAATTGTCTGAAAAAAAAAAAAAAAAAAATTCCAGGCCTTGCACGAGTAAATGCAGCAAGCATGATACAAGCAGCTAACAATTCTGCTCGAAAGACCCTCATCTACCCTTTCCTACAACTTCCTTAAACTACTACCATTTTTAGCCCTTATTACATTAATGAAACGCAATGCCTACTAGCCGAACTTCTCCAGAGATCATGACTCGTCGCTACGTTTGGAAAGAGCAATAATATCCGTTTCAGTGAATGGTGTTACTGTTCCACTCAATGAATTTGCAAATGATCATCGTCAGAAGAAGCTGAATAGGGTATTTTGTATTACATTCCTGCTCTTAAGCGATGAATGTCTGCTCAAGCTTTGTTCCCTCCTTCAGAGGGATGACTTCGCAGTGACTGCAGAGCTGTCATTGCGAAGGTTACCCTTTTCATTTATCCTTTGTGTTGCATGCTCCAGTGCCTCATGTACCTGTGAATTTTGCGAAAGTGCTGTGGAATCCATATGGAATGAGATTTTTTTTTATCCCCCAATGTCGGTTGTTCCTTACTCGTAAAAGGTTTTGTGTGCTTCACAGGGCACTGTTTACACGGTTGAGTAAATAATCTAAAAATTGGAAATATAGAGTTTCGAATACTATCTTTGGACACTGTAATTGTGTATTTAATAGCCATAATTAACTAAAATACTGTAAAATACTAAAATGCTTTCTGCATGACTGCAAGACGCTATGAAAAATCTAAACGGAAAAATCTACTCTTAGGTATACACACCCACGTCCTGTTTTAGGGTGGTGTCAGCCTTTAACAGGGTACGTGCCGCCACCTTCTAAACTAAGAGGCAAAACTCCCCAGTAAATTTGTTGATCTGAGAATCAAAATGGCAGTCCGTCAAGAGGCCCCCTGACAGGTTACAATGCCTGCAGTTGTTGGTGCTGTGCAATTAGTGACACTGCTAAAGTCGAAGCTCGGGCGAGTTGGTACAATATACTTGGGATTTTGAAACAGTACCAACAACAGGAGACCAGATGAAGAAAGACACAGACACAACGCTGACTCGCAACTAAAGTTTATTCATTGTAACAGCGAAATATATACTTGCGCAGTCTATCACAAAATAGGACAAATAAAGATAAAGAAATGAAAAGTAAGAGGCCTGACAAACACTGTGGCTTGTGTGCACACTCTGTACAGCTATAGAGTAACGGTGTAGTACTAAATAGTACTAAACCCCTGCGCATTGATATATAAAGAGTTTAAAATGGCCCTGAAACACTTTTCGAACATAATAAGAAAACATTGCCGATTTGTAGACTAGGCTCCTGTGAACATGTGAGCCAAATGCTATTGCACTGCATGCAGCAGGGAATTAACATTCTCTTGTCAAAAACAGTAAAAAATAGCTGCTCTCTTCTTTGCAATGTCGTGAGCAGCTATGTCGCAAGCAGCCAAGCAGGCCCAACAGGTATTGGCGGATTTCGTGATCGCGAGAACATTCTCAGTAATACTATAATTACCAAGTTCCAGTTAAATAAATGAAAAACACATGTCTGTGATCTCAAAAAGAAAATGTATTTAGTCTTTGCATTTCTGGTCAACACACGCCATTTGCACGTAGCTGCATCTGCTCGTTGTGGCCTCTGAGGTCTGTGTTGCGTTGATACCGTGACGAGTCCTCTCCTCGGCTAGATGCTCTGACAAGCGCACGTTCTGATTGTTGTCTGTAAGTGATGTAGTTCCAGGTGCCCGAGTGCCCATCTCATGTCGAGACTGTCGTACACACCTGGACCGGAAGTAGCGTCGAGAAAGTAAAAAAAACGAAAATGCCCAAACTTTGGGCGGGTCCTTGCCCCCTTGTCATCCCCCCTGTGTAGCTTCCAGTGTGCTAGTGGTGACGAAATAAGAGAGAAAGCCGGCGCATCGGTGAAATAACTACCTCTAACTCCATTTCAACTTCAAGGATCGAAAAAGTTTTTGCAGCACGAGATTCATGAGGCAACATCTTTAATAGTGAGTCCATTCTATGATTAGTTACTCCACCTGACTCTGCAGTGGCACAGCTTTTGGTAGAGAATTAACAAAGAAAATAGGAAGGCTGCAGAGTCACGGCAGTGACGTCATTCAGTTGCTGGCAACTCAGCTTACACAAGGTGCTTTCAAAAACCTTTTGTTTTTTAAAAAAAAAAGGGGGGGGGGGGGGGGGTGTCACCTGGTGATGGCCTCTAATGCCAGACATATTTCACACCTTTCTTGGAGGGGAGTCAGCTGATGCATGACAGGGGTAGTTTGAGATCACTAAAAGAGGCCTTTTGTCCTGCAAAATGAACATAAATCAATATGATGATAATGCACAAATGAAGAAAAAAGATAGTGTCGTGTTTGCGGCAGGGTCACTTTATTAAGTAAGCTTGTATTTTTGAACTGATTAACATGCATATGGCAAATCAGATTCTGCAGTTCTGCGGAATCGCGCAATGGAGGAAGTATCACGAAAGGGAAAAATTGTTATCCTCCCGAATGTTGTTAGAAGCTACAGAGGAAACTCATACGGGTTTCTCAGAAAGAATGCTTTGAAGTTGAGGAACATGCATAGTACAATTGTACATGTTCTTGAACAACTTCTAAAAAAATTATTTGAAATTTGCTGCCTATAGATGAAAATTTGAAAGCACATTGGGTGTGCAACACTTTCTGCTACAATGAGAAAGAACCAGAGAATCTAAATACTGTTGTATGTAAACCTTTTATATACAGGTGCAAACTGGGAATTGATGCAAGAACAGCAACTGCGTAGCAAACTTGACAGCCCCAGCTTGGTCGCCATCTGGGGCCGCCAGACATCAGCAGCCATAGGTGAGAATGCAGCAGTTTTTAATGTGTGGCTTCATCATGTGGCTGCTTAAACATACACCTGGGGTTCCACATAATTTAAACCATTTCGTAAAAAAAAAAAAAAAAAAAAAAAGTGATGCTTTGTGGATGGGGAACAATGGCATATTATTTTCATTTGTCAAGCAGCTGAGAATAACTTTTCTAGCTGTGCACTTAGCAAAATAGCTAAAAATAATTGTGCAAAAAATTTAGCTCATAGGATACACTTCAAGATTCAGGAGATTTCATTAAGAAAAATGTGATGCAATTGTTTTCACAGCTATTATGCTATTACTTATATGGTCTCGGAATAAGCTCGCAAAATATTAGAGTGTTTTGTACTCAAGTTGTGCAACTGAATTGGGGTGTGTGCAAGGGTGAGTAAACAGTGCTTAGCAGCACTGGTTGGCTCGTATATACTGCCAGCCCAGGCATACCTTCTACATGCAGGCACTATGCACTATGGAAAGGCTGCAACCAGCCTAACACTAGGAGTTTTACCAGATATGCTAGAAAGACTTAATTGTAGATGTAGGATTCGCACTTCGGGCTATTCAAGGAATTTGTATTCAATCCATTGTCACATAGTGAAGTACTTTCACTTTTAAAGCATGCTGCATGATTGAACTTTTTCCAAGTCTTGAATATATCATTGAGTGCATGCAAGTGTTAACTATACTCACTGGCAAGCTGATAGGCACATCCCTACAGGATGCATCAGAATCTTGGGGAATTGTCACACAGTTGCAAGGAGGACCCAGTTGAAGGTCACATAGACATATTTTTATGCAATAAAGAATGCTTGCCATATAAGCTGCTGGAGACATTAACATATGCACTATAAGTGATTAGTTACTATAACTAAACATACACACTTTATACATGCATGCAAGGCATGCAGTCCAAGTGACGATGCATATCTTGCCACCAGAACGTACAAGTTGCCTGTCTCCCACCAATATTTTGATTATACGAGGGTGATTCAGAAAGTAATGCCTCCAAGCCCACTACTTTGCGAGTAGTACTGCAAACATTTTGAACTCTTTATCATTAATGCACTGATGCTTAAACTATAGAGTGTCACTTTCCTCACCTTCCTATCTCTTCTTGTTCCAGAGTAATCAAGCAATCCATGGCATCCATGGCATCCAGTGGTGATGTCCGGTTGAAACAGGGGGCTGAAATTGAATTTCTGACTGCGGGAAGGTGTGCGCCCATCAATATTCATTCCCATCTGACTGCAGTTTACGGGAATGCCTGTGTTGACGTCAGTACTGTGCGGAGGTGGGCAAGGACTTGTTAAGACCAAAATCCAGCTGCATCAAACCTCCACACAAGCCACAACCTTCCGCAGTCAGAAATTCAATTACAGCCCGCTGTTTCAACCGGACATCACCACTAAATGCTGTAGATTGCTCGATTACTGTATTTACTCGCATAATGAACGCACCTTTTTTTCCCGAAAAATATGCGCAAAGTTGGGGGCCTCTTCGATTATCCGTTCCTGACAGTCCTGGACTGTCCGAAAGACTGCATACGCAACGCTCATTGGCTGAAAGCACCGTCTCGGGTAGTCCGGGACTGTCAGAGACGGATAATCGAAGAGGCCCGTTCATTATGCGGGGTAAATTTGAAGTGATTTTTTTCCCGCGGCCACCTCTAAAAAAGTCGGTTTCGCCCGAAAGGTGAACCATCGATTGCGATAGAAAATGCGTAGACAGCTACACGAAGTGAGGATAGTAGTTTTATCGGCCATATAAACTCTCAAACATTCGCAATATGTAAATTAACAAGCATGATGTCAGCGCACACAGGCAAACATGAACACATCACACTCGATGACCGTGGAGACTCGTCAAAATGCAGGCGTGAGCAAGCACAGCATCAACAGCAGGCGAAGTGACCTTTGTACCGTGTATCGCTTCAACGCAAACTGAGCGGCGAGAACAGAGCACGCACAAAGGTATAAGTTGCCGTCGCACTTAGACTCGGCCACCGACACAGGTCGCATAGACTCGGCCACCGACGGGATTACGGCGCGTTTCCTCCCCGCTTTGTTCCCTAGAATGCAGGAGATTGAGTTGCAATCATCGGCGCCGACGGCAAAAATGTGGCTGGAGTGTCCATATGATTGGCATTAAAAATAGGAGACACACAGTACGATTCGGCATCCAATACGGCGTGACGTCAGAGCCAGGACTTTGGTCTCTCGTCTGCTAAAGTCCGGGCAGCGTACGCGTGCATCTTAGTGTTTCAGTTCGTTCATTGTAGTTTTGTATGGCAGTACACTTCTGCCGGTACTTTCAACAACTTTTTTGGTCATTTTCGTGTGTAAACTTTATAAAAATGACTGAACAATCTATTTCTTAAAGGCAGCGTTTACAGTGCCAGCTGGCGGAGGTTGGCCCAGCATACTTCAAACTGTGCATGCGTGTTTTTAGAACCTGAAGTGGCAGTTCAGGTGGATAACCATAGCATAAACGTGAAATATAGGATCAGACATCTGACTAAGAAACTAGGGGAATATTTGGTACAGTGCAGCTAGTGCTGGGCAGTGTAGAAGATACATGTATCTTAGATAGTATCTCAGATACTCTCTGGGTCTTGTATCTATATCATGCTACGTCTGGCAAGACATGTATCAGTATCTGTATTTCTGATACATGAAAGAGTGCATCGTAGATACTGCTATCGCAACATCACCGTGTGAAACTGTAAACCTTGACTGAACTGCACTTCTTAAGCTGATACTGCTGCCGCTAATACACCTGAATAAAACTAAAAGCAGCGACATTCTTTTACTTTTTCGCCAGAGCCCTTCAGCGAGGGCAGGCGATGCGGTCTGCACGTCCCCCCCCCCTATTGGTGGAGCAGAGTCATGTGGTGGCGCTCGTGCAGTCTCGACAAAAACAAGCGCGCGAGCATCTGCGTGCAGCCGGCCTTTTGTTTTCTTGATTTTTTTGTTTTAAGTTGCATCGGTGGCATTACACTTGCCCGCTACGCCATACTGTGCTGCAACACAGCAATGTATGTTGCTAACGAACACTTTACGCCAGCAGATAAGTAGAATATGAAAGGTCGTTGTAGCTTTATGTGCTCTCTGTATATATAATGGGTCACAAAAAGTGTTGCTACCAGCATTGCTGCTGCTGTACAACTGTCCGGTGATCCGGTGTGGCTTAAACGATAATACGTTTACGGACAAGGTTAAACTCCACAGCGGTATTTGCGCCATCGTGCAGAGGCTTCTTATTGACATTCTTGCAATTAGACGGCGACCCGCTAGCTGGTCTGCAAGCAGAGCAGCGACTACCATCAATTACAAAAGCAACAAGCAAAAACCGCTGACAGCGCAGTGTGTAAAGAGCTTTCATGTTAAACAGCTAAAGCAACCCCATTAAAGTGTTCCGGAATGAAAATATACTTTGAGCAAGAAAGACAAACATTTAGAGATACTAACAAACATTTTATTCAAATGAAACAAGTTTGGTCCGAGTTTAAAAATTTCCAAGCAAACATTAGGCACGCAGCCGACATTGAGTCAAAATGAAACTACTTTTTGCCGCAACTGCTGCGGAAGAAACCGCACCGCGGCAGCTATTGACGCCACATGGATGGCGACTATGAAATCCCGCGGCCAACGCACTCTTATGCGCAGCGGTAAACGCAATAAAGACACAAATAGGCACGAAGCGTTCCGTCGTTACTGTCATTCACGTACGATTTCCGCTGATGACTGTGGCGATGCGGACTCCGCCGCTTCGTTTCGGTTGTACGCTAGCGCCGTTTCTGCTCTTTTGCATCGCACATTTCCGGCTCTTTAATTCAAAAACGTATAGCCTTCAAGATTTATAGTTGATGTATGGCAGCCATGATGTGAAGCATAGCCTCCGAGATGTGTAGCTGCCGTCCGTGGCTTTTGGCTGCCTATTCGGGAGCGCCGAATAATTCGAAAATATTGAATACCTGAATTCGAATCGAAGTGAATAACGAATATAGAATTATTTGACAATACCGAACATTCGCCCATCCCTAATACTTTGTGGACTGACCAAGGAAACGGTTCTGTTTGTACCTCAAAAGGTGGTGCGAAACATTGCGCTGCGCAATTCTGTTTCCAATGTTGCTACATTTTTCTTCTCTAAACTGCAAAAAAGTTTAATTCGTGTAGGTCCAGCGGTTGTTTCAGGACAGCATTTCCACGTTTTACATGTATTTGACTAGAGAAATTGAACTTCGTCCCGAGCCAACGCTTTCTCTTAACCATAAATTTTTTTACGGAATTCAAAAAAAAAAAATTGCCTGTGGCAGATAGTACAATTTTTGTCCTTGAGCTGGATTATTCGAACAGGCGCACATTGCTATCACAAGAAATCATAACACATATTAAACTAATTAATAAAAATCCACTAATTAACTTCCAGATTATTTTACGTTACATGTTGCAATTTACAAATTGTAGCCGGTGAGCTTACGAGACGTATCCACTTGAAATAAATTTCCAGGATGACACCAGTTTCGAGATATTATTTCCCAAAGTGTGGGACGAAATACATGGGTGTTCCAGTTACTTTTGTGCTTCACTGCATAAAGGAGCATATTGTTAAAAAAAGTACAAGTAGAAGAAAAGTTAATTTTTACGACGAGTTTAATGTCGCCTATCTCCAAACTGGTGTCATTCTGGAAATTCATTCAAAGTGGATACACCTTGCAAATTCACCGGCTACAGCTAGTAAATTGAAATATGTGCCGTAATCTAATTAAGAAGTTAATGTATGAATTTTTGTTAATTGAATATGTGTTTCGGTTTCTCATGCAAGTCGTGTCCACCTCTCTGAATAATCCAACTCAATGACCAGAATTGTGTTACCTGCAACAGGCGATTTTTAAAAATTCTATAAAACTATAAAAGTGATCACTCTGTATACTGTATTATGACACGCAGTCATACTAAGAGCCCTGAACTACATTTTTTCTGAGTGGTTGTTGCAGAGAACAGAGACAGTTGTAGCAAGTTAATTAGTTGAAAATGCGTGCCTCTTTCATTTATATAATATTATAGTGCCTACGTTTGACTATAACAACTCTTGAGGCCAATAGAAGTTAGGTGGAAGGGTTGCAGGCAGCATTCGTCTTATATGCATATTTACAATGTTACACATGGCAAGGTTGCTTTTCAGTGTAAAATACAGTGTCCGTCAAAACTACTGTATTTTCTCGTCTATAAGTCGCGCCTCTATGTAACACGCACCCCCCTCAAAACTGCAGTTTTCCCGAAAAAAAAAATCTATATAAGACGCACCTGTTCGTTCGCTAAGCAATTAAAAAAGATTAGTGACATTTCACTCCGTGAACGCGGGTCAGGCGCAAGCATATGGTTGCCATATATTTCCTATATAATTATGATAGCAATGATACGGACACTCCAGGTGCATTTCTACGGTCGTGGTTGCTGTGATGTTCCGTATGAACTCCAAGGGCCATAACATTGTTAACCGCGCGCCGTATGCTGTATGTGCCAGTGAAAGCGTGCGACGGTGAGCCGAATCGAGCACAAAGGAGGAACGCGGGAAGGCAGCGCGGGAGAGAGGGGGGTGGGGGCTTGTACTCTGGTAGCAACTGTGTAGTTTGCGCCACGGCCCGCGCCATATCTTGACAGCGATCTACAGATGCAACGACTTCGGGGTCGGTCAACTCGCAGTCAGCTTGGCACTGCTTGCATTGCTGCTCTGTCCTTCTCGCACGGCGCTCTGCAACTTGATCACAAGAAGAACCCGGTACCTCGATAGCACGCACACAACATGCCGCAATTAAGTCAACCAGCGCGATTCGCGTGGCCATAACATGAATCAGATTTTGACGGCAGTTTTTCCGGGGGAAAAAAAACACGTACATAAGTCGCACCGTTCTATAAGACGCACCGACGAAAAATTCAGAAAAAAAAAACGGCGTCTTATTCGCCGGAAAATAGGGTAAGTAATAAAGGGAATGTTCACATTTGGAGCAAGAAAAGTACAACTTTTTACATGCTCAATTTGTGGGCAATCTGTTCGACAAACTTTATCGACATGCACAGTGCACCTCTACATTGCAAGAGAAGTAGACCCATTTAACTCTACATAGCTTCCGATACCTAAGCCTCAATTTTTCACCAGTCGCGCAGTCTCCAGAAAAATCGAACCGTACTTCAGATTTGACAGCGAAAAGCATCCGAAACATCCTTCAGGATGCATAGCATGCGTGGCAGCTGAGCGATCTTGAGCGAGCTGCGCCCTGGTTGAGACGTCGCTTAAAGTCCACCACTCTACCTTCTTGCCGCTAATGGGACCACAGTTAATTGAATTTACTCATGAGGTAGCATGCGCGCTGGACAACCGAACCAGTATTGACTGCATTTTTTTGGATTTCAGAAAAGCGTTCGATTTGGTCCCCCATAATTTATTATTGCAGAAAATGACCCAATACAAAATTAACCCGAAAGTTATTAACTGGATCGCAGAATACTTAAATTCCAGGCAGCAGTACGTCTTCGTGAACGGTGAACAGTCATCCACTACCAATGTGACGTCCGGGGTTCCTCAGGGGTCAGTACTGGGCCCATTATTGTTTTTAATGTATATTAATGACATCACCCTGGGCGTACAATCGTCGATGAGAATGTTTGCAGATGACTGCATCGTTTATAGAGCAATAAACTGCGAAAGTGATCGCGGCGCAGTTCAAGACGACTTGGACAAGATAAATACATAGTGTAAAAAATGGCAAATGCAACTTAATTTGGAGAAGACAATGTGTATGACGTTTTCTAGAAAGAAGGATGAAGCTTCGCCTTCGTATACTGTAAACAAGAAGGTTTTAAAAATAGTTTCTGAGTACAGGTATTTGGGCGTATTTTTCACGCCAACTCTGTGTTGGCACCGTCATGTTGATTATGCGATAGCTAAGGCTTGTAGATCCCTGTGGTTCCTGCGGCGAAACACGCGTGAGTTTCCCCAGTCCACGCGGGAATTACTGTATAAATCATGCGTGCGGTCGATACTTGATTACGCGAGTAGCGTATGGGACCCGCCCACTGCCCTCGATAAAGATAAATTGGAAAAAGTGCAAAACATGGGCGCCCGTTATGTCCTGGGAAACATAGTTAAGAGCCACAACTTCAGCATGACGCGCTGCAAGCAAACTTTAGGATGGGAACAGTTGGTCACACGCCGGGCTAAGCAGCGTTTGAAGCTTTTCCATGATGTATACTTATCTCGAACTTGTATTCCTCGTGACAGTTACATTCTTCCACCTCATTACGTGTCTGGACGAGTCGATCACATGTACAAAGTGCGGGAGTACCGATGTAAGACAGCAGCATTCAGTAATTCTTTTTTCCCTAAAACGGTTTCCCAGTGGAATCGATTGCCTTCAGCGATCGTTGTCGCTGTTGGTAGTGATTCATTTTTTCCTTTGTTAGAGTCAAGTGAGTTGTTCAGTTGATGACGGGTGTTTTTTGTGCGGTATACATATTGTATTTGTTTTCGTCTTACTGTATGTTATCCGCTGGAATTTTTCGTACATTTTTGTCAATCTTCGTTACGTTGTGTATTGAGTGTACTTCCTACTAGCTGGTTAGGCTGTACTGTACTTACTGCAAAGAAGGGACTGCTTCGGTTTTTAAAGGCAACGGGCTTGGACAAGCGGCTGTAACAGTGATGTCAGGTACCACGCAAGAGTGACGGACTGTGACTGACGATGTGTGTGCTGTGCTGTGTGCTCTCTCTCTCTCTCTCTCCTCCCCATATTTCATTTCCCCTCATCCCGCTCCCATGTGTAGGGTAGCAAACCGGTTGTGCTGAACTGGTTAACCTCCCTGCCTTTCCTTCTCCACTCTTTCCTTCCTTGAGCTTGTGTTCTGTCTTGTAATCATGTAGTATTCCCCCCACTGTAATGCCTTATGGCGCTGTGGGTATCAAATAAACAAATAAACAATTGCAGTGGTACATGTCATGTCGGTGAGCAGCTGCTGGGTGCACAAACAATGCGGGATGCATGCTTATGGGTGTCCAATACATGTATCTTCTTTATTACAGTTAAACCTTGATATAACGAAGTGGGTAAAATCGTCAATTTGCTTCGTTATATTGAAATTTCTTTGTATTGAAATTCAACTTTTTATATACCAAGTACATTGCCGATCAATTTTTCTTGCTTGAAAGGGGCCGCAATATTTTCCGAATTATCGGGCAATCGAAAAACACAAATGTGAATGAGAAAACATTTCATTTTGTTGAATTTGAGAGTCGGTGACAAATGATACGGTTTCATGCCACGTCGATGATATCTTCACATCGGCAGTCTGAATTAAGCGAAGCCAGCCCTGCTTTCACATCCACTCTGTCCCTGCGGCTGATAGCTTCGCCCAGAGTGGGACGACACTATCATGAAAAGCACCGGCAGTGAGGAGCCAGTGGTGAGCGAATGCTTGGTCTGCCTCTCGCTTCAACGGGTCTCCGAAACTCGAGGTTACGCAACCTCCAATACTAAGCGCACGGGATGACAGCTTACATGATGCCACGCCGTCTCGGCACGCCCACTCTGCACACGCGCAGATCCTATAAAGCAGGGTACGCGACTGCGCATGCGCTCAGCTGCCATTACAGCCATGCTAAGCCATGGCCGAGACACACGCCAGTAATTGAGATGGGCTTGAACTTACCCCCCACTGCCCCCCTCCCCGCCCCCTCTTGCGCACTTGATCGCGTTACCACTAGCTGGCTCCATTCCGCCTTCCCGCCTCCCTTTGCTCGTGCGGGAAGGTGGCACTCTTGAAGCAACCATCTTTCTTGTCTCACGCTTGCACGCTTTCACTCGCACGTAAAGCACACAGCGATAGGAGCTTTTCGCACTTGAACTTTATACAGAACATGATGCTGCTCCACTTCGACCACTGTTTCGATTAATTCGATCTTGACCGTAGATCCCGGCTGATGTCCATGCATTTCTATGGTCCCACTCCACTTCCTCTCTTGTCCCCCTGCGTGTGATTTGAGAGGTGCGTTGGTAAGCAGCCGCTTGTAATTGAATCATTTGACCATCTGCGTCCCCGAAAGTTTGCATTTGTTGTCTCGGGAGTCCTTTGTGGTGGCACTGAAATTTCATTATATTGAAATCGCGTATAAGCATGCTTCGTTATATTGAGGTTATAAATACATGGCGTTCTATGGACAACAGGTTATGAAAAGTGAAATACTTCATTATATCGAGAATTTCATTTTATTGTAGTTGGTTAAATCGAGGTTTAACTGTAACTACTAGCCTCAGCTCAATGAAGGAAGTGTTTAGACGGGAACAGGTCACTGTAGGTTTGAAAGGAAACCTATATGTTACTCTAAACATGCCACTGCTACTCATCACATTTTGGTCACAGTTAAGAGCAATCTTCAGAGTTTAATTGCAGCAAAGGCCAAAACACCCAGATAAACTGGTTGGGGAATAAATCACTCTGTACCTCCATGCACAAAAATTTATCGCAATCGATTGAAGCAGCTTCAACAAGTGCTGAGAGCAAGCACACCTTACAGATGCATGGGGCTCTGCGGGTGACCTCATCTGAGCACACCACACAAGCTTGTTGCTCTTTATTTGCTGATACTGTGTGTTCTGCTCTGCATTGCCCTTGCCACTCTCTCCTCTAGCTGCACACACTATTGAGGAATGTGCAGTATGCAAGCAGATTCTGGTCTGTGGGAGTGAAAACTAAAGTCTGAAGAAGCTATGTTCTGTCCAGTCTTGCAGTAAAGGTAATTACAAGTGGTTCGAAATGTATACAGTAGACTACTGTTAATTCAATGTTTCGGTGAAGTCTATCTTGACTGTAGATCCCGGCCGGCGTCCGTGCACTTCTATGGTCCCAAACTGTCGTTATTTACATCCTAAAATTGGGCTTTGCTGGATAATTTAAACTTTACTAGTCGGCACGCGCAGGCGCCTAAACCCCTACGGTAACCTCAATAGCGACCCTTTTAGTGGCAGCCTTGGTGGAGCTTGGGGACAGTGAATGTGTTGAACACGTCATCTCCTGTCGAAAACACTTATTTTCAGCCTGCCCTAGGAAAATTTTCAAGCAATAACAGTAGCCCTCAATGTCTGATTACGGTATTTACCCAATTTTAATTTGTGCCTGTTATTATTTTTTTTTTCGTGAGAATTAGGCTGAATATTGCCTATGCAGTGCAATCGGACATAAAACCAAAACTGCCTTAGTGGTGTTTGTATGCTTTACCTCATAGCAAGGATGTATTGCATCCTTGTTTTAGGAAACTGGCTGCCGTGATACAACACGTATTAGAGCTTTGCCTATTTTTCTTTCTAAAAAATTGGTTTCGCATTAGATTTATCCTTTATTTAGGAGCTTTAATATCATTTGTACTTTAGTTTTCCACTTCGGAAACATAGAAAGTGGGTGTTCATTTGATTTTGGGGCGTGTTAGATTCAGGCAAAGATTGCCAAATGAATCAGCAGTGTGTTCTGGTGATTTTTCTGCATCTTGTTTATTTCAACCTGCTGGATAATTCGATCAATTTTGTCGGTCCCGTCAGGGACGAATTAACGGAATTTGGCTGTCTTGAATTATCGATATGTTGACTATTTTACGTCGCCTTTCAGTTGATTACATTATTTTGACTCTGTGCCAGTCAGAGCGGTAATCAGAGGATTCATGTTGGATGAGGTGCCATATGTGTACTGTACTTATTCATAGCCACACAGCCTAACTGGGCGGTATTAAGAGGTGCAACATGTAAATGTTTGATGGTGCTCTATTGAAATGTTTCAGCTCATTGCTTTCACACACCAGGAACCTTCTAATATGTGTACCTCTGTGTTGCTTAGAAGCTGTCACTACACTAGTTAAAACATTTCTCATTTTGTGATGAGGCACAGAATTGACATTATGAAATAGTGTCAAGACGGGCACAATTTCTGAAATTAGGGAATTTTAGATTTTGCGTGGGGAAAGTTGAGGAACACAAACCTCCGAGCTTACAAAAGAACCACAAAGGAGTACAAAGAACGCAAGCCGGGCATGGCGCTTGCATATGCAAAGGTCCCTTTGGGTACCCAAACCCGGTTGCATATGCAAAATCTAAAACTCAATATTATGAGAGAAAAGCTTTATTTTCATGTGTTCGAGGACAGGGTCATCAAAATACAGTAAACCCTCATTAACTCAAACTCGGAAATCTCAATATATTGCCCATCGTGGTTGCTGAGTGGCTGTGGTGTTAGGCTGCTAAGCACGAGGTCACAGGATCGAATCCCGGCCACGGCGGCTGCATTTCGATGGGGGCGAAATGCGAAAACGCCCATGTATTAGATTTAGGTGCACTGTAGAAGAACCCCAGGTGGTCCAAATTATTCTGAAGTCCCCCACTACGGCGTGCCTCATAATCATATCATGGTTTTGGCACGTAAAACCCCATATTTTTATCTCAAAATATTGGTTAAGTTGAAATTTTTTTTCTGGCTGGTTATGTCAACTCATCTGTTTCTCGCCTTTTTGCTTGCAAAGTTTTTGCACTGTACCCTGGTTATCTCAATCTCGGCTCTGAAATTGGCAGAAAAAAGGCAACGAAGGAGCCGTTGGCAGCGTCGCTTGCCCTCGCTTTTCACTTGGCGGCAGCTCACTAGCTGAGCCAGATGCTGCGCCGGGCCGTGCTCCCTGCTTATCTTGCCCCGTTATTTCTTTCACCGCTCGCGCACACTTGCTCGGCTGCTCGCTGCCGCTTCGTTGTGGCCTCACGCAGCAGCAGCAGTGTTGAGCTGGGAGTAGAAGCCGGGAGTAGTAGGGCGCTGTCAGTGACATATCAAGGCAGTCACAGCTTACTAATCGTGACCTTGAGCAAGATGACCAACACTATTGAGCAGGCGCGATCAGCCTACGCGCTGCACCCAAGAGAAGTCAGTATGCGAGCCCACTGCATTTCAGCAAGATCACGGCTTGATAAGGACGCTCACTTCATGCTCGCAGGATGGTGAGGCATAAATGCCACATCGCTCGTGGGCATCTGCTAAAAGTGCGACAACTGTGTGCTTCCATAGTTCAGTTTGAGTTTTTCAAGTGAAATTGCCTGGAATTCATTACACTGCAGAAAGTGGCACCGTTGCCTTTTTAGATGTCTGGAACTGGTTATGCTCGAGTGACAGGCTTTAAATAATACTGCATCAGAATCAATTGTGCTAACTCATTGCCAAGCAATACGTCGTATTGG
The DNA here is from genome assembly GCF_013339745.2 of Dermacentor silvarum. Lineage (NCBI taxonomy): Eukaryota > Metazoa > Arthropoda > Arachnida > Ixodida > Ixodidae > Dermacentor > Dermacentor silvarum. The sequence continues at coordinate 41,330,460 of NC_051154.1, read as the reverse complement.
CACTGTGCCAGTAATGCCAGTGCTGATACACGTGAAAGTGACCGAGCGTGTATTACTGGTGGCGTTTGGAAAGGCTTTATGTGCTCTATGCACAGCCAGCAGGCTTCTATTTTTTGTAATTTTGTTTACTCCGCTTATCTTGAAATTTGTCCAGGATTTTACAGCTTTGAGTTAACAAGGTTTTACTGTATATAGCATTTAACACACAAGAATAACAGTAATCTGATAAGACTTATGCCATGATCAAGCATGCCTATAGAAATGGCACATTCATTGTAAACAAAGTAACGGAAGGGTCACTGGTGCACCACACCCTTCTTATTATGTAGAACCCTCATGTGGGCCTGCTTATTTCCACTTTACCAAGACTGTTTCTTGAATTGATGCCTCTCTACGCAGCACTTGACATGTGCAGCTGATTGTGGGCATTTTGTGTTTCAAGGCGTGTTCCCCCAAATTGGTTGTCGAATTTACCAGTCCGTTGTAGCATATCAACTTTCAAAGAAGAGTTTGCTAAAAAAGGGAAGGAAGCATGCTTTTGGTGTCCATTTGTAATCTTGCCATCTTCTGACGCTCGACGAGTTTCTTGTTCTGATCTCTTCGAAAACCTCGCGAGCCGCCCCCAGAGGCCCTGGCAACAGTCACCAACGCCGCGCGCGTTTGGTGCGAACGCGGGCAAAACGTCGACGGCGTCGACAACAGTTCTGCGCGTTGCTGGTGCTGCTGCATGTCCAAATTTTTACAGCTGATAAAACTAGTATCCTTACTTCATATAGCTCTCTACTAAGTTGCTATCGCAATTGATGCTTCGCCTTTCGGGTGAAACTGCGACATTTTCTTTTTTTATTTCTTTCCTCGTTTGTTCATTCCATGTGTCCTCCTTTGCATTGCCCTTGCTTGTCTGCTGGATTTTCCAGCAGCCGCATTGTAATTGGTATTTTGTCTTGTGCAGGTGCACTATAAGAACGACAGTATTCTCGGATGATCACTTCAGAAGTTACTTTCACTTTCGCGAGATTTTGCATGACTAGAATGGGACACATTCGGCGTCTATTGGCAACAGTATTCTGGCACAGGGCCAACCAAGCACACTGTCTTAGCCTAGTGCCAGGCACGCTGTCGCCCGTTGACACCAACGTGTGTGGTGCTAGTCGCACAAAGTCTTGTGAAAGTGAAAGTATCTCAGAAAGTGATCATCTGAGAATATCATCTCAATGTGTATTTACTGCATCGAGCTCTATGAAAGGGCAAGAGAGTCTGAAGACACCATCTAATATCCGGATATTATTAGCGTGCATGTTACTTGAACAGTCAAGTTTTTCATTTAGACCTGAAAGTAATGTATGAAGGACACTGCCTTCCCATTCAGCCTAAAGGAGCCTAAAACCCTGTCCACTGTACACTAGTAGAAACATGCTTCCTGATACTTCAATAGTATCACTAAAAATGGTGAATTTGTTCACACACCATCATGAAAATGTTGGTTCCGCTTTGTGGCTTGCCCAGCTACTTCTAGTAAATGAACATCTGCAGCTTTGTAGCACATAGGTCATGATCGTGCTGTAGTTGGCTGAGCCAGATTGAATCCATGTATAGATCTATCAAGTTCCAACACCTTTCTTCGTTATAAAAATGACCATTGCTACTCTGATTTCCTTCTGTTGCTTCCGTTTTGATGATTGAACAGCAAGTATGCTTCTACTCATGGTCTTCAACTCGATAGTTTCCTAAAAGAAATTGCCAGAGGGAACTCTGGGCACTGCGATCATTCGGCTTCCATGGGAACGATAGATTACAATGACCCATGCATGGATTTATCTGATCTTCTTTTCCTATGGCGTTATTTTTTACACTTTATCGTCCTACTTGTCCACCAGTCAATTTTCTAAAAACACTTGCTGTGCACGTGCAAAAAATCTTTGTGAGTTGTCGCATTTACTATGCAATTACAAAAAAAGTGACGAAGCCGTTTGAAGCCAGTAAGGACGAAGGTTAGGCAAATCCATGTATTGCCCACCATTCACTTGCAGACAACGGTTATACTAGCTGATCCTATTGACACTAGTGCCAGAGTTCCCTCTAGTAATTTTTGTAGGAAACTCTTATGTTCAACTTGCACGACGTGCATTACATTAAGGGATTTAGAGTGTGAAGGCTGTCTACTGGTATACAATTAACATCTGTTGGTGCCATCGGGATCACCAACTGTCATTTCTGGTTAAATTCTGAATATTTATGTAAATACAAAGTGCTGGAATACAACTAGACATTTGGAGAAATCAAAATTTTGAAATAAGGTAGGGATTTGTGTCAACTCCACACTAACCACTTTGTTCCTTTTATCTCAAATATTTGTTCGTCACTTTCAGGCGCAGCAGCATTTCTCCGTGTGAAAAGTAAGCATAACATAGCAAAACTGTACATATGCAGTGTGCAATGTTGTATGGAAGTTGTGAATATGTTGTTTTTGTTGTTGTGCCACACTGATTTGGTTTTCTTATCCCTCCAGATGGAAACTGAAGTGTCACTTCACTATTACTTGTAGAAAACTAAAAGTATTTATTAGCAGATAGACGTAGTTTATTTGTCCAGACCACTAAGGGGCAGCGCGGCTCTTTTTGCTTTTACTAATAATGAATTTCCAAATCTTGCCCAAGCTTGACACTTTTTCCATCACTGTGAAAATTAACCGAGTCTCCTCTTCTGCAGTACTGTGGCAAGGAAGCAAACTGTTGGCTTTCATAAAATCGGTTTGCTTATCAAAGATCATTGTAGTGACGATTGGCGACAGTAAAGCCACCAATATGGAAAGAGAACACAATGTCTTGGCATCGAGGAGGCTTTGGTCGTGTACAGTTTTTTATTAGTGCAACCCCACATACAAGAGGCTTGCTACTTTCCATGGAGCTTTGGTGCTAGGCATAAGGCAAATTGGGGTTAATTTTTCTGAACAGAACAGAACTTCTGTTTCGAGCCTCCCTCCGCTTATTGGATGGAGAAATATACTGTTCTGCTAATTAGAAAATAAAAAGCCAAAGTCTTGTGTTGATACATCAATCACAGTATTAAGCATACTGCCCTTATTGGAACATGGCTCCCATGGTCAGGAAACAAACCCATGGCCTTTTGCTCAGCACCAGAGTGCCACAGCCATTTAGCTGCTGCAGTGAACATTTAATGAAGTGTACATACAGTGCTCCCACTCCTGTGCCAAATGCGCCAGATTGCGCCATATGAGATCTCCTGCGCCATCCTGATAAAATTACACGATTTTGCGCCGAAGTGCGCCAAAATTGGCGACTGCGCATTACGTGTGTGGCCGCAGTGGCCCGCAGATGTGTATAGCGCGCATGACTAAAGTGGCTTCATAAATCGAACTTCACGTTATCTATACGTCGGCGACCGATCATTCAGCCTCAATGGGGACCGCCTAAAAGTCCAAATAATTGGTAGTCGGAAATATCCAAATTCGCCACAAAAGAACTGAATTTATTCTGCCAGTGGCTAAAAATGTACCTTATTCTCAGTTGACCACTTTCGGGGATACGTTCACTTTCGCGGGATTTCGCGTCACTAGCGTCAGCGTCGGCATACTTGGTAGTGTGCCAGGAACGCTATCATCCGTAAACGTGTCCAAAGTGCTAGTCGCGCGAAATGTCGCGAAAGTGAAAGAAATAAAGTTGAATTTCGTCAACGCGGTCCTGCGGGCACGTATGTTTGCCTACGATCTGGTCAGCCCGTATCTCTACCTTTGTTATGCTGTCGCCACAAATAGACGAAAGTATAATTAATGCATGCGCCGAATCTTCAACCTTTGGCAACAGGACCATGATTTTATAGCGATGCCTTTTCCGCTGCCACAAGTGCTTCGTCAGTGCTATAAGAGCGTCGCTCCGCTTGCGTTATATGGTATCAGCCGGCAGAGAGTGGTGGATGAGGAGGCCGGCATATAGAATAGAGCGGAATGCATCGCTACAAAATCGCCGCGCAGGAGTCGACCGCGCTAGCATAGCCAAATGACTTTTTTTTTTTTTTACACACTCATTGTCCTCGTCGGCGGAGACATCGAGGGTGTAGTCGGCACCGCTTAAACAACTTAAGTTGCCACGACCGTGTCGCTAGTTAACACGTCAATGAATAAATGCTGGGCGCGCGGAGCCAACCCAAATGCACTCCCGAATGATGGCTTGCTGGAGTTCGCTTGCCCGACGGTTTGGGCGCAGTTGGTGATTAACTTAGACTTCGCTAGTTTCGGTTTCCAGGAGGTGTCGGCAACATGGCCGACCACAATGCTGCGGCGATGCCAGCGACGTATGAACGCCAAAATATTGCTACTTCCGCTCAACTCGGCGGTCAAATTAGCAGGCAGTCGTGCAGGCGGAGTCCAAATTATATAGAATGGCGTACCTTAAGGTGTCCGAAATTTCGGTCGTACTTATATTTTAAATTTATGGGCCAGTGATGGTGCCTCAAAGGAGTCCGAATAATTGAGCTTGTTCGAATTGCTGGTGTCGAAATAATTGGTCGATGCCAGTTGTGAATCGGCCAGTTGCTGAACTGAGGCTTCAGCTTTACAATTAAAAACAGACCATTGAAAAGTACGTGGTGTTCTCTGAAGCAATGACTGAGCGTTACGAGGGGCTCATCAAGGCTGGCCAGGCTCAGAAGAGCATTGATGACATTGAGTCTGGCCAGGTGTTTCCGACTGATGCTAGATCCTTGCTGAAAACATAACAAAGTGTCAGCTGTCAATGAAAAAGTCATACGATGTCAAAGGCAACATCTGAGCAGCTTCACTCAACTTGAAATAAATGAATTACAGCACACTGTGTGAACAGGTTTGGTGTCTTCATTTAAATTAAGGGGAAACTTATGTATTTAGAGGCAGAGCAACATTGTTTTACTGCAAGCAAATACTTTCTGGAATAACGCTTGTCAATTTTAAGTGTTTGAAATAGCTTAGGATGTGTCCAGCAGCTGGCATTTATTAGCTCCAAAGTGCTCCGAAATCTGTATCTGGATGCTCCAAACTGCTCCAAAATTCAGACTTGCTGCTCCAAAAATTGCTCCAAATCTCTGTTTGTCAGTGGCACACTGTTTAAACATAGATTAAGTGACACCACACAAGCACATTATTTTATGTTCACTTTTTAAAAACAAATGACACTGCTGACAATGTCAGGATGGCTATGACATGGGTCTTTGCATCATGTCCACACAAGCAACAATGTGTAAACTCATTGCTGCAGTGCCTGCACCAAGCAAGGCTGCATGTGTTTATTCGATGTTCCTTTTTTGTTCATTTTTTTTACTGCATGCCCTTGTGGCATATCCCTTTCGGAAAAAAACTTTTAATAGTGCTTGTGGCATTGTTTGCACAGTGCAAGCTCGGTGTTTTGCTGCTTTGCCAAATTGGCTTCCAGTCGCTGGTTGGTCTGCATTCAAGGTTTCGCAAATGGGACTGCTTGGCTCAGTAGTTATAAATAGCAAATAGGTTTCTGGATAAGCTTAGCAATATTTCTTACAGCTTCACTTGAAACATGCAATGCTCCTTGTGTAACAATGCTCGCTAGTACACTTGCCAGTCATGTACATGTTTCTTGTTGTAGAAAATGCAGTCATGAGGCAACAGCATTTCTTGTGCCATATTTGTCAAGATTTTTTTTTTCCCCCTTGTTATCTCATTCACTTTAGTATGTGACAGGGCATAAGTGCAGTGGCAAATGTCTCTCGAAAGGAAACCGGTCTGATATGTTCAAGTCAATAATAGTGCCCGACTTTCTCCCTCCTTACTTCTTCCTGCTATAGATGTTCCCACATTTGCCACAATTACTCGCTGCCATAGTGTGAACCACCTCATTCTGAGAAGTAAAGATGTTTGATCACAGGGTACAGAACGTGCTGTGGAAGCACTAACTGGGCTACAGTGGTGCACCTTCTTGGCTACAGCATGCACCTTGCAGCAAAGATTGTACATGTTAGCCTTCAGCACAACAAATACAAAGATGACTGCAACACTGTGTGCACTGAGTTGTTGCCATCTTTGTCTTCGTCTTTGTTGCTTTGAAAGCTGCCATATGCATCTTATACAAGACTGGCAGGATTGTGGCCCGTGTGATTGATGCAGATGCAACAACTGCAATGTCACGTCTTCTGAGGGGGAGAGTGGCGCTGCTGAGAAAGGCGTTTCTGTTTTTGTGTAATATTTGTGCAGTGTAGTACTTTGCAGATGTGCTCATCACTGCATGATCTATGCACTGCACTTGTCTGTTTGCATTGCCAAAGGTACAAAAGCTTTAAAGGACCCTTCACCAGGTCTGGCCATTTTGAGCTGACAAGCACAGTGCATACAATGCGTACTAACGATCGTGTCTGCTAAGTATAACATCGCTACGCACCGCGGAAAGAGCTGAAATTTCAACCAAACGCCGTTTGCCCTTCTCCTCGCGGGCACCGCACTCCCAGCCAGAGAGTGATGTCAATTGCGCAAGTGCACTACATACATCGCCATGCTGTGAACGTCACTCTCAGTGACACGTGACTTCGAGAATTATTTAAGGCAACATCAGTTATTTGTTTAATCTGTTGTTTCAGTAGACAAATTAAAGTTTAGAGAAATAATGAGACATACAAACCAAATGACTGCATGTTTTTGTTTTACTTCGTTCCATAGGAAGAGATGTACGTCTGTTTCGCCTGCTTGTTCCCATGTCATGTGGTTGCATGTGCAGCGAACGAAACTATGTAATTTTCTACCGTGTTCTAGCACACGGTCATGCTCTGTGATCTGCTTGCGCCTGCCTCAGTGTTCGTGTAGCACTGATTTATACTACTAGTCGGGTGTTCTCGTGCACAGCATGCAAAATCATGCGCTGCGCGAAATGAGACAAACGCAACAGCTAGTGTATGAGACTGTCAGTGGAAGTGCGCTTTGCAGCAAAAAAACATTAAAAAAAAAAAAAGCGGGGGCTCGTGACGTATGCATCACGCGATCCTCCAGCTCTGGTATGGGAGAACGCAGGGAAGGAATTTCACTTGTGGAGGCTTGACAGGGGCAAGTGGAGAGAGAGTCTATGTTGGCGGTGACGCTCGCCTCCTGAAATCATGGGTTCGTGGCACGGATATATTTCTATCTCGGCTATTAATGAACAATTTGAAAAATTCTTGCGGTAGAATGCTCCCTAGAGGGCACGTAACAACTTCCAGCGTATAACCAAAATTTTCTTATGTGGCCTGGTGAGGGGCCCTTTAATGTTAGTTGATTTGCCTTGTGGTGTGTGTGACTGTAGCTGAAACATATTGAACAGTTAATAACCAGCACTTGTCATGCCAATTGCTACAAGTTGTGAGAGCATTTTCTCCCTTATCTCAGTGTTGCATCCTTTGCTTCCCTTACAGAAACGCACATCTTTGATGGCTTCAATTCGGTCTGGGCACTCAGTGGAGAAGACAAGGTTATGCTCAAGGTATTGTCTCGCACCAGTTGTGAGGGGGAAGAGCCAGTGTGTGCTGAACGTTTTTGAAGATACCGTCGAGCTTAGGGTGTGAACAGTGGTCAGATCAAAGTGTTTTAGTCAGCTTTTGTGAATTTGAGCAGTGGGTTTTTCTATCCATGAGTGCATTGAGTGTGTGAATGTGCAATATGCTTGTGTGTAAGTGTGTGACTTAGCCTCACCTCTTGGATATCTCTGAAAGCGAGTTTTCCCCCTTGTAGTTAATGCCTCACCCCATCTTCCATCCCTCCCCTACCTAAACTTTCTGGCACAGAGTCTTTGTAATTTTTGTTGGGAAAATTCAATTTGTTGTCATGCATGTTAATGTGCCCGAGTACAAACTAGATTGCTATTGTATAAGGTGTTTCTTTTGTTGTTGTGAAAGAGAAAGAGATCTGTTTTAAAATGCATATAATATCAGTGAAACCTTTCCTTTCTGTTTTCAAAGCAGTTGCTTTGTAGTCCAGTGTTTGAGCTTGTGGCATTTAGTCTTGTCAGATTCTAAGGTAATTTTTTTTTTTTGTACCCTTAACATGAATAAAATAGTCTATATGGATATATGTGTGTATATATACAGTATATATATGTATGTATATATATATACGTATAACCTTGTTGTCTTGTGACAAGTCATGCGAAACTGAAATTGAACCTTATATTGTTTCTTGTTATTTAAAAAAAATACCATGTTGGATATCAGAGATTATTGATGTGTAAATATGATCGACCTCTCAAGCTGAAAGTCTTAGTGTGTGGGTACATTTTTGTTCGTTAGGTTTTAAAAAAAATATTACTGTGCCTGTTTGCTGTAGCCCGGTCATTTGTTGGCAATAAAGGTTGTCGTACCCTGCTGATATTAAGGAAATTTTTAATGTGCTGCTTCTCAGAAGTTTGGGCCAGGGGTAGGCAAGTTTGAATGTGTATGTTGCATTTGAGCTTACCTGTCCTTTTCCTTCAAACTATAATAGTATGTGTAAAAAGAATGGAAATAAGAATTAATGCATATGATCTGATTGAAAGAAGTTTTGCCAGCAGTAGATTACCTCATACAAATGAGCTCAATATAACTGGACATATAACTCAATATGTCCGTATAACTCAATATAACCTGCCAACTTTGGCAATGTGTCCAGGAGACTCCCAATCTCCACCATTGCTCCAGATTGTATAAACAGGACTTTAAAAATGGCCTTTATCAAGAAGCACTAATTGCAAAAATAAACCTGCCAACTCATACCTGCCATACCATATGATCATACCAGCCAATTCCTGTACTGCTGTGCAGTGTGCAGATGTTTACTATTTTGTATGTTTGTACAGCTCTCACTGTACAGTGAAATATCTTCCAGGGGTGGGACTCGCACGCAAAGACTACCATTGGTTTATCCGCGTACAATAAAAAAGCCAGCTGATGTAACTACTGCAGTGCATCTGATATAAATTGACACATTATCATGGTGTTGTAATGTGATTGTAAGGCTGCCATTTGAGCCACACAGCCAAAACAATTTTAGTATGTCAGGTTGCCATCGCTGAATGGTTGCACCTCTTGTTGAATCTGACACAGTAGATAGGTGGCTTAATACATGGCCTCCAAGATTGGCTCAATGCCTGCTATGGCGTGCAGTTGATCTCGGACACCATACCTAATATTGCATTTCTGTGCATTGTTCCTTCGTAAACATCGGCGTCAGTGCACCTTAGAGGTGACATAGCTCCGTTCATGCTTAGCGCCTTAGTGCTTGCTTCATTATCTACGGCAATCACAATTTTAATGATCATCATTTGTCATGGTAGAATACAGGAAAGGTTCACAAACAATAATATCATCATCCTATCAAATGAGCAATGACTCATTAGTTGCTTTTTTCTTGTTTGCTTTACGTGATCACCACTCCCTTCCTCACTTGACAAATCTCCCCGATTTTTAGGCCGTGAAGTTGGCAGGTATGGAAATGTGATGGTGGCAGGTATGGAAATGTGATGGTGGCAGCTATGTTTCATGTTTAGTTATGTAGAACATAGTGTGCCATGATATGCAGCATCCAGAAAACAAGGGCTTTGAGAAAGAATTGAAATGTGGACGAGTTGGTTTTGCTTTATTGTGAACAGTGTGAAGAGGAAAAGAACCGGATTGTGACATATGACAGTGCTGAGTGAACAATAACTTAAACACATGCCAGATCAGTGACCATAGTCATTCACAAAAAACAAGTGCCACAGACACTACAGGCAGTGTTAGCAGAAATGTAAAAACACTTGGCTGGCTTACACACGTCTGCTTCATTAATGATATGACGAGCCTTATTGTTGTATAGATATTAGTATAGATCCCAGTGCATGTGCAAGATGACAGTGTTCTGAAAGTATGGTATACATATATCCCAAACTTCCAACTTTGCTCTGATAATTGAGAAGCATTAGCCTTGTGCACATTCTTGTGCTCCTCATAGGTATAGACATCAAAATTCCAAAAGTCTTGATTTTTGCTTAATTTGTAGCAACACCTGTGCTAGTTATTGAACATTGCCTAGGATTCATAAGAAAACTCCACTTTTAATAAAACTTTTGTACCGAGTGGTTTTGATTTAGCTTTTTCAGCGAGATGTCACAGTAAGTTGCGCACCACACTTGCAATGATTGTGGTTCTCGTGCTTTATCATGCGATTGACGAAACGCTGAGATTGGTATATCCTCAATGAGACATTGTGGACAACATTCATGCTGTTCTTATGTAGACATTGCGGACAACAAAAGTGCATTGTGTGAATGTCTCGGTCAAGGTTACTCTTTTTCTAGCCTGCTAGATGAGAACATTGACTTCAATTATCTTAGGGGGAACATTGTGTAAATGCAAAGTGATAATTTTGTGTTATGGCTTATGTTTCTGCAGGCTTCACGAATGACAACACTGTATTAAGAGCTATTGGTGGTGGCTGGATGGCATAAGTGGCTTTGCACTCAGTGATCATAGTGTTTGATCTGATGGTATGTCATCGTATGTAGTGAAACCTTGCTGTGGATTCTTACTACCGAAGGCAAAACTTCAGCTTCAACGTCAACAATTACATGGTTTTATTGTATTCCATATATCTTAGTGGAAGACCTGGCTGAAGCAGGTGCATTGACATGTGCAGCCTTTTCATGGTGCGCAGTCTCTGTCAGTACAAATTTCATTCAGGTGAACAGAACCGATCAAAACATTTCCCATACACAACATGGACAAAGGGAAGGGCAATAAGAACAGTATGTATGGAAAGCGCAAAAGAATGTGTGAGGGTTGGATTGATTAACCACTAAATCGCATGCAGATTGTGTCGGATTGTATCACGCATGCAGTTCAGAACTTCCTATCAGCACACAATCTTAAGCACTGTTGCAAAGTCCGAGCGTCCGAGCGGCCTCGAATGAGTCATGTGTGGTGTCGTGCCAAGTGCTGGGAGAAGGGGTTATCCAGAGAGATGAGAACAAAGCGTTTTATATACATATGTACATAGTTTCAAACAAATATGGGCTCCATGATCATCGGAGCTTACTACATGCGATGTCGTTGCATGTCCGAGCGCGCTTCCCAACACTCAAGCTCCCCTGTTTAATCCAGCTAATTTCCCCCTTTCACTCGTTGAGGGAGTGAGGTTCTTTTGGGCCAATCACAGTTTTTGATCAGGTCGCCATATCCCGCACATGATGTGCCATCGTTTCCCACTGGGCTCCGCCTCCAATCTTGCCTCGTCGCCCCCGAACACAGGCAGCGGTTGACACCTTGGGAACCGAACGTTGATGTGGCTCCCACGGGATTGCCATACACTGGCCCTTTTCAAGAGTCGCCTCTCCGTAGCGGTCAGTTCGCGGAAGCCACCGTTTCCAAGGAGGGCGGTGGCTGTCTCGAAAGGGGTCCAGGTTGGCGCGTCGCAGTCGGCGCCGGGCCTCGTCGCAGTTTGGTCGGCGCTGGTAATTCACGGAACCACACCAAAGGGCGACGTTGCCGTTTAGCGACGCATGAGGCAGCCTGGAGACTAACTGCTCATCCATCAGTCCCAGGTGACACTCCTCGGCCGCGAGGACCGACAAGCGTGAAGACCACTTGATAGCTTCCCGTCTGCCGATGAGGCCTCCTTTGTCCCAAAGGACCGCCAGACACAACACACAGACAAACTTATATGCATGCTTTGCGGTAGTCGCCGGCTGGTCTCCCACGGACCTGAACGAATCTTCTAGAGTTACTGTATATGCTCCCTACGGGAGCAGAGTTGTGCAAAGGCCCGCCACCTTGTGCGCAATACGAACCAAGATTTTTAAGGAAAGCCGCGCGTCACATTTACAGGAGCTGAGCTTGTTGCGACATGAACGATCGTGGTCAACCTGCGCTACCCCCATATTCTACTAGCTTTATCTGTGTCTATCAAAGACCACTTTATTACAAATTTGCATATATGTGCTATGGTAGTTGTTCAAATTCTTCTGAAGGAATAGAAGTATTCCTTTGAGACGTCGCCTAGCGCTGGATCGTTACACACAGTCCGGTAGCGCCATCTGTCGAAGCACATGTCATCCAGCAGCCCTGAACGAGTTCAAAATACTAAAGAAGGGGTCTATCGTGTGATTTTTGCACTAGAAGAAAGAAAAACAAAACACTCATTTTGGAAGCAATTGCCTAGACGTTGGTCATTGATGAAAGCACCAAACTGGTAATGGTGTGGCACTGCCTTCCCCAACTTTGTTTATCTGTGCCTTAGTGGTGGCTTCTTGTTGCATGGCTGCTTTTGGAACCATGTGACTACTTTAAAACAGATGTGAAATTCTAGCTCCTGAAAGGTAGCCATATACAGTTATTCTAGGTGCTTTAATAGCCGTCGGTAATCGTGTGCTTGATCTAGAAACTGATCGCTGATGAGCCACTCGTACAAACATATCAGCAAACTTTCTGCAACAGCTTGTGGACCGATATCACTTCAGTCAGTGGCGAATTTTTGTCACGGGCACACTGCCTGGGCCATTAGATCTAATTGGCGCTGCTTCATCAGTGCACCGGTGCCACTGAAAATCTGACAATTTTCTGTGATGTAAACAGAATGTAGTTTTAAACTCAAATCTAGTAGACATAACTTCAAAGCTTAGAGGGGTGGAGCCATGAGGATGCATGCAATTGAACCAAGGCTGTGTAATGTGTTTGAGAACACAACATGAGAACAACATAAACACAACTTTTGCTTTACCTGAGGGGGTATTCTACAAGAGTCCACGTAGTAGACTGGCCATTTCGGCCGCCATTGATTGGCTGAAGCTGTTTGAGCAAAGTTGAGACAGGCTGTCTCATATTCGCTGGTATAGCTCCAGCCAATCACTGGTGGCTGAAATGGTCAATCGACTAGGTGGACTGTTACAAAATAACCCCCCCCCCCCTCCCTGTACTGGGGTTTAACTTACACTACATCCACCTCTGTCACAAATATATTTCTTCACTTCTAATACAGCAGCCTTTCTTTTGTTGATTAGCTGCTGACCACAGCAGAAATACATATTTGCCACCAAAGAGATGCACACAGAAATGTAGAAACATTGAAGACCCGGGCGCCACTTCCAACTCGTCAATGTTTCTATTCTTGTGTGCGTCCCTTAACAGCACATAAGTATTTCAGCAATTGCCAAGTTGGACAAGAAGCAGTTCTTCAAAATATAACTTGGAAATTTCCACCTTCACAAATGTGGTAAGGGCCTTTGTTTTCAAGGTACAGAAAGAGTTCCTTGGACATTCAACTTTTGGCAAAATGAAAAATACACTGTTAACAGTCAGACATTAGTAGAACTGAATTTGTTTAGCAGGTGCAGGATTTTGTGCATACCAAATTCACCGAGTGCCATTGCCAAGCAGCTTCAGGTGGGGGAGTCTGCAGTCATATTTGTGCACTATGGCACTACGTACGAGCTCTAATGTGGGAAAAGTCGAGGGCTTTGGATTACATTTAACCATTTGAGGTTCTTTTAACATGTGCCAAAAGCATGGTATGCAAGTGTTTTTGCATTCCAACCCCATCAGAATACAGCCACTATGGCCCTAAATTGAACCTGCGACCTTCTCGGCAGCAGAATGCCATAGCCACTAAGTCACTGCGGCAGATTTATTGATGAAATAACTATAGTTGTGCGCACAAAATTAAATTTCCTGTATGATGGTTTCAGCCATTGCGGTCAACAATAGTTGCCTAATTCAAAGTGAAAAGATGAAGCCTTAGTCGGAGCGAAACATTCGTAACATGTCTTTGTCAATGCAACAGTGCTCAACTTTGTCGGGGTTTTTATAGGATCCTGTCCTTGAGGCAATGGAGAGTTGGAAGAAGCAGGTGTTTTTGGAAGTGCACAAAAGGCTCATGATTATGAAAAGACTAGCATGAAGTAGTGCGAAAACAAGGACAATGATGGGACGAGTGCTCTTGTTTTCGTACTACTTCATGCTAGTCTTTTCGCATTCATAAACTTCACTAACTCGGCCAACTTATTTTGCTAAGTGTGAAATGTTAAGAGAAGTGTGGAATGGCTTTTTTCTTGGAAGCAAATGTAGATGTTACCAGTAGCAAGAAATTTGGACTAAGAGTTCTTGTACTGTTGACTATGGGCGTTTCAGCAGAAAAACTTCCCTAATTGAATACTAATATTAGAGAAAGACAGAATTGAATACTGAATACTTTCTCATTTTTAAAGTAAAAAATTTTAGAGCGCAGCTCTTAGGCACCCATTCCTGCGGTGAGCATTGGCATTGTTGTCGTCACTTGTAGCCGAGTGAACGACACAGCAAAATATGAAAACAAACGCAGAGCAAAAGATGAAAGCGAATGCGGAGCGAAGCAGGGGATGAAAGACGCGAGAAAAGCGGAGGAGGGTATGGCGAAAGCGTGAGAAGAAAAGCGTAGTGCGGCGACGATGGCTACGAGATGGCGCCAGAGTAGCGGGCGTCGTCTGGGAGGTCTGTTGGCGGCGGCTGCTGTGAATCGCGTGTACGCGTCACCCACGCGCTGGCTCTCGTGATCTCCAGATTAGCGAGGCAGTCGCGCCACACTTCTCTCTTTTTGCAACATGCCGCACGAGACAGATTGTCTGTGCCAGCCAATATATCGCAAAATGAAAACGTATAGAGCTGCACTGAAATTTTGTATTAGGGAGTATTGTAATCGTTGGTGCATTTTTTAGGCTGCCTGATGACTAGGGGTCATTCCACGCGAAACGTCCCAGCCCAAAAACCGACCATCGTTGATTTTCTTGAAAAAAATTGGGCTAGATGGCTATTGTGTGAATAAGGTTTCACGAAACTATTTTAGTCGAAAAAAAATTTTTTTCATCACGTGAGCGCTATTTGAAGTTTCCACAAATGAGCAATAGTTGGTTGGAGGTAAATTTTTTTTTATTCAAGGCTGAAACTAGGTGTAATAAAAGTTTATTTTAGAGCATTCTAGGGGCATCCTTCTTTCACATAATGTGATAACTGAATGCATTTTAAAATTTATCGCGTTTATTTGGCTCAGTAAAAAAGGAAGAAATGTTGCGTTTTCAGAATTTTTTTTCGCATAAACTTTGCAAATATTTCAACGACAATATTCTTTCTTCCTTTTTGCATGTTGCTATAGTGTAGGCTAAAAATAATTTGAAAATCTTAAGGTATATATTTTTTTAGAAAAACCCCCTCCAAATTTGCCAAAAAGTGGATATTTTTCGAGATTCATGCCACATTTAAGCCTTAAGGCCCTCCAGATAAAAATATGTCAGATAGCTCAATATGCACACCGGCCTCTTAGCTTGTGATTGAGAAATTTTTATTCGAGTAAATTTGTTTTAAGCGAGAAAAAAAATTTCGAAGTCAACAACCAATATCAGCAGTAGGCATTGCGTACGTTCCGCCGCTTCCCTCGTCGTCTGCTCGTCCGCTGCGCGTCGCCGTCTGCCGCCCAGCAGACGACGGCTAGTATATGGGGGGATCATTTTTAAGATTTATGGAATTTTTAAAAATCGCCTATGGCAGATGTAATTCTAGTCCTTGAGCTGGATTGTTCAGAGGCGGACAATACTTGCACGAGAAATTGAAACACATATTGAACTAATTAACAAACAACTGCTAATTAACTTCCTAATTAATTACTTTACGGCGCATATTGCAATTTACGAAT
Organism: Dermacentor silvarum; assembly: GCF_013339745.2. NCBI lineage: Eukaryota > Metazoa > Arthropoda > Arachnida > Ixodida > Ixodidae > Dermacentor > Dermacentor silvarum. The sequence goes on along the minus strand of NC_051154.1, from coordinate 41,314,811 downwards.
TGTAGCCGCCGAGTTTGAAAGACGCGTCCACTTGAAATTTCCAGGATGACACCAATTTTGAGATATTATTTCCTAAAGTGTGAGACGAAATAGGTGGGCGGTTACTTTTGGGCTTTAATGCATAGGTGAGCATTTTGTTAAATAAATCACAGTTTCACCCGAAAGTCGAAGCATCGATTGCCATAGTAAATTAGTGGACAGCTATAGGACGTAAGGATAGTAGTTTTATCGGTAGTTTTTACTTGTAAACATAGGCATACCAAGTAAATTAACAAGCATGGTGTCACGCATGCACAAGCAAACATGAACACATCTCTCTCTGTGACTGCTAAAAACGCGCTGTCAAAACGTTGGGGTAAGGCAGTGTGGCTGCAGCAGCGAGCGAATGGACCTTCGTGCCGCCCTGAGTAAAAGGCTCTTGCCCTGCGAGTAGGGAGGGGGGGAAGGTGGGAAGTAGGAAAGGGGGGGGGGGTGTTTTACTCCAGCGGCTTGTATCTTGAAAGCGATCTGCGTCAGGGACAGCGTCCGCCTTGCGCTGTGTTTTCGCAGCATAGTCCGCTTTCGTGGGAGTGCCAGCACGAAGGTCAATTCGCTCGCTTCTGCGCCGCGCTGCCTCACCCCAGCGCTTTGACAGCGCGTTTTTAACAGTCATCGACTGAGATGTGTTCATGTTTGCTTGTGCATGCGTGACACCATGCTTGTTATTTACTTGGTATGCCTATGTTTACAAGTTTATACAACCGATAAAACTACTATCCTTACGTCCTATAGCTGTCCACTAATTTACTATGGCAATCGATGCTTCGACTTTCGGACGAAACTGTGATTTATTTAACAAAATGCTCACCTATGCATTGAAGCCCAAAAGTAACCGCCCACCTATTTCATCCCACACTTTAGGAAATAATATCTCAAAATTGGTGTCATCCTGGAAATTTCAAGTGGACGCGTCTTTCAAACTCGGCGGCTACAATTCGTAAATTGCAATATGCGCCGTAAAGTAATTAATTAGGAAGTTAATTAGCAGTTGTTTGTTAATTAGTTCAATATGCGAAACAATTTCTCGTGCAAGTATTGTCCGCCTCTGAACAATCCAGCTCAAGGACTAGAATTATATCTGCCCGAAAAATCGCCTAGATTTTTAAAAATTCCATAAATCTTAAAAATGATCCCCCCATATACTAGCCGTCGTCTGCTGGGCGGCAGACGGCGACGCGCAGCGGACAACGAGCAGACGACGAGGGGAGCGGCGGAACGTACGCAATGCCTACTGGTGATATTGGTTGTTGACTTCAAAAATTTTTTTCTCGCTTCAAACAAAATTTACTCGAATAAAAATTTCTAAATCACAAGCTCAGAGGCCGGTGCGTATGTTGAGCTATCTGACATATTTTTTATCTGGAGGTCCTTAAGGCTTAAATGTGGCATGAATCTCGCAAAAAATTCACTTTTTGCCAAATTTGGAGGGGTTTTTCTAAAAAAATATATACCTTAAGAATTTCAAATTATTTTTAGCATACACTATAGCAACATGCAAAAAGGAAGGAAGAATATTCTAGTTAAAAAATTTGCAAAGTTTATGCGAAAAAAAATTCTGAAAACGCAACATTTCTTGCTTTTTTTACTGAGCCAAATAAACGCGATAAATTTTTTAATGCATTCAGTTATCACATTATATGAAAGAAGGATGCCCCTAGAATGCTCTAAAATAAACTTTGTTATTACACCTAGTTTCAGCTTTGAATAAAAAAAATTACCTCCAACCAACTATTGCTTCTTTGCGGAAATTTCAAATAGCGCTCACGTGATGAAAAAATTTTTTTCGACCAAAATACTTTGGTGAAACCAAACCTTATTCACACAATAGCCATCTAGCCCAATTTTTTTCAAGGAAATCTACGATGGTCGGTTTTTGGGCTGGGACGTTTCGCGTGGAATGACCCCTAGGCAGATTATTATGCAGAAATTAGCTTCAGGCATTCATTCATGAACCAATTTCTTGAATCAATCACTTGAATGATCTCTCTTTCCTTGTAAACTCCAATAAGTGCTGCTATCCATTATAGTTGAATAAACACGAATACCTGAAAATTTATAATATCAAATTTTCAAATCGAATATAAATTGAATAAGTCTGTGCTATTCAGTCTTTAGAGCTCATTGCTGCTGGTGACCACTTCACAGATCGAGTGCCCAGACTAAAACAAATCACCATTGCAATACTGGACTTCAATTCTCAGGACCAGCCACAGCGTGGCCCTGAAGCAAGCCTTTGTACACGAGAAGTGGTCACACTCAGCTAGGAGAGTGCCAGTGCGATGGAAATGCACTGCATGATAAAGCACTAGGCCTACAGGCACACGCTGTTCTGTTTCATTTGACATACCTACTGATTTTGCTATCACAGGCAGTTTTGTGGACATGCACAATGCACTCAACACAAGGGCCTACTTGGATGGTTTGTTTTATAGGGAATAATTTTAAGTGTCGGGGTTCAACATAAGCAGAATTAGCTGTCGTGCATAGTGCAAAGGGATGTTTTGGCTGACAGCATGTAAATGGCTTTTCAGACTCTTGTGTATGAGAAGGTATACATTGTAGTTGTGGTCGTGAAACAATGGCCCTTGTAAAATCCACCATAACAGTGTCATGGTTAAATTTTTTTACTTCTGCAAGGCAACTTTTCATTTGTGTGCACTCTTTCATAGATATAAATATATTGGGCCTAAAATGGTTTGCCGTTAGCAAAAAATTTAGGCCCAATATTTGACCAATAATTTTGCTTTAGCACACATTTGAGCAGATTTTGAATTATTTTTAGTGGATAATAGCACTGATAGCAGAATACAAATATAACTCATTCTAAGCGGATAACGGTACTTTCAGCACAATATAAATGCTTCTAGTGGACCTTCAGTGGAGTAAGAGCCATAAGTACCTCGTTACAACTGTACGCAGTTAGACATTTGAGCAGATTTTGAATTGTTTTGAGTGGATAATAGCACTGATAGCAGGATACAGATATAGCTAATTCTAAGCAGATAACGGTCCTTTCAGCAGAATATAAATGCTTCTACCGGACCTTCAGTGAAGTAATTGAGCCATAAGTACCTCATTACAACTGTATGCAGTTAGTAAGGCTGTTAGGAGACCCTCGGACTGAGATAGCTAAAGCAGCTGAAGAAAAATAAGTTTGGAGTGATGATAGGAGTTCTGTAGGGCAATTTTTATATTGAAAAGCACAGAATGGAACATGCATCATTGCAACTATTGTCACCACTGATAGGCCAGCATTTTCATTTAAATTCTGGCCTTTGTGCACGTTGTGACGCGACGGCTCTGAGATTTGGGCCTGTGTGCTGTCTACACAAGAGAAATGTAAATACAGTAGTATGTGCGCATTTATTTATAAAGACCTGCTGTCCTGCTGTTAAATTTCAAAGGGCATATGCTCAGTTCCTTTCCTAAAGGGGCCCTGAAACACTTATTTTAACTAATCAGAACGACGTCACTATTAAATTACGTCACCTCACGAATCTCCTGCTGTGAAAATTTTTCTAATCCTTCAAGCACGAGCGCAGTTAGACGTAGTTATCAGACCGATCCGTGGCATTCTCTATTTCCCCTAGCGCGCTGAAAGCTACACAGGGGAGACGGCAAAGGGGCGCAAGGGAGGCAATGCCCAGGCAGCCCAGCCCGTCGCGCTGAAAAGTTGAACACGATACGACTCGTGGCAGCACCCCCTGACAGCAATGGCAGCTACGCTACGCTTGCCATCCTGGAGGCCATGTGCACTAGACGCAGCCATGCACAACTTTCGTGTTTGGACCTGCAGTGCAAAGATGAAATGGTTTCCTGTCTTTCTGCATGATATCGCAAACAGATATATTTTTCATTTCGGATTCACAATATCAGCCAGTAGCTGTTGTGGGTCCAGCTGCATGTGATGACCGACATTGTGGAAGCGAGAGCAAGTGTTTTTCACTGCTTTTGACACGAGATGGTAAATTCTCTTGTGCTAAATAAAAATGCATGCTTAATATATTCGATCTTATTACTCATTAGTCATTACAATTTTTTATGAGTGCATTCACAAGATATTTAGTGCAGTCTAGCAGATCTTAAGTGTTGTTTTAGAAGAAACTATGCCAGAAGAATGTTAACACTGGTTGTAACGAGGAGTAACTTGACCTTATTGACGCAAGCAAAAATACCACCAACATTTATATTAGTGTATATATATATATAGCTAAAAGCAGTAACGCCGCACGGGACGTGACTAGAGAAGGGCGAATATTCGGTATTGTCGAATATTCGATCGAATAATTCTTTATTAGTAATTCGATTCAAATTCAGGTATTCGAATTCGGCGCTCCCGAATAGGCAGCCAAAAGCCACGGACGGACGTCCAGTACGCATCTCGGAGGCTATGCTTAACATCATGACTCCCATACATCAACTATAAATCTCGAAGGGTATACATTTTTGCGTTAAAGAGCCGGAAATGTGCGACGCAAAAGAGCACAAACGGCGCTAGCGTACAACCGGAACGAAGCGGCGGAGTCCGCATCGCCATAGTCATCAGCGGAAAACGTACGTGAATGACAGCAACAGAAAGCTTCGAGCCTATTTGTGCCTTTATTGCTTTTACCGCCGGGCATAAAAACGCCCCGTGCCTTAAGCACCGCAATGTCGCCGTTCATAATCGCGTCGATAGCGGCCGCGGTTGCGACAAACAGTTTCGGTAGAGTGTACTAGAGTGGGTACAGCGGACGCCTTAGCAAACGCCGAGGGTAAAGCAAAAAAAAAAAAAACGCGGAAAATGTGGCGGCGCTGCCGTCGCCTTATTTTGAATCTTCGGCCAATAAACGTTGGCTCCGGCTGTTTCGGCAGCGCTCATTGGCCGAGGCGAGCTCGCGGGCGGAGTAGCTGTCGTCTGCTCGACGCACCGTCGGTGTTGCGTCGTTTGCATTCTTTCCGCCGCTCTTTTTCCATTTTATTTACAATAGATCGGTGGGGAATCTCAGTATTACCGCCACCAACTATCCGCCTGTCAAAGCTCCATGCAGCTACGGTAGGGTCTCCGACGCGACAACCGTCCGGCCGGCGAGCGAGGCCGCTCATTCGAAGAAAGTGACGGTGGCGTCACCTGGATTTTCAATAAAAAGTGCCTCAGTGCAGAGCCCTCGTAGGACCCACTCCCCCAATCTAGTACACTCTAGTTTCGGTTTGACTCGGTGCAAAGCTGTCGAGGATGAAGAGCACCAGCACCGGCTACACCGCGATGGACGTGCGATCTGTTGGCGATCAGCTTACTGGCGAAAAAATAATCTGGATGTGCGCGCGTATATAGTGCAAAGCGTGTCGCAAATGATGGCGCGCGCCGCGGCCGTGCTGCGAAGGAAGTCGCGAGGCCTCGATCGCAAAATAGAAAAATGATTTGCTCATCCATTACACTAATAAAATCGTGCTGACGTAGTAAGCATTCGCTTATTGTTTTCTGGATACCCTGATAATTCGGCATTCGGTTAATTAGACTTTTTTTTTTTTTTTTTCGGTCCCGTGAAATTCGAATTAACTGGGTTTTGGTGTAATTTGTGATACATACTATTCGAACTATTCGATTCGAAATTATTCGCCCAAATCACTATTCGCTTCGAACCTCAAATTCACCATTCGCCCATCCCTAGACGTGACAAATAAAAAGAATGGCCAAAGTGCTGGTTGTCAAACTTTTTTATGTTGCATGAAACACTACATAAAGGTGTCAGAAGGAGAGAGGAGGAGACAAGCATGTAAAATACATAGCAAAAGACACAAAAACACTTACACCAATTAGAGTAGCGACACAGATGGCGTCAATCGTACACGTGTCACCTTTCCTGTTGATGCAAAAAGCCTCGTATATTAAATGTGCACACTGGTTTGTCTCAATAACGCCTTAGTATCCTGCACTGATTGAACTCTAGTTTTTTGTGTGTACCATAGGTACCCGCTTTGTTGCTTTTTACACTTTGTATTTTACATGCTTGCCTCCTCTGTCCTTCCAGCATCTTTATATATACAGGTTGTCCCAACTATCATGCACCGAGATTTACAAATACGCAAATGCAACGTAGCCGGACAGAACCAAGGTAATGTTATCAGTCGCTTGGAGATACTCAGATTATGTTTTGAATTTCGCCTAACTGCCTAATTAGTCTTGATTATTCATTATCAAATATTACAATTAGATTAAAAGTGTCAATGAGAAAATTGTAGAGTACCATGAAAAACTCCCGATACAGTTTTCTGTTGCTCGATACGCACTACATAAAAGTGTTTTTCCTAGCGTGAAAGAAGCCCGCGAATACACGCAAAACTGCCGCGTCTGACCTCTCGAGGCACTTTTGCGGGCTTCTTTCACACTCGGAAAAACACTTTTATGGAGCACGTATTGAGAAACGCAAAGCTGTATCAGAAGTTTTTCATGTTGCTCTACAATTTTCTCATTTACACTTTTCATCTAATTATAATATTTGAAAAGTTGATTAATTAATTCAGACTAATTAGGCAGTTAGGCGAAATTCAAAACATAATCTGAGTATCTCCAAGCGACGGAAAACATTACCTTGGTTCTGTCCAGTTACGTCACATTTGCATATTTTTTAATCTTGGTGCATAATAGTTGGGACACCCTGTATATTGCCTTGTGCACAATAAAATTTGGTTGATAGTCAGCGCTTTGTCCATTCATTCTGTTTGTCTGTACTATGTACTATTACACCATTTAGCTATATAGGTGTACTCGAGTATTCTTGATGTCAGCAAGATTTTTATAGAACAAAAAAAATGGAAGACGTAGCATATTTGTATAAAGATAATATATAAGATTTCTTTTTTCTCAAGTCACTAGCTTGAAAAAGCATCATGTGTTCTATTTAGAACTATGTTCCAAAGCAGCCAAATCTTGAGTTATACTTTCAGCCGGAAACTTCGTTATATTGAGGATGTCATTGAATCTAAGTTTCTACGTTTCAGCCATCGAAAAGACTTGGTAGCCTCCCAGAACACTTCTGGTGGCTGAAATATCCTTACTAAGCATTAATGAATGCAGTCATGCAAAAAACCGGTCCGACAAACACAGTCATGCAAATCCGACGAACACTAGTTCATTGCATGTGTTAAGCGCTCATGCATGTGTGCAGGAGAGAACAAAGCTTCTGTGAAGGCTGCACCCAGTGCTTGAAACTGCCGTCAGATGGTGCCATAAGCATTATTGCAGCCAACACTAGATTTCCATTTTTTGTTTGTTTACAATGGTGTAGCGAAATCTAGTATTGTGCACTGCAGTGATATGCAAAGCCACAATCTGTATGCCGTAGTAGTGGCTGCCAATGACAAGAAAATGAACTCGAACCTCCTCAGTTCAGCTTGTAAGTAGAGAAAAGCAAAATGGCTATGTGGAACATATATCCGACGTATTTTTGCCATGGTGCTGTCAGGCATTGGTGTCTTTATCATGACCGAAATGCACACAGTGATGTGAATGCTAAGGCAATTGCTACAATCTGCGCCAACTAAAATTTGTTGCTCCGTGCTGCTCCAAAGGTTGTTTTTTTTTTTTTGCCTCAAGTGGCACAGCTGCGCCACGATGCAGATTCAGCATTGTGAAAATTGGGAAGCTAACTACACAATAAAGTGTGGTGCTGCTGCGTTCATTGGCCGCATTCGTTCATTGGCCGCATTCATTCATGGCGTTTCAGCCTGCTTGACTGCCATTGGGACAGCCAATAGAACCAAATCATATTTTTACACACCAACCGTGAGGCATGCCTGAGGCTGCATTGAGTTCCGTGGCCATGCTGGCTTTGCGACTGCATGATCAACGCAGTTGTTTTACGCATCTAGGGCTGATGCGTGATGGCGCTCTGTAGACAAAAAAATGGAAATCGGTGCCCGTCATACTTATTCCTGTCGCTTGCAACTTTATTAGTTATACCATATTACTTTTTTTCAAGAAAATATTAAGTGAAAATTTTAGGTCATTGAATTTAGCATCAAGCATTATATAACCACACGCACGATGATTGTGTACTAGAACGCAGTTCATGCTTTTTGTCAACTATATGTCTTTGGTTATACACATGTCTATGGTAAATCGCATAGTAAAAAGTTTAACATGAACGAGCAAATGGCCCAGCCCTGTACGCCTTGTCCTGCGAGCGCTTATCAGTGGCGGAATAAAGAACATTACGTGCTTGCACCGCTGATTATGACTCGTAAAACAAAATCAGAATGTGCAGAATATCAAACCTACGAAGTGGTCCTGCATTAAATTGGCACTACAAAGAAAAATAATTTCAGCTGCTCTGGTAAAAAAGCCTGTCGAAATAACAAGAGAGCATACTTACTGCAAAAAGAGGCTTGGTAAGCCAGGAAAGATGGGAGGCGACCCCGCCTTGGAGCTACCGCCCCAGCTCGCCGTGATTTCACGGATTTTGACGGCGACTGCTTGGGCCTAGATAACTGTTCATCAGTGAAGTTGTACAACATTACATTCTAGAAGAGTGGGAGATTGTACTTGGCAAATTTCATGAACTTTTACCGACCTACAATGGCCCAAATACGAACAAATGTTTTGAAGTGATGTCACAATGGCACTGGTGTTTCGCTGCAAAATTTAATAATGGGAAACTGTAACCTTCATTTTCTTCTCTAATAATCAACTTATTACCGCAAAATTCGAGAAAATGAAGTTTTGAAAGAACATTTCACCAGTCTAAACTGATTAAGGGTTTCTCTTTATAGTGTCCCTTTAATGTTCCTTGCACGGTTTCGTGCAGTGCAGTCAGTAGCATGTTGTTAGTGTAAGCTCACCGCTGCCGTCGTAGTGTGACCTACGAAGTGGTCCTGCATTAAATTGGCACTACAAACAAAAATAATTTCAGCTGCTCTGATAAAAAAAACTTGTCTTAAATAACAAGAGAGCCCTACTTACCGCAAGAAGAGGTTTGGTAAGCCAGGAAAGACGGGAGGCGACTCCGCCTTGGAGTTACCGCCCCAGCTCGCCGTGATGTCACAGATTTTGACGGCGACTGCTTGGGCCTAGATAACTGTTCATCAATGAAATTGTACAACATTCCATTCATCATTTTCTTCTCTAATAATCAACTTATTACCGTGAAATTGGAGAAACGTTGATTATGTAAACTAGAGAGAACACTAAACTCTATTTCCTTTTCCTGTGTGCGCTTTTCTGGAATCCGTACACCTGCTCCAAAAATGGGAGTAGGTGCTCCAAAAGTAGATTTTGCCTGCTCGAATGGCTGCTTCACGATGAAGGGCATTCCCACCACTGTGCATACATTAAACGTGCTCGCTTTATTGGACAACTGCATAGAAAACATTTCGGTCATGCTTACAGCGTTCATGCAACATAAAATGAACATGCTAATGCCAGGTGACACCATGCCAAAAATGTATCCGCAATATGTTCCAGGCAGCATGAAAGGTTTCCAGCAGAAAGCACTTACAAGGACAGAAGGGATGACGACACATGCTGGACTAGCAACTGAATTTTCAATTTTTCTTTTTTCACGCTTTTTATAGCATGAGACAACCAATGCTGTGCCCTTTTTAGAGCGCAGCTCTTAGGCGCCCATTCCTGCGGTGAGTGTTGGCGTTCCCTGTAGCTGAGCGAACGAGCACGGCGAAGGATGAAAGAGCGAACACGGAGCGCAGCTGGGGATGAAAGACGGCAATAGTGAAGAGAGCACAAGGAGGAAAGCAGAGGTGGAAAGCAGAGGTGGAAAGCAGAGGAGGAGGGTATGTTGAAAGCGTAAGAAGCAAAGCGTAGTGCTGCACAATATGTGCTCTGCGGCAACGATGGCTACGAGATGGCACCAGGGGCCGTATTCTGAAACGTTCCACTTCGGCGATATTTCGCCTAGGCGAAAGTCGCGTTCGATAAGTCAACCGGCTGCTTACCCGTGACGTCAGCATGCACTACCAACACGCGCACTTGAACGCTTCGCAAAACACACGACAGGGCGCACCGTGCGAGTGCAGAGCGGCTCGGGTGTGTTGTTTTCGAATGTATCGCCCGCAATACGACACAGGCGGGTTCGTTTATTCAATACATGTTGGGAGCACCCACTGACACCGTGACGTCAAAGTGACGTACACCGGAACTACTAGGTGGCGCGACTTCTTTTCCTTTTTGCTCAACCAGCCAATCAGCACGCGCCTGAAAGCGAAAAAAGAAATTTCGCCCAAACAGAACGTTTCAGAATACGGCCCCAGAGTAGCATGCGTCATCTGTTCACCGATGACGCCAACGACAAGGCATGCGGCGAGCGCGTCCAACGATACAATATATGGAAACAAAGTGCTGCACGAGCGGAGGTCTGTCTGCAGCGGCTGCTGTGAATCACACCCACGCGCCACCCAGACGCTACCTCTCGCGATATCCCGATTAGCGAGGCAGTCACACTACACTATGCTCCGTTTGCAACGTGCCGCACAGGACAGATTGTCCGTGCCAGCCAATATATTGCGAAATGAAAACGCATATAGAGCTGCACTCAAATTTCACATTAGGGAGTATGGTAACGTAATAGTCAGTGAAATACTTTTTTTCCTTCTTCTTTTGTCACCTCGATAAACCGTTTTGTGTGACACAAATGAAAATAAGGGCACTAAATTGGTTGTCTCATGCTATAAAAAATGTGAAGAATGAATATTAAACATACAATTGCTAGTCCAGCGTGTGTCGTCATCCCGTCTGTCCTTGTCAGTGCTTTCCGCTGGGAACTTTTCATGCTATGTGCACCAATGAGCTCGGGCAAACACTAGTCTGATGTTTCACATGGTGGCATTAAAAGAAAGACACACTCTGCACTGTTCACATTCACAAATAAAATTGACATGCATTGCATTTTGGGCCCGCACATTGCCAGGGCATTCATAGTATGGGGAACAAAATATTTTGTGCTTCATGCAGTTTGTGTACTTGAATGACAAATAGAGAAGCTGCTTGCCTATGCCGGCCGGCATCATTTTCACATAGAAAGATGGGCGAAACAGACTGTCTGGGCTGGTATTTATTTTGTTGTTTCGTTAACATTTTTATGAAATCATGGTGTGTGCATGTGATGCACAGGCACTTTGTAAAATCAAAACTGTGGCTCAAAACTACTTAGTTTTAGCATCGTCAGAAAGACATGGTCTTCAATGAAGCTAAGATCTGGAAATGAAAAAAATTTTTAAATCGTCGATTTTGGTTAAACTAAGAATATTTTAAAATATTTTTTTTGTTTATTGCTTTAAAATGTAGTGAACGACGCAGATTACGCACTGCTAACAACTGTGCATTGTTCTATCCTCCTTGCTAAATTTGCTCTCATTATCTACAATATGCCATACCAAACAGAAAAAGGGAGGCGGGTTTCAGGCCTTTAAAGCGCAACCCTCTGCACAGTTTAGTTTTCATCTTCTCAGCCTCCTAGGGAGAATGCAGAAGTTCATACATGGGTGGGGAAGTGTGTCATCCAGGAAATAAGAGTGCAGCCAATGCAACGGAAAGTGAAGGGAGCAACAGTGCACTTTTGATAGGCACCTGCGTTGTCTCAACTCCACAATTGCAGCTGCCATGACAAATGAGTGTCTGTCCACCGTTAGCTCTTAGGGGCAGCATATTATGGCCCTGTTAAAATAATGCAGCATCATGGGTGATTCATTACCACATTTTTCACCAGTCTTCCCCAGCATGTTGTAAGAAGTCAATAGTTGGTGTGCATTGGTGTAGTGCATTTTACATGCTCTGCTGAAGTGTTCCATTTTATGTTCATGTGTACAGTCATAACAATGTACTGTCACAGTCACGTTAATTTACCATCATAATGTTTGCATTTGAATCATAATGCTATTTTTTAAGTTTTAATTCTATCTTATAAAGAGACTACCCGCATGGTATATTTGCTGCATTATATTCGACCATATGCAGTTAGTTGAAAATATTTTGTTGCTCAAAGTGCTGGTGAATTCGGAGGTTAAGGTCCTTGTGAGGTGCTGGCCATACTATTCAAGACTTCAGTGGAGAAGCCAACGGTACTCTCAAAAGAGGAGGTCTCTTGACTGACAGCGGTTGGAAACTGCTGTCATGAGGTGCTGTTGCATGCAACTATATTGCTTGCATGGCAACCCGAGTTGTCTGCTGAGGCTTTGTGAGTAAACATTCTTTACGGATAGTTTCCTGCAATCTGCTACAGCTTTTTTTCTATTCTTTTAATCTTAGCAAAAAACAGAAGAACATGTCCACCAGTCTTTCTCGGCACTTTTAAGCAGCAAGCACAAGGAAAGCGCTAGTAATTAGTCATACACACCTCTGAAATCAGTTTCAGGTCAGAGGCTGGAATAGATTGTAGCTGTAAAAATCCAATTTCTTTCAAGTGTTTCCTGAAGCTTTTGGAGGCTGTGCATTTCAATGAAATATTCATTGTTCAAGTAATTGGAAGCAGTTTAACATGTCATAAGGCCTTACGAGACAGTAAAAAAGTTAACATAATTGATGGGAATGTGTGCTTATTACAGGAACAAAACAAATGTTATAGCAATGCTGCTTTTCAGTGTCTGGGAAAACAGAAGTGGACTGTTTGCACATGCAGGAGCAATGCTTTTAGGTGCATGGGTCCTTCCAAATACTTGCATGCCTCCTTCCTTACTAAGCAGCACTAATAGGGTCATCAAGGTCACATTAGATGCCTTTTCTTTTTGTGTCTGTTGAACATGAACATAGAATACTTACTTTAAATCTCTCTTCTAGATGTATGCTATTACTATACTCTGTTTCATACATAGGAGGCAACACTGCAATGGCTAGGGAGACCTCTCGCAATTCGCATTTGCAACCCAAAAATTGTGTGTCACATATAAAAGAAAGATATGGGCATGTGTCATCTAATTCTATGTAAAATTAAGTCTCACACTTTTGAGTCACAAAATATAACGTAATTATTACCCGGAAGGTGTTGTAGATCTGAGCCTATTTGCCATCAATTGAGTGGAGTCTCATTTTTGCGAGAAGCCACAGCGAACCACTTACGCTTGCAACCAAAATAATCTGTTTTGCATACTGCAAGCACTAAGTTGCACAAATAATGTGTGTTTTGATGTACCTCTATGTGCACAAGTTGTAATATGCGAAATGGTTTATTTCATAGAAAGCATTGCAGATATAAAAAAAAGAAGTGCACTGCAAAATGCGCTGAGTGGGACTTTTCACAGCATTGCCCAGAACGATGTATGAAATGGAGTATAGTGTGTTCATCATTCAGATGTTTTCTTACATGGGGCATGTGGTTTTCTCGTTTCCTATCAGTGGGCTGTGGCATGTGCAATAGTGCTAATAAATACGTGACATGCTGTGCTTTTAAACTTTTCTGGCTGTAAACTCTGCATGCAAGCAGCATATGTAGCTATGGGATAGCGGGGTGCTGTGGGCCCAAGACTAGGTTTCTCATCATTCCAGGTACAAGAGGACGAGGAGGCTATAAAAAAGGAGAAAGCTGATGAAGATGAAGCCTCTGGCAACATCGAGCCTGGTTCTCTGGCGATAGCACTGGCCAAGATTGTTGCTAAGCTGCTGGAGAAACACAACTGTGCAACAGCCCTCTTCAAGGATGACGTGCTGTTTTGGAATTGGGCAAAAGATGGATCTGATGAGCCACTTTTGCGGGCTATAGGCAATGCCACCCAAACCGTCTTCAGTGAAACCAAGCACAGCATGAGCAAATCAGCACTCCTTAATGCTGGCCAGGGTGACTGTCTAACCAAGTACCCTTTGGACATTAATTTTTCTAGCCATTGGCCTGGAAAGGATCCATTGATGGAGCACCCAATGCACTTCGCATCTGGTGAAATAGCCGGCAGGCCTTGCATCAGTGGTAGCCATGACTACTTAGCAATGGGTGACTTTACAACAGCGCCAGCCGATGATAGTGATGACTTCTGGGAGAGAGGCTTTGACCCGACTGAACAATTTGGCTTTTTAGACTCTGATGAAGATGACATTGTAGCAGCAGAAGAACCTGTGGTGAAATGTCCTACTCCCTGGCCCAGTACCAGTACAAGCAGTGGTTCAGACTCACCAGCAACTTGGGCAACCTGCAGTGCACATTCTTCCTCCAGCTTCCTGGAAAAAAAAGCTAAAGTGGAGGCAACAGTCCCTATCTCTGAACCTGAACAGAACTCTGTTAAGGAGAAGATCAACACTCCTGGAGACACCTGGCATCCAACATGGATTGAAGATCTACTCAGGGTGTGCCCTGATGCTGAAGTTGACCCAATCTTTGCAGACATAAGTCGCAAAGTGGCAAACTCTGCTAAAGAAACAGGAGCACGTCCTAAGGAAAGACGAAACGATTCTAGTGCTGGCAAGAGTGGATCCTCTGATGACAGCAACACCAATTTGGGAGGGTGGGTATGCTCTTATTTCATTCTTTTGTGTGACAGAACTGCGCAAGAAACTCATTTTCTGTCTCTCTGATGCCATAGGAACAAGCACAAGGGCTCTTCCAAGCAACAAGAGGGCTCTGCTGCTGACGAGAGCTCCCAGGTAAGAAATTTGCTTTGGTGAACATGACAATGGCTGCCATTGATTATATCGGGTGAAGGACGTGTGCTAGTAGTATAATCTGGGTGTACACAGTATGCTCCTATTCAATGAAAGTAATATGTCATATAGATTTGTGCTGATGCGCCTGCAGTTGCTTTCATGCCATACTGATCAAGTTGTGCTGGAACCAACAAGGTAAACTTTATTAAGGTTAGTGTGATGAAGAAGACAAGGACGACGACAAAGCAGCCAAGCATGTTTTATGTGTTGGTGGTGCCACGCAGCCAAGCCAGTGTTGGTTGCAGCCACGTGACCTGAGCTTGTGCTTGCCTGGATTTTGGCTGCTTGACACCCGTTGTTTCTTGACGCTCGCCTTTGACGTTCTTCGTCGTTCCTTGACATTTATATGTCAATAAAGCACGTCACATTAGCATTTGTTTATTTTATTATGATTTACAATTTATTTTGTGGATGCTAACTTCTATGAGGTAAGAGATGAATGAGACTTTAGCCTGTCCAGAAGAAAAGTGGTTTACACATTACTTTACAGCTTTCCCGGAACGGCGCAAAAATTTCAAATTAGCAGTGAAGTTAGGCGGGGGGCTCTTGCACGGTGGGGGTGTTTGCTCCACATTTTACGGTACATAGTGAAACTCAAGTTGAATCGAATATGAATATTAAGGAAGAATGTTTGACCTTAGAATGTTTTATTTCTAGGCAAACTTACATATAATTGTTCTGCACAGTTCATTTGATTTAAAAAAAAAAAATGCTTATTTACAATATTTTATATGTGTAATGTGCCATTCACAGCTGGTTGTCTGGTCAACTGAGGAGCTCGTGAATGAGAAACAACTAAAAGGTTATTGTACCTGGGGCACCGTGACAATCACAGTTATGAAAAAAAAAGGAACAGCGCGTCACCAGATGCGCAGTGTCATGCCTGTTGAATGAGCCAAGTGTAATACAGCACCGCACATTGTTTTGAAGGAATGCTAATGTGGTGAGGCTGGCTATAAATTATAAATTGCTCTACCTAAAATGAGACAACAATCTGTAGGCTGCTCTTCGTGTTTGCGCAACAACCGCGGCCGTCCAGCAGCAGAATAATTTAGAGCAGTCGCCACTTGCACTGATCTTTCTTCCTGCAGACTCCATCCAATAATATTTATCTCTAAAATCTGCACAGTCTGTCTCTCGAATGGCGGCAGTTACAAACCAGATCATATATCTGAGTCCGGCTATCATGCACTTAATACACCCAGATTTATACACGACTGACAAGTGCAGACATTGCAACTCTATAACCACCCTAGAGCATATCCTATGGGAATGTACGGGTGTAATACACAGTGATGCAGCCTCAAACAGCAACAGCCTCTGCGTGCGCTGGGAGTCTGCGTTGCTCAGCTCGGACCTGCAGCACTAACTCTAGGCCGTCCAGCGAGCTGAGGGCCAACAACCCTTGGCTGAAGCCTAGGCGGTGTCCAGGCCCACCCCATCAAATCACAGAGCACTCAATAAAGTTATTTGAATCAATGAAATCTGCACAGAAACGAATATTCAACAGTCTTGAATAGTGAATTCTCAATTGGAATATGAACCAAATGGCAAAGACTATTCTATTGAAATTTCAAATATTTGCACAACCATACTTTTCAGTCTGTGCATATTGTTCCAGAACTACTGTATTACATAAATATACTTGAAATTTTGAATGAGGCCGACATCCTTCAATGCTAGGGCAAAATTGATGTGCAAGGTATTAAAGAGAAACGAAACAAAGGTTCTCAAACTGTTCAGCCTGCCTGGGAATTGGGCTTGATTTCTTATGGCTGGAATTTTTTTTTGTGTGTGAAGAAAAATAGGAAAATAGGGGAAGTGCACTTGCAGGTACATCTTTGTGTAGTGGAAACATTAAGGAACTTACGATTGGTCTATTCTATTCATACATTCCTGTATACTCATTAGGCACAATATGAATGAAGAATTGCGGAAGCTTCCTAAAACCTCTGCTTATTGCAGGTGTTGGGTTTCTGGGAGTGCTTGGGGATTAGAACAAGCTTGATTTGGATTAAGGCATGTTGTTGGGCTAGTCGGTTCATGAATTCAGCAAAAATTTAAAAGGTGCGAAGAAGACAAGACGTGAACAGAAACTTAGACGCACACACAAAGCGCAGACTTCCAACAGTTGGAAGTCTGCGCTTTGTGTGAGCGTCTCTTTCTGTTCACGACTTGTCTTCTTCACGCAGTTTAAATATTTTGTTGATTTGGATTATTGCTATACTATGTACCGTGTGTTCGTTTGTCACTGACAACAGTGCTGGCCGTAACAACCAAGGGTATAAGGTCCATTTTTGGCTTGTCACCAATAAAGGATTGTGCTGGCTAGGACCACCAAGGTCAAAAGGCCAAACATAAATATTAGGAGTTGTAAATATTTACTGAACAATAAAAGTGTGTCTGCACAATTTTGCTCCTTTGCATGCACTTAAGCATGATTTGTTAAAGCTTGTGTACAACTAAAGAAATGAAATTCAAGTTTTCATAGATTTTAAGAAAGTGATCTCAAAATCTCATTAAAAAATACCCTCTGGTTGGCTCCAAGCTAAGTGAACTCCAAGAATGCAGCTTTTAATTGTAAGACACTATAAATTTAGGTGTACTACTCTAATAAAAAAAAGCTAGTCCAATGTCACAAGCATGCATTGTTTTATTAGTGTTTCTGAGCTCGCTCAAGGCTCCTAACTACAGTGACCAAGTGTCGTTGTTTCCCATGCTATTTATGGTGGTGCATGTGTTTGTATTGTACAGAGTGTTCTATGGCAAGTAGTATACTGCACAGACAACTTTGATGCAATTTCCAAGCCCTGACTGGTTCAACATTTATCATGTAGTGCTACCTCAGTGTAGCCTATAGTTCAAAATTGGACTGCCTTGAGGTCCTCTTGCTTGTCTTTGATTCCCTTACTGTATGAGGATTCTGGTTTATCACAGTGTCATTATTTGTGACAACCATTTCTACAGGATGAACTGGCTTCTACTGAATGGCCGTGGACGCTTGATAGTAATGGAGAGCTGACTACCATTGGGCCCTGGTCACCGCTTCGAGCTGGAAGCCAGCCCCCTCCACCAGCAGTGCGCAGTGCTTACATTGAGGCACTTCGGAAGGAACTTGAGGCAGAAATTGACGAACTTCTCTACAACCTCTACGAGCTAGCGCAACCTTGGGTACTCACTTTCTCTACTTGTGTGGCTCATGCATCAGTTGTACTGTGTTCCTCTGAAAGCAACACTCTTATATGCTTAGTATTGCTCAAAAGTATTTTTTTATTAATGCCTTACACAAGTCATCCAGTGCATTCCTTTTTCTAATTGTCTCGGGCTTTTAGTGTGGTGTTTAAGTTGGACATCCTTAACTTCTGTCGCATGCAATTCTCTGATGTGTCCATAAAAAAGCAATCTGATAAATCGGTGCTGAGCATCCTGAAAATTGTGCTGTAATTATAATAAGTCATAGTGCCTACCTTCTATGGTCTCGGTAGAGACTGGCAGTATTGTAAATAAATAAAATTTTAGTGCAGCTGCTGCAGTTCATCTTTATGCCATATGACCCAGATTGCATGACTTGACTGAATATGTATATACATTTACAAAGGAAGCAATCAGTAATATGTGCTTTTCTTAGTTTCAGGAGAACTCAGCTGGAGCCTGCGGTGAAAACAAGGAAATATGGCCGTTGCAACAGCCTGGCATGCCATTTCCTTCGTACCAGGGTTCCTTTCTTCCTCAACCCAACCTTGGGTTGGCATTGCCAAGTATTGCAGCATCGATGCCGGATGGCTTCTCTCCTGCCGACCAGCCTTTGTCAGCAGCGATAAGGCCACCAGGCTTCTATGTGCCAAGCGTGCCTTACAAGCCGCAAGCACCCAGACAAAACCCATCAGCACTCAATGCTCATTCAAATGCATCTGGGCACAATAACCTTGAACCCAGCAGGTATGCAAACAAATATTCTGCACCTGATGGCACAGCTGATGCAAAGCCACTTTCATCAACGAGCGCAAGTTTCACCAAACCTTTTCTTGCTGCAGATACAGCTTCCCACTCGTCAGTGCCAACTGCTTTGTCTCATGTTCCATCAGTTAACACAGCTGGACTTGGTACTATTGAAGAAATAGCACAAGGTGTGGGACCTGCACACATTTCTGAGCAGTCTGGTTCAGATACTGGCCTTGCAAATTCAGTAGCGTTGGCAACAAAGATACCTGTTGCAATGGGTGCTGAAAACTCTGGTGCCAGTGGTGCCTTTGAAACGAACCCTCAGGAGACTAGCCTTACAAACTGCAGTGCACAGGTCTCCATCGCCACCATCCATGACAGTGCTGTTCCCAGTACAATTATGAAAGGTGGACCTTCAAGCACCACACCTGATAGCAATGCTGTGAAGGAGCTGAAGACTAGTTTACCTACAACTTCAAGCCTCCAGTCCATTCATACATACACAGCAAGCCCACATGCTCCTGGATGCTCTAATTCATCAACATCACAGTCTTTTACAGTTCCAAATTGCACCACACAGGCTGATTGCACAGCGTCACCAGCCTTTACAGGTAATACACAGAACAGCCAAGTGCCATGGACGCATACATCTCAGCCGTATACTTCCGAGTCGAGTAGTTCACAGTCATGTAGTTTGCCTCAGAGCGTCTCACTTCCCAACTGTTCGCTAGCAAGCAATTCACAGGGCACTACTACAGATGCGACCACTTCAGAGGGTTCATCAAAAAGCAGCACCAATATTTCAAACAAACCTTTCCATAACGTTCCTCACTCATACACGAGTGACAGATCAGTTGCTCAGACTCTTCCACCTGAGCTTTCACAAGCCGAGGCTGGTGCTCCATCTGGCGCATCATTAACCAATTCATCACCATCTTCTAAGCTGCCTTCCAATACAGCTATGTCGGGCAGCTCAACGTGTGTTACCTCAGTTTCCAATCCCCTTTTGCACAACACAACAGTTACTGCAACATTTACAAACTGCTCAGCACCGCCTCCTTTGTTGTCCACCTCCTTTGGAAACATAAGCTATGGTGCGATTCCTTGGACATTCCCTTGGCCGCCTTCGCATCCCGGCCATGAGGCCCTGTCTAGGCCACCTGCATGGCATCAACATGGACCTACACCATGGGCCACACATGGTCCTAGAGCTGGCCCTATCAATTGTAATTTACCTGGCAACGGTACTTTAGCTGGCCATATTCGGGTGTCTCCGCCACCTAACACCCGGCCTCCACCATGTACTTTAGTGAACCCTCATCATATCCGACTGGGTCCAGGGCCTGTTCCTAGGCCCCCTTGGCCCACTTCATGGACCCCCCCGTGGCCTGGTCATGGTCAGTTGTCTTGGCCATTGTCCACTTGGCCCCTGCCACCACCAGAAAACAGGAGCCCTCAGGAACATGCCTCCAGGCCCCTTGCCAGGCCAATGCAGTGTGCTTTGCCACCAGCACCCTGGACTCACTTACGAATGAGAACTCCAGTTATGCCTCCACCCAACACACAGCCAACATCAGTGTGCGGAATTGTTGCCTCGCCCTCCTTTGGGCAAATGCTGCAGCCACCTCCTCACCGACCACCTATAGCTGCTGGAATCTGCTCATATCAGGGGCAAGCACTTGCTGGTGCTAAAACTCCACCAAAACCTGTGGCCGACTCATTGATTGGCCCATGGCATCGACCACCACCTCCTACACCCTCTGCAGGCGCAGCCACGTTATGCCCTGCAGCTCCTCAGCCTGGATTGCTTAATGCTACCTCCAGTGCAAATGATGTGCCTACAACTAGCATAACTGCATCACCTTCTTTGCCAGTGGTGTCAGAGCCCCCAGCAGTACATGTAACAAGCAGTCCTGCAGGCCCAGCTTCCCGACACATGGCAGTTTCTGCACCACGCCATGCACCTAAGGTTCCGCAGGGGCGATGTTTTAAACCGCCAGTTGGTGCTAGCCCCAAGATAACTTCAATGACTCCTCCGTCAAGGCTACCACCACGTTTAGCACCACGTCTAGCTGCAAAGCTTGCCATGCGGCCATCTGCTACTTCAAACTGTGGGAACGGTTCTGAAACATCTGAATCCTGTCCAGAGACAGAGAGACCTGTAAGTCAGCCCTGCAAAGATGCTTCTCAAGTTGTTCCTGAAACAGCCAGTCGGCAGCCTATTAAACCCTCCAAGGAACCTTCTCAGATTGTTCCTGAAATAACCAGCCGGCAGCCAGCTAAACCCTGCAGAGACACTTCTAAAACTGTGTCTGAAGTGACCAGTCGGCAGCCTGTTGCTGCTGATCCGATGGACTGTGATCGTAAAGCACAAACCAACACTGAATGTTCTGGACGCAGTGCTAAGGGGGGATCTTCATCTTGCAACACATCTACAGGGCAGGGCATGGCTTGGCGTAAAGCCCCCAACTTCAAGAGCTCATCTGGTGTCTCAAGCCATAGCATGCAGTAAGTAATCAGTGCTTTGGAGCAAACTTTAAAGCCATGTGAGGTACATCCATGAAGCATAGGATTCTGAACTTAATCAGTTCACCTCAACAGAAAAATTAAATTATGGGGTTTTACGTGCCAAAACCACGATCCAATTACGAGGCACACCGTAGTGTGGGACTCCGGAATAATTTGGACCACCCGGGGTTCTTTAACGTGCACCTCAACAAAACAGAGGCATCGGCCTCTTCAGCAAGTATAATAGCCAGCACAGCTTTATATGATGGTGCTTCATACTATTTGAACTTTTCTCAGGGTTTCCTTTTTTTGTTTTTCTTTGAGTGGTGTTTCCTTAAACCTTGTAGTGATAATCTTTGCAGAAATGTGTAGCTACATTCAAATTTTGTAATTTGAGAATCGTCTTTAGTTATTTGACAAGGCTCAAAAAATATCTCAAGACGTGCTCATGCTCCTTAAACAATTATATTTGTTGAAGTTTTTTTTTCTTTGGCCAATAAATGCTACGACATATTGAGATGAGAGAGAACTGGAGTAATAATGCTTAGGTAGCTAATGTTAATTTTTTTTTCTCTTAACAGCAACAGTGAACAGAACATGACTGCATCAGCACTGCCAGAAAAACGTCGCCAAGAGACTTACAGCACAGCTCCACCGTATTCATCATCTGGAAGAAGGAAGAAGCGACGTTAAAGTTTTCAAAGGAGAAGGTTTATGCTGGTCACTTAATTAACAATACTGAAAAAAAAAAATATGCTACGACTTTTGTTAGACTGTTTGTTTTATACTCGAATGCTGCCACCAAGTGTGACGTTTTGTGTTTTGCAGCTCCTGTTGTATGTGTAAATGAAACGGGTTACATATTATCTGTTGTCTGTCACTCATAGTTAAAAATGGAGGATGCTAATGAGACGAGAAACCTTACAGTGGTAAAACCTTACAGTGGAAACACAGGAAGGTCATCTGGAGAAGGCCACAAACACATTACATGCACTACATACGGGACAATAAAGAACCACCCGCATGCCATAAATGTGGTCGGGTGTATGGGGTGTTGTGATGGACACCAAGCATACGGCTGTGGGATTGCCCACACACCAAAATAATGACAGAAGATTTAAACCCCGAACACGTCTTGTTTAGATGGCGGCATCGGAGTTGGTCACGGGTACATTCCAACCACTGCTATGGGAGCGTGGCGTCCCGTATGGGGGTTCTACCACAAAATGGCTGGTCGTGCTCTTGTAGTTACATTATTTTAATGAGCGGAATTGTCATCGCTTTCGAGGCGTTTAATCGTGTACACACAAACGGAAGTGCACATGTAAACTAAAAGCGCGCCATGTGCGATTGTGGCCGTACCCTTTGTAACGGGGTTGCCGCAATCTGCACCGGTAATCTAGTAACGTTGGCAATCTGAGCGGCTAGGCCAAAAATACTAGTATTAGCAGCGGTCTGCTGTCGGTGTCTGGCTTTTCGACTAGTGGGGACGTATTCTCAGGCAATCGCTTTCGGTTCAGTGCGTACTTATTGGCTGGTTGAGCACTGCGTCACGCGAATATCCACAAAACACCTACATAAATGCGAATATCGCCGAAAGCGATCGTTAGAGAATGCTTACCCAGATTGGTGTCCAAATCCACGGCCCAGCGATAGATAAGTAGCAGAAACAGATCTCAAAGGCTATGTTTTTGCAAACTGCGTGTGCCGAAATTGATTGCTGTGCCAAAAACACGTCATTGTCGCCAGTGTTATCGTGGTGCGTTCTAATTTGTGTTGTGCGGTTGTTGTCATGGTGCATGCATGGTTCTGGTTATTGCTGAAAGCATCGCAGTCATGACGTGTCCTTCTCTTCCAATCGCGTTCGGCAGATGCATGGTTTGTAACCAAGGTGGTTTAAATACTTGTTTGTAACTCGGAGTGGGCTAGCGCACAACGTCGCCGTATTCTTGCAAATATGAAATAATTAAGTGAATACACAACGCTGGCAACAAAGCCCAGCCTGAGGTATATAAATGACCGCTTTATTTAAATACGCATGAAGCTTTTGTTCCTCGGGAACTTCTAATGATGGCGTTGCACGAGGTAGCGGTACTAGCCACCGTAGTAGCGGGTTCGATCCCGCCTGCGGCAGCCGCGTGCCGACGGGTACACGCACACACACACACACAAATCCTATTGGCTCATAATCAGTCGTGGTTTCGCACGTAAAATCCCAGGTTAAAGAAGTATAAATATAATAAGAACCGTGTTGGATGGCGACGCTTGTTGCATTTAAAAGAAATGGTTAAAATGTAGTGACTGTTGGAAACGTATTTTTATTTAGGCCGCAAAGTTTTTTTTACAAAAAGTGTTAAAGATAGCAAAAAACAAAAACAAAACGTAAGCATCACAACAAACTTAAAAGCAGGTACAAGTAGCAAACTCAAATTTGTCCGCTTTAGATGCAGATGCAGCGTTTACAGAACTGTCATACGTCTTTGGTGCAGAGTTACGAATTTGTAAACTGTGTGCTTTAATTTTTATAAAGATTACCGAGTTTCAGCAATTTTTGTAAAAAGTATGAGTTCTCAAGTCAAAATTCTGCTTCTTACAGTTACAGCTCTAAAATGCAACACATTTCATTAAAATTGGTTCAGCGATTGTCTCGGAGAGCATTTCTGCGTTATGTATTTGAATCGGGAAATATCTTAAAGTTGAAGATGTATTAACTAGTGGTTCAAATTCCTGGCAAGGACGAAGAATCTCAATTTCTCATGCGCAAACGGCACGCAGCAGCTCGTTATGCTCGAGCGCTCGTGGATGGCTCGTGTTAGGGGGCGCTAAATCGCATTGTTGATCCGAAAGCTAAAATCTTCCCTGGACGGAGGAGGCGCCTCATCTTCCAGTGTTCAAAATGGCGGATGACCAAGTAAGTATTGAACTCGGCCTTTGTACGCCAAGGTTTCATTGCATCTGTAATTGCTCTGTAGTCAGGTCGCGACAGACAATTGCGAGGTCAGAAATCGGCGTTTACACCTTGTAATAAGCAGATCAATTTTGTGCACTTCGCATTTACTTAGTCTCGAAACATTTAGAGATCGCATCACGGCCCGGGATCGCGAAACACCGTTGGCTTTTCATCAGGATTGAGAGGAAAGTTGCCAGCAGCGCTGCGTTCAATTTATACATTCGCAGCAGTTGCACTCTCCTAGAATGTCTTAATTGGCGTGTCTCAGTAGCTACAGCTAGTGCAGAGAGACCCTTGAATGCGTAAACGCAGTGTATGCTCTGAGGAAACGGTGAACCTATCGTCGACTTCTGAAAATCAGCATAAATGCTTGCCATACTTTAATGTCGATTAATTTGAATCGTAATGCGAGGCCCCATTTGAATGCGCGTGCGGCTCGTGCGTCAGCATGCATAAACGGTTCCCGAATGAACTACCCGATTTGCAACGCCGCGTTCATTCAGCTTTGAGCTTTAGGGACTGACTAAGTGTCAACTGCGTGGGCTGAAAAATATGCATTGATACGATCCACTGCCCGTGAATTCTGACCATGAATTTCAGGAGCTGGCGCGGGTGGAAGCTCTGTGCCAGCAGCTTTACGAAGGCGCCGACGCTGCTGAGCGCGTCCAGGCGGAATCTCAGCTGTCTGAGTTCTGCTGTGGCTCATCGCCAGACTGTCTTCAGCGATGCAGGCTCCTCCTGGACCGGTCACAGGTATCGGAAACTGGACTGCAGACATATACTACTGTTTGTCTGCAAACTGTTGGTTTTCACCCGCCGTGGTTGCTTAGTGGTTATGGTGTTGGGCTGCTAAGCACGGGGTCACGGGATCAAATCCCGGCCACGGCGGCCGCATTTCAATGGGGGCGAAATGCGAAAACACCCGTGTACGATTTAGATGTACGTTATAAAGAACCCAGGTGGTCGAAATTATTCCGGTGGGGCTACGGCGTGCCTCGTAATCAGATCATGGTTTTGGCACGTAAACACCCATAATTACAAAAAAGAAAACAAAAAAAAAAAACTGCTGTATTTCTACGAACGTTTCCCGCCTGCTACCACATTTCTTATGGCAGTGCTATCTTTCTTTTTTTCACGACTGGTGATTTGTCTCCACATATGTAGCTTTTTTTTTTTTTTCAGTGTGCTAATTATTATGTCAGCTGACGTCTGTTGCGATCAGGTGCGAGAGCAAGCATGCACATCTTTTAGGATGTATGCTGCGTTGTGCTGGTGTGCTGTTGGAGAGCAGTTTTGGAAATGTGTTGGAGCAGCTTCAGAGATAATGCACGGTCCTCGTAAGGACCGTTCGATTCGTCTGCACCACTGTCAATCAGTTCACGGCGGGGCACATTAAGTCCAGAAATGCCAGCTCAAGTTTAGCGGTGCAAGTTCAACTCGACACTCAAAATGAATGGCGAAGTGCAAATGCAGTGCAGGCTCCTTATACTTGTATGCATAACATGCAAGCGAATATTTTTTCTTGTTTTCTTGATTTTGCAATAAAAACACAACCACCAGTGTTGACGTATTGACCAAGGCATGTTGTTTAATTCGAAGTAGTGTTGGTTTGATCACAACAGACAGCTGAATTGTGGGCTGTGGCAAATACACAACATACTTGTGTATGCATGTATAAAAATGCATGTAAACAACACATACAGCATTGCATAGATGCAGCAGATGAATGTAAACGAGGTTTCGATGGTGCTTACGCCTGTGCGCTCTGTCTGCTGCACTACCTTATAGTACATTCGACTGGTCGCTTTTTAGCGCTCTCGTGGTGCAATTTACATTTGGTAGGTTGATATGGAGCGCTCGGAACACATTCTCCTGGTTTATTCAAAGCGCCGCATTCCACCTCAGAGTGCTTGGAGGTGCCCCACCTTCAACCTGGGAGCACTACTGAGATTCTACAGAAACTCAGTTGCGTTTGGGAGCAGCTAGCACATTCGGCTGGGGCAGGCTTTATGTGGCTGCAATCTTGAGAGGGCTCTGCATCGCTGCAAACTGGGTTGGAGCGCAGTACGAACTAGTCGAATGTACCATTAGAAAGGTGAGCTGGTGCCTGGCACCTGCATGTCTGCACCAAGTTGGCAGCATCGGTAGGGAGGGTGCAACAAAATTGAGCCAGTCTTGTACCTTTCCTGTGCCTTTTGAAAGGACGACATGGTTCGGAGGGTGGCATCGCTGCACTGCTGAAACGACCTCGTGAACTGGTTTCAGACGGGGCAGGCAAATCAAATGAACCTTTTATTGCTTACTGCATCGATCCATCTCATAATACATGCAGCTTATTAGAACAGTGCACAAATTTATTGTTTTTCTCATAATTTACTTGTGCCCAAGGGTATGTGGTCTAGCGCATGGTAGTTTGTTTGCTTGGTTTACTGCTGTGGTGCTGCCTAACCCTTGTTTACATAGATAAGCTAACCACATCAACTGTCTCCTTGATAGGGGCATCAAAGATTAGCTCAGCTTGTCGACAGCTGCACATGTTCTCATATTCTGATGTAAACAAAAAATTGAATCATTGTGGTGAATAATGGGTTTACAGGCTGCTCAGAGTAAGAAATAAGCATTAGATGTCATGCCACTGTAATGCTTAGGATGTCTTAAATAATTCAGGGCATGGTTAGGCAAGCCCATCATAAATTTGGAAATCACGGTGCCCACTATAGCTACGTTGGTAGAGTTTCGGTGCATCACCTTCCCTGCAACGAAGAAAAAAAAAAGGCAGCAAAAGATTGAAGAATGTCCCTACAAAATAAAAAGAATGCCTGAACATTAAGATCGTGTAGCATTACGCGCAAACATGGACAAAAGAGGGAACACGTATAACCCACACGAAGTGCAAACTAGCAACAGTTTATTACGAGAAGAACGTGACCTCATTTATACCTTGCCACAGGCAGTACAGCGCATGACACCAAGGGTGGAACCACAGCGACACAAAGATGTCAACACGTGCGTGACGTGCTATTCAAATACGCTACTTCCTTAGCTCATAAGGTGATAGAGGCCATGCTAATACACTTATCTTTTAAGGTTGTGATGCAGTGGGCCTCAATAATGAGGCGTGTCATCTCATTGTTCGACTTTTCAATGATCATGCACTCTTTGAACCTTGGTCTACAGCTGCATGAATAGCACGCTACGCACGTGTTGACATTTTTGTGTCGCTGTGGTTCCGTCCTTGGTGTCATGCTCGGTACTGCCTGTGGCAAGGTATAAATAAGGTCACGTTCTTCTCGCAATAAACTGATAGTTTGCGCTTCGTGTGTTATACGTGTTCCCTCTTTTGTCCAGGTTGTTTGCGCGCAATGCTACATGGTCTTAATGGAAAACCAACAAGCCCAAGTGGAAACCCTACTGGTCAGTAACAATATATGGCACAGACCAAGCTGTTCTTGACATTTTGTTGTTGTCATCACTCTCCTACATTATCTACGCATCTGCATAGTTTGTCTAGCCAATCTTCTGTGCTTCTCGAAACAGGCATTGATTGAAAAGGTAAAAGCAGCACTATGACCTTCTAATGATGGAGATAGAGGGGATTGAACAGTGTGATGCTTACTTCACCTACTTGTAATCCTTTTGCATCAAAGGGCCTCTCACCAGGCCCTGTTTGAAGTTTTGGTTATGCACTAGAAGTTGTAAAACATCATCCAGGCAGTGTTCTATTGCAAGGAATTTTGAAAAGGGTGTTGTAATAACGGAGATAGCAGCAAAATAAATGTTACGAGGCGATCATGTGAGGAGGCAAGCTACCCTCCTTGCTACAGGGCCTCTCCCCCATTGCTTCAACCAACATTCATGAAAGACACTCCTTCCCAACAGTTCTGGTGGAAGCTTTGCACATATCTTTGTTAAACAGTAATCCCCGAGTTGTTTGTATTGCTGGTCACTATTTGTACACTGCAGGCACAATGGTGTGACATGTAGGTGCAAGCTGTGTCTGCTGGCAGGTAGACAGGCTCTCCTGAAGAGGAGGGCGAGACTTTCATGTGAATTTTAAGCTGTTTTCGCTGGACACGTCAGTGTAACACTTACTAGACGGTCATCACCGTGTGGTTTGTGCAATGAAGGGCCCTTTAGTAACCAAGTAATGCTTAAAGCTTGCTGAAATGCATAAAAAAATTACCTAATGTTTTCGCATATTCAAAAGTGTTAAAGAACAAAGTAGCATTTTGTTTCTTGAATATTTTTTGCATTGAAGCCTGCGTTTGAGGTTGTACAGTAGGCATTGCTGTTGGATTAATCGCTGCCAGTAGTGAGCTGTTAACGTTTCAATGCCTAGCAGGTTCCAAAACATCGCACTATAAGCCATAGTTGCCATAGTTACATTTACAGTGATAAAAAAAAAATCCTCAAACCTGTGCAAGCCTTTGCTTGTTGCAGCTCATACAAAGTGAAAGCTGGCCTTCACTGTGCATGAGTCTGCACATTGACATGGATATGCAAGAAGTAATTAAACATTGACTTGCTTGAGTGTCTGTGTACAGGCATCTGAGGGTGCTGGTAAACATCGCTTGAAGAGAGAAGCGGCACCTTAGATTTACCAAAGCTGGCTGGAATCCATGCGTTGAATGCTTGTATCTTTTTTTCTTAAAAGTGCCAGGGTCAGAATTTCTTCCATACACTTTTATCTCCAGCCAAATTTACAGTTCTTGTTCCTAAAGTGCTCAGTTGCACACACTTCAAATTGCTCCAAACGTTTTTCAGGTCTACCTGCTTGAAGCAGGAATTCTCATATGAACATAGGAAGATGATGTCAAAAGTGCAGTAGCGCTTATTGCATCAAAGTTTTTGTTGCCCCAGTGTTTGCAATTTCAGCCTCATTGTGTGGCAGTGTTCTTTGCGGCACCCCTCTCGCTCCTGCCCACTCCCCTATCAAACTCCTCCCTTGTGCGTGCTTGCTGTGTTTGTACTGTTCAGCAATTCTCCTTTGCCTCTCTTCCACGTCCTGACCAGCACCACGCTACCAAGTGCTGTGGTAATGATATGGCGTGACTGCATGTACGTTTTTTTTTTTTTTTTTAGACTATATACAGAGACCCGCCGTGGTTGCTCAGTGGCTATGGTGTTGGGCTGCTGAGCACGAGGTCGCGGGATCGAATCCCGGCCACGGCGGCCGCATTTCGATGGGGGCGAAATGCGAAAACACCCGTGTACTTAGATTTAGGTGCACGTTAAAGAACCCCAGGTGGTCTAAATTTCCGGAGTCCCCCACTACGGCGTGCCTCATAATCAGAACTGGTTTTGGCACGTAAAACCCCATAATTTAATTTTTAGACTATATACAGAATATTTAGAAATCGCCTATGGCAGATAGCACAATTCTAATCCGTAAACTGGATTACTCAGAGGTGGACATTACGTTAACTAGAAAGCAAAATATGTTATCGATAAATAAACACAATTTCACTAATTAAGTTTTTTACTAATTACTTTACAGCACATATTGGAATTTACTAATTATAGCAGATGAGTTTGCAAGACTCATCGACTTGAAACAAATTCTGAGGATAGCACTGGTTACGTGATATGTGTGGTATAACACGGTAAAAATTCACTCTCGTTCAACTTCCTTTTTTATGAAAATGTTTTATGCATTGAAGCACAAAAGTAACTGAACCGCCATTGTATTTTATCACCCACTTTGTGACTGAATATCTCGAAACTGGTGTCATCCTGAGAATTCGTTTAAAGTGGGACCTCGGGAGCCACCTCGGGAGCCACCTCGGGAACTCGCTGGCTACGATTTGTAAATTACAATATGGACCATAAAGTAATTAATTATAAAGGTAATTAGCAAATTTTAGATGATTAGTTGATAATGCACTTTGATTTATTGTGCAACTAATGTCTGCTTCTTTGAGTATTCCAGCTCAAGGCCAGGCACATCTGCCTCATGAGCAGGGACATCTTATTGATAATAATAATTTACAGCAGGCAAATTTCTTAAGTGGTGAGGTTTTCCAAGTACTGTGCACGTGAAATACCCTGTTGTTTACATACATGACATTATTACAGTTTTAGCTGAGCATCACTTACAGTCCACTCTGCTCACTTTTCATGTGTGTCTTCTAGAGATGCCAGGGACGTGCACTTGGCTTGGCTGCAAAATGACAACAAGCCAAGTAAACGCCTTGTCATGCTCTGCTTAGCCAACTCTGCAGCCGAGCAAAGGCAGTGTTTTAACTTCTGTTGCCAATATGAGCACTTTGCTTAAGCGCACTGTCATTTCTGCTGAGCGGCTGTGTACAATTTGTTAGGATAGTACATATTAGCTCTCAGCTCAAAGATGAAGCATATAGATGGGACAACACAATTAGGACACACTGTTGTAAGCAGAGCGGACCATAAACATAGCTAAATCTCTATTTTTGAGAGCTAAGGACATGAAGCTCACATTTGTGGACCCAACAAACCTCCCTGAAAAATTCTAATTCCTGATATGTTTTTGCAAATACACTAATGCTTCCACGCCTTTAAGCCCTGAGTGTGCAAATTTTTGTATTTAATTTAGATAGTGATGTGACTCCACACTCGAAGAAAACTGTTGGAAATGGCTGTTGGATCATTATTAGCAGTAAATATTGCCTACAGAAAGACCACACATGGCAATCGAGTTGCCCTTGTATCTGCATTTTCAGGCCACCAGCTGTGAAAGAGACAAAGATTTAACACAAACCTTGTTACTTGCAGCCTTTGCTGCTGAAAGTGCATTGAGTGTAAAGTCTTCTTTGTTGCAGAGCTCTTATGCACAACTTCTGGCTGCCACTACTTTGAGCAAGCTAGTGTCTAAAAGTCCTGGATCCTTGAGCTTGCAGCAGCGATTAGAAATGCGTAAGTAGCACTTACAAGGAATGTTGCTTGTGTCATTTCTCCATCATGTTCATGCAATGCCTATGCTGTTCTTACAGGTAACTACATCCTGTCCTACCTGTGGCAACGACCAAAAGGCGCTGCCTACGTGACCCAGGCTTTGGTGCAACTTTTTTCTAGGCTCACAAAGTTGGGTTGGTTTGACTCGGACAAAGAAGATTTTGTTTTCCGTAGTGTCATCCGCCAGGTGCAGTCATTCTTGCAAGGCTCAGTTGAGTACTGTTTGGTTGGCGTTCAACTGCTATCACAGCTTACCTGCGAGATGAACCATGTTACTGAGGTGAGCATTGTTTTTAAAACTGGGGAGGCAATTCATTTTGCTGCAAACTAGCTAAAGAAGCGAAGCAGCTTATGGAATGCTTGCATTTCAGGCTGAAGCAAATCGGAGCCTCACCAAGCAGCGCAAAATAGCGTCATCCTTTCGTGACAGCCAACTCTATGACATTTTTCAGTTGGGCTGTGATTTATTAAGGAGAGCACTGGAATCGTGGAAGACTCAGATGACATTCAGTGACGATACGCAGGTGTGTATAATTTTGACAGCTGCAACCTAGAACTGCTAACTAATGTCTGTTGGTACTTTGCAGCAGCAACTGATGAGCCAGCTGCTACATTTGGCACACCACTGCCTCAGCTTTGACTTCATTGGCACAAGCCCAGATGAGTCTTCGGATGATCTCTGCACTGTTCAAATTCCAACTGGCTGGAGGCCTGCCTTTCTTGACTATAATACGTTGCAACTTTTTTTTGACTTGTTTCACTCACTACCAGTCGCCCTTAGCCCACTGGTGCTTACATGCCTGGTGCAGATTGCATCAGTGCGCCGTTCACTATTCAACAATGCTGAGCGAGCCAAGTTTTTATCCCAGTTGGTCACTGGCGTTAAGCATATTCTGGAAAACCCTCAGGTGGGTACAGACCAGCGAAGAGCGTTACGTGGAACATTTGTCAAAACCTGTCATTTATGAATGTGTATATTTTCAGAGCCTTTCAGATCCAAACAGCTACCATGAATTTTGTCGGCTTCTTGCTAGGCTCAAATCTAACTACCAGCTTGGAGAACTGGTCAAAGTGGAAACATATCCTGAGACAATTTCTCTTATTGCTAAGTTCACTGTGACAAGTCTCCAGGTGAGGGCGTTAAAACCTGTTTGACTTTTTGGCATCATTGCTACAGAAAGCTTGGCCACCATTGCTTTCGTTTTCGTTTTCTTGCAGGTTTTTTTGCTCCTCCTTTTTCGATCACCTCATTCTCGTTCCTACTGTGGTGCATGAACTGTCATGTTACACTTTTTCTACCTGCTGTCTCATCGGGAAACATTCCCTTTCAGCATGTGCTGTGCCTTGTGCCAGTGGCTGTAGCTCCATGCCTTCTGTGAGAGCACCATTATACTAAAGCAAGTCACTGACCAATGACGATGGTGAGTGACCTGTTTTAGTATAATGATGCTTAGCTCTGGCCATGCTATGTTCAGTAGAACTCGTCACTACTACTCTCGATCGCATGATGGGGGTGGGTTCTATCAGTGTTGGCCTAAAAATTTTGAAAGGTTAATCCTTGGCTTGACCTTGGTGCGGAGTCAACTTGATTTAATAACTGATTACATGTAACTAGTGTTGTTTGAATATACTAATTTCTTAAATAGAATTGAGTGCTTGGAAAATATTTCCTCTGAATACGAAGTTAAATAATTAATATTTTTTCATTAGAGCGAGGACACAAGTGGCAAAAGAAAAAAAAAAGATAAGCTGATTATATTGGCTTCACAAAACATGTAATCCAGTTTCTAGTTGGAGATAAATCATCACGCGTGATTGAGTGACACGTGCAAGTTTTTTGTGGTTTATATTGTGACAATATTTCATGTGTTGCCTGCATGAGGTGAGCCATGGTGTAGTACTGCATTACACCCAATATTTAGCCAAGTTCAATATTAAAGGATATTGAATGCCATCGTCTCAAGTCAAATATGAATGGAATAGTAGGAACTATTTGATCCTTATTCATTAAAAATATACAGTAAAACATTGTTAATACGTACCCACTTAATAAGTAATTCCAGTTTAAATATAGTTGCGATCAATCCCCTACCCTGTCGCCATTGAACCTTATGTATTGGCTGACTGCTTAAGCCGTAGTTGCTTAACACATGCCAAACGATTAGTGCGTAGTATTTACTTCATTTTTCGGCACATACAAGCGTGGAATTGGCAAAATGTTGTGCACGCAGACCATAGATAGCGAAATTGCGGCACACGGACGTTTCCTGGACTGCAGTCGCCACCAATAGTGACGTCAAAACATGGTAAACATGACATGTTTCCTGCTCCCATAGCGTCTAGCGCTTCCATGTCGTCGCCATGGATGACGACGTGGATGATGGCCCTTTGGTACCCAACGCGGCTAGTGTGTTGCCCGTCATGAGGGCGTTCGCAGAGAAGTGGGGACTGATGTAGAAACTGGCTCGCGGCCTTGCCGAGTTTGAGGATGCCGTCGTCGCTGCAAGGCGGCTACGGCGGCAAGTGAAAATCAGTTTTTCTGCCTACTCGCTAATAAAGGTCTGCTTGTGTTTGAGAATTAAAACATTTTCTTGGCTGGTAAGTCTACAGCCGCTCTCTGCCATTGTGGGTAATTAGTACATCGCTTAGTCCGCCAACTACGTATTAACGAGGTTTTACTGTAATATTCACGCTCCCGTACTTGTAGCCATCTGTTTTTGGGTGAGATTTTGTGAGAACTGTGGGTGGCTGTGAGTCAAGTTAGGTTGATACTGTATGTCAGCATTTTTTGCTTAAAATTTCTTAATTAGATCGACTTCTGCATGTGGACCGAACAAACCTCAAACGCCTGATTTGTACACGTTACAGAAAAAATGTAACCAATTACAATAACTCTATAAAAAATGTTATTGATTACAGTGACCAATACTGCCCTATGAGAGCAATTAATTATTGCACAAATGTAGGTACTAAAACGGACTGGCCTGGCTCTTACAATGTGTGCTCTGCCGCCCTTCTCACATTATATTCACTAACAGTTGCTTTTCAAAATTCTTGTCAGTCATCATC
This sequence comes from Dermacentor silvarum, assembly GCF_013339745.2. NCBI lineage: Eukaryota > Metazoa > Arthropoda > Arachnida > Ixodida > Ixodidae > Dermacentor > Dermacentor silvarum. Next base: position 41,280,756 of record NC_051154.1, on the reverse strand, counting down.
GCTCTTTAGCAGCTTTTTTCGTCGGTCCTCCCCATTTACTCAATGAGCAAATAAACGTCAAACATCAGCAGTGACAATGAAAACTCTATGTGCTCACTAAAGGAAAGGGCAGCTGTTTACCGTATGAACAATGTGTAATGACAGTGGAAAAAGTGAAGTCGAAACTCGCTGAACATGAGCATTCTGATGTGGTGGTGCTCATGTCGCATAAAAATTCAAAATCATTGTGAGATGCATAATGCAATGTTGCCAATACAAGCCACACTTCCCTGCCGTGAAAATAAAGAAGCAAATACTGAGCAATGGGTTTTCCTTTCTGAACATGTGCATCCATGATGCTGCTACGTGGTGCGACTGCAGCTACTGCTGTAGTTCACACTTAATTTAAGTGTTCAAAGCTGCATCATCAAAATTTGCCTCGTGACTAAAGTAACTGGTTACATGTAATTGATTACTGAAAAAAGGTCAATTAATTACAGTGAGCATTACTAAGTAAAATATGTAATTGAATAATTACAACATTTCCAAAAAGTAACTGATTGCAAGTAATTAATTACATGTGAATTTGTTATGTATATCGTATTTTCCATTCTATAAGTCGCCCCCCCCCCCCCCCCCCTGAAAACGGCAGTTTATCAGGAAAAAAAAACGTATAAAGTCTCATCGGGTATGAGAGAGTTCATTCGGTCAGCGATTAAACAAAATAGTGACGTTTCACTTCGTGAACGCAGGTCATGCGCAAGCGTATGGGTACCATTCCTATATAATTGCGATAGCAATGATATGGACACTCCAGGCTGTCGTGGTCGCCGCAATGTTCCGTGTAACGGCCAAGGTCATCCCCGCGCGCCGTATGCTGTATGTGTGAGTGAAAGCATGCGAAGGTGAACCGAATCGCGCACAAGGAAGGAAAGCTGGAGGGTAGCATAGTAGGAAAGGGGGGGAGGCTTGTACTCTGGTAGCAACTGCGTAGTTTGTGCAGCAGTGCGCGCCGTATCTTGAAAGCGTTCTGCAGACGGCGATGACTTTGGTGTCGGGCGACTCGCAGTTGGCCTGTTGCCACTTACGTTGCTGCTCTGTCTTTCTTGCACGATGCTCAGCAACTCGATCACAAGAAGAACCCGGCACCTCCATAGTGCGCACACAACCTATAGCAACTGCCAGAGGTCAACCCAGCGCGCTTCGCGTGGCCATAGCATCCAATCTGATTTTGACGTTAGTTCCCCCCCGCCCCCCCCCAAAAAAAAGAAAGCTTATATAAGTTGCATTGTTCTATAAGACGCACCGACAAAACATTCAAAAGAAAAAAAAACTCGACTTATACACGGGAAAATACGGCAAGTCAAACACCATTTCACATCAAGGAAAATTAAAGCGACTTGTTCACCTTTTGGTCGTGGAGATTACATTTGTATAAAGAAACAATGAAATGGTCTTTGAGTTATAAATTACTTAGTATATTAATTAATTAGTAATCAGCTTTCTGAACTATCGACAACTGAAGCTTCACTCGAGCTTATCAAAAATGCTACTATGGGCTTCGCGTTAAGTTTCCCACGCTTGAATCAGAATTTTGAGGTACCCAAGTTAGCATATAAAATGTTGGGCTTTCTGTGGTTAATGAACATTAGCTGCTTCATAGTTAGTCAGAGGCTGATGTTCATTGTCTGAGATGGAGGTAGACTTACGCAAGAGAAAATTGCCATCCGCGTCACAAGTTGCGTAGAGCTGAGCTTCGAGCTGTCGATTAATTTGCCCTAGCATTGCCAACAACGAACTTCCTGGTTAACCCAATTGATAAGGCTGTTGGCCTAGCAGTGTACCTTTGTTCGTTATTGGGACTAGGATACATTTTATTTTGGTTAGGCTGTAACACTTTCTTGTCAACAAATGTGTATGGGCTTGCTTGTAGCATCATGCTACTTAATTGCATGGCTACTGTTTAAAAAATATTACAGTGGTGAGAAGTTGCTTGTTTTGAAAAGCAGCTGTGGCACCTTCATGTGCATGTACTTAAGCGCATTCAAAACTGTTCTGCAGATGTGGCAGTTTGCACCTAACAGTGTCCACTATCTGTTGAGCCTTTGGCAACGCATGGTGGCATCGGTGCCTTATGTGAAAGCATCTGAGCCTCACTTATTGGATGCCTACACACCAGAAGTGACACGGGCCTACATCACCTCACGGCTAGACTCTGTCAGCCAAGTCATGAGGTCAGTGTTTTGGCATGTCTTTGCAGTATATGGCAGCATCAGGCATGGAGCACCTTTGTCCCAGTAGAAAAAGTGGTTACATTGACACACTTATTAATTTTTATAAGGTAAAGCATTTATAATTATAACTTAAGTTTATAAAGTGAATTCTGATTGAAAATGCACAGTGTTATAATGTACACATGAGGTGGAAATGGGATAATATTGGCATAATATGAACATATTAGAAAGCACAAGTTTCTCATGTGGAAACTGAAAGCACAATCTCCTGAGAGAGTGATGATAGTGTCCATGCCATAGGCTGGTAGGCTGACCGATCAAGTGTTAAGTGAGCCATATACTGCTGGTTTAAAATAAAGGACAAGTTGGTATCAGCTGTTGAGAACAAGGGGCCAACATATGAAGAGATCATTTATTGCACTTTAGGTACAATAATGCCATCTTGTTAAAATGAAGAATTCTATGCAGTAGAATCTCATTAAACCGAACTCCAAGAGGATGGGAAATTGATTAGAATGAAATGGAGTTCTAAGGAGTGCCTCTTTGAATGTAGTGCCCAATCAATTTTGCAGTGCAGCATGCAAAATAAAAACGATCACTGGGCTCACATTGGAAAAGCCTTATCTTTTCTCCATCAGCACGCGAAGGCATGTACTGAAAAAAACCTAGGTTCTGACAAGGTGCAATAATATTGCCGTGAGACAGAAAAAGAAGACTACAGCATTAGGCCGGCACCGATGAAGAAGTGGTAGAGGTTGATCCTTGCCATTTTGGCTGGTTGCTGTTACGCCTGTGCTACTCACCGTACTTGTAAATATTTGTAAATACTATACGCTTTTTGTGCAACATTTTCTGGAGGAGGTGAAGGGTACGCAGCCTGTTCATCACCATTACCTAAGCGCGGAACTCTGAAGCGGTCGCCGCATTGTTCCTTCGCGGCAATGGCCACTGAAGCACACACCACGCCGGAACCTACCGTGCAGCAGCCGTCCCCACAGTCTGTCATCTTATTCTTCCAAAAGATCCGGGCACCTTCTGTGGCACAGTTGACGTGGACGTCGAGGGTTGGATTGTATGGCATGAGCGTGTCAGCAAACCGAACATGTGGAATGATACGTTTACTCTGGCGAATGTGATATTTTATCTGAAAGGAACCACGCGCGTCTGGTACGAGATGCATGAGCACGATCTGCCCAGCTGGGACCTTTGCAAAGATAAACTGAATGACTTGTTCGGCAAGTCCTTAGGTCGATTTTGCTTGTTCGAATCGCCGACACTCTTTCACATTAGCATCCTGGGTGGCACAGTTCCTGAATACTAAGAGGTTGAATGCGTCATCGGCGATTCCTTTAAGTGCCCGATCTTGTCCGCTTCGGACATGTTACCGTCAACATTACGGCAAAGCAATAGATTATCCTGAATATATGAAATGTATGATTCAGTAAATGACGGCGCGCAAGAGCCAAGTTCTTTTTTAGCGGCTAGCTGTCATTTACTGAATCATACATTTCGTATATTCAGGATATTCTAGTGCTTTGCCGTAATGTTGACGGTAACATGTCCGAAGCGGACAAGATCGGGCACTTACTCAAAGGAATCGCCGATGACGCATTCAACCTCTTAGTATTCAGGAACTGTGCCACCCTGGATGCTAATGTGAAAGAGTGTCGGCGATTCGAACAAGCAAAATCCCGCTGTATCGCCCAGCAATTCACCAGGCTTTCCAATACTGCCGCATCATCATGCGAAGAACCACTACCTATGTTACAATCGCCAGTTTCGAACACTTTGACACGGATCGTTCGTCGTGAACTAGAAGCAATGTCACCAGCCCCTCTCGTGCCCAATGTCTCGACTGCCAACCAGCCTATCGTTTCATTGATTCAAGCCATAGTTTGACAAGAGATCGCCAATTTGGGACTCTCCTCTGTCCGCACTGTTCGCGTTCCACCAGTGGCACCGAGGAACCATCCCTTTTACTTGCGATACCGTAATCCCTCTGAGCGGAGGACGCCGGATGATTGCCCAATATGTTTCGCATACTTTCGAGTTGGGCATATTGCACGACACTGCTGGAGCAGTCAGACATCACCGACTGGCTGGAGCACCCGGAACCCTCGTCCTGAAGGCTACTCCCGTGCAACATCGACGCGCTCTCCACCGACTGACACGCCCGACGTCCACGTTTGCACCAACGTGTACAGCCAGGTCACCATCGCTGCGCAATTGCTGATCTCGCTTGCCGCAAGCCTACCGATTCCCTTCGCCGCAAGCCCCCCCGTTTCCCGTCGCCTACCAACGCTGGATGCTACGCATCGGAAAACTAACAAGTGCAGCGCCCGGAGGTGACGCTGCATTCTTGACCCGGCTTCGAAATCCTGCTCTAATTTGCTCGAAGTCCAAGTTGACGGTGTTACTGTTACGGCCCTTATCGACATCGGTGCACAGATCTCTGTTATGAGCGCTAGTCTTTATGAGAAGCTGAAGAAAGTCCCGACACCCGCCGTGCAACGTACAGTATAGAGTAGCCAATGGCAGCACACCTACTGTTGGAACGGGTACTGCCTGTGTTACCATATCTGGCCATAGGACGAGCGCTCAGTTTTTTGTGTTTGAGCAGTGCCCATACTACGTGATTTTGGGCATTGACTTTTTGTCCACACATTCAGCCCTCGTCGACTGCGGCACCGGTGTCCAACTTGAACTCTCTGCTGCCCTCGAGACTCTTCCTGCTAAGCCTATGCAACTGTGTTTTTTAGAGTTTGTGCGACTGCCGCTCCAATTCACTACTTATGTTCTTTTGACGCCCTCTCCTGCTGTCGCTGACGGGGATTATGTTGCATCCCCTATTATTGACGTTGTCTTGGCACACAATGTGACCCTACCGCACACGGTTGTCGAAATTGTCAACACGAAGCTTATTTGCCTGTGCTCAACTTTGGCACATCCGCCCGTGTTCTTCCATCCGGAATTGCGCTTGCAACATTGTCATCCCTCAACGACTGTCAGATCTCCAGGCTAACATTTGAAGCCCCTTCAAGTCCGACGTGCGCAGCAGGATCCATCAGCTTGCCCACCAGTGAATTCAATAAAATGATAGCCGCGGACCTTTCACCTGCGCAGGCTGATTAGCTCTGCCGTGTGTTAGCGTCGTTCTGGGATATTTTTGACTTCGACAACCGCCCACTTGACCAGACAACGGTTGTCATGCACCGAATCGACACCGGCAATGCAAACCCTATTCATCGCCGTCCATATCAGATTTCTGCTGCTGAACAGGCGATTATACAAACAGAAGTCGACAAGATGGCGACAAAAGACATTATAGAACCTTCGTGTAGCCCATAGGCATCTCCAGTTGTGCTCGTCAAGAAAAAAAGACGGCACCTGGCGTTTCTGTGTCGATTACAGACACTTGAACAAGATCACTAAGAAGGATGTATATCTGTTGCCACGTATAGATGATGCCCTCGACTGCCTCCATGGAGCGAGTTATTTTTCGTCCATCAACCTGCGGTGTGGCTTTGGCAGGTTGCCGTAGATCCTATGGACTGCAAGAAGACTGCATTTGTGACACCTGACAGGCTATACCAATTTAAAGTTATGCCCGTCGGTCTATGCAATGCGCCAGCCACATTTGAGCGCATGATGGGCTACTTCGTGGCTTCAAATGGTCGACCTGCTTATGTTACTTAGATGACGTTTTCTCAACGACATTTGCCAGCCATATTCAGCACCTGTCGGCCATTCTCCAAGTGTTCCGCAGCGCTGGTCTTCAGCTTAACTCATCCAAGTGCCACTTTGGTCGCCGCGAAATAAGAGTGCTTGGTCACCTTGTTAATGGTGTAGGAATCTGACCTGACCCAGAAAAAAATTCGTGCCTTGAAGCATTTCCCTGTGCCTTGCTCAACCAAAGACGTTCGATTCTTCATTGGCTTATGTTCCTACTTTCGTCGCTTTGTCAAAAATTTCACTGACATTGCCCGTCCGCTCACCGACCTTCTCAAGAAAGATGCGCCTTTCTTCTGGGGCCGTCGAGAAGCTCATGCATTTTCTGCGCTTATCCGCCTTCTGATGGCTTCTCCTCTGTTGGCGCACTTCGACCTATCTGCTCCTACGGAAGTTCGGACAGATGCTTGTGGATACGGAATCATGGCCGTCCTTGCCAGCATGATCGTGACTGCGTCATAGCGTATGCCAGCCACCCGCTCTCTGCCCCAGAACGCAATTACTCAATTACCGAGCGTGAATGCCTTGCCCTTGTTTAGGCCATCTCCAAATTTTGGATGTACCTCTTTGACCGCCCATTCATGGTAGTGACTGACCACCATGCGCCTTGCTGGCTTGCCTCGCTGAAAGATCCTACAGGCCGTCTCAGACGCTGGGCTTTGCGATTACAAGAGTACTTGTTTTCCGTCATGCACAAGTCTGGCCAATTCCATCAGGATGTGGACTGCCTGTCCCGTTACCCCGTGGATCCACCCGACAGCACCAACCCTGACACCGATGCCTGTGTTCTTTCTGTATCTCAGTTTCTTCATTTCGGCAATGAACAGCGGCGTGATCCGGCGTTGCGTTCCATCATCAACTGAGACCCGTCTCAGTTCTGGGGCCTCTGACGAGTCGCTCCGAATGTTTACCTTACATAATGGAACTTTATACCGCCACAGTGTACGCCCCAAAGGCCCTGAGCGCTTGCTGGTGGTGCCCTCCCACATGCGTTATACTTTCCTCCAGCAGCTTCACGACGAACCTACAGCAGGCCATCTTGGTGTAACGCGCACTTATGATTGCGTGCTGCATCGTTTCTTTTGGCCTGTGCTTTATCGCTCTATACAGAAGTATGTTGGCAGCTGCAAACTGTGCCAGCGACGCAAGAGACCACCGATGCTTCCCGCCGGCCTTCTTCAGCCTAACGATGTCCCAGTAGAGCCGTTTTTCCGCGTCGGCCTCGGTTTGCTTGGACCTTTCCCTACATCAGCATCAAGGAACAAATGGGTTGCTGTCAGGACAGACTATGCCACGTGCTACGTTATTACGCACGCACTTCCTACCAGCAGTGCTACCGATATTGCTGACTTCCTTCTCCACGATGTGATTCTGCATCGCGGAGCTCCTCGTCAACTGCTCACCGATCACGTCCTTACTTCTCCCATGTCATCGATGACCTTCTACGCTCATGTTCCATGAAACAGTCACCACTGCCTATCACCCTCAGACAAACGGCCTCACTGAACGCCTGAATTGCACCATAACCGACATGCTCTCCATGTACGTTTTCGCTGACCACCGCGACTGGGATGCTACATTACCCTTTGTTACATTCGCCTATAATTCGTCACGCCACGATACAGCGGGTTCACCATTTTATCTTCTTTTTGGCCGGGAACCAACTCTACCCATGGATACTTTACTACGAGCCGCTCCACAACAACCATCGGAGTATGCGCAAGATGCCATCGCAAGGGCGAATGCTGTGCGTCATATCGCGCGTGACCGCCTTACGATGTCGCAGGTGTCACAGAAGATCCGTTACGATATCCGTCACAAGGATGTATAATATGCTTCTGGATAGTTAGTCCACCTCTGGTTGCCAACTCGACGCGTTGGTCTCTCAGCGAAGCTTCTACCACGCTACCACTGTCCTTATCGTGTTCTGCGCCAAGTTACCGACGTGACGTATGAGATTGCACCGGCTAAGCCAATGTTACCATCTGCGCCGGTCCAGACTGACTTAGTTCACTTTGCTCGGTTAAAGCCGTATAACCCGTCTGCTAATGCTGCACTCTGACCTGCCTGGATGGTGCGAGTGTTTTCGCTCGGGGGGTAATGCCGTGAGACGGGCATTAGGCCAGCACCGATTAAAGAAGAGGTACAGGTTGATCCTCGCCATCTTGGCTGGCTACTTCTACGCCTGTGCTACTCGCCGTTCTTGAAAATATTTGTCAATATACGCTTTTTGTGCAACAATATCGCCTGCCGTCTGCTGTGGGTGTGAGGGAAAGCTTGCGAGGGTGAGCCAAGAAGGATGGTGACTTTTTGCGTGCAGTCCTTCCACGTGCTCATCGTTGGTCACATGATCAAACATGCTAGAGGAGAAAGGGGTGCAGTCTCCTCCTTTACTGCGGCCGTGATAGCGTATGTTCGTCTGCATGGCTTAGCACATGTGTGGCTGACGCGCCGTTCGTTGGAGGTAATGTGCAATGAATGCAAATGTAAATGAGCCGAGATGGCTGGCCACTTCACGTGCGCCTAGTATTGGAGGTCATATAATCTCAAGTATTGGACACTCACGCAGCCTGAAGCATTTATTCTTCGAGGCCGGCTCTCTTCATCATGCTAGCATTGTGACAGCGATGTTCACGGTCATCGAGTGGGATCTGTTCATGTCTGCCTGTGTGTGCGTGACATGCTTCTTAATTTAATTCGTAAGTGAATGTTCGCTGCAATTTATACGCCAGGTAAAACTACTAACCTTACCTCGTGTAGCTGTTTAATGCTTTGCTATAGCTATCAATGCTTCACCTTTAGGTCAAACTGCACCTTTTTTTCTTCCTGCTCCTTTTCAGCCGGTTGGGAGAGTAGGGTCTGTGCCGCTCTGCTTACTCTGGTTTGATATCAGCTCCCTGCTCGTCTTTCCTTGTCATTTTTATGGCACGTAACATTACAGTAGCTACAGTGATACATCGAACCTTCACCTTAGGCTTGGGTTTGTCTGAAAAGCAGTCCATGGGAGCGAGAAATTTTGTTCGAAATAAACGTTGCGCAGTTTTTGGAGTTAGCGGTAGTTTTTTCCTATCCATATACATAGTACCTTGCCGGGACCAACAGAGCAGTTTGAATTATCAGTCGATTCGAATGGAGAGATTTCAGATTAGAGGGATTTCTTTATATTTATTCAAATGTTGTGCACTGTAGAATCGAGGATGGTGAACTTGCCACGTAGATATATCAAGCGAATGTTCTCACATGCTGGATACAAAGCCTAAGTCATTTGCGAGTTCCTTGAAAACACAAAGTGAGGCATCAAGTATGTTTAACTTGCTCTGTGGGTATATCAATTGGATGTTTGCCAATGCCAGGCTCCAAGGCCCAAGTTTGTGAGTGCAGTCCTGCGAACTGCGACGCATACGAGCAGTTTTATTTATTTATGCCAGTATTATGCTCCAAAGCAGAACAAGATGCCTTCCGTGGGATAGCCTTATGAAGTGCAGTGTCAAGCGTGTGGTTGGAGCTGATATTCCCTAGCCAAAGAAGGGAAACTACTTCCTCTCACGCCTGAGCTATCCATGTCGTCAGGTGCTACTAGCATAGAAGTGCTCGTGCTATCTCTTGCCATAGCTGTGCAACTGTGACACTCGCTCCTGCCAACGCTTGGTGTCATGCAGAGAATCCAATTGTAAGCATATGTGAGAGTTGTAAGGAGACATGAATTGTGAGTGCAGGGGGTGCACGAGAGGAGAGCACGGCCACAAATTATGCAGGTATTATTTACTGTTCTAAGTAGAGGTGCAACTGTAAGGGTCGTTACCAAAGCAATTGTGTTCACAGACTCATTGAGCGTCGTTAGGGCTATAATGAGTCTACGGAAACACAAGAATTCAGTTTTTAACGAACTTTACAGCTGATTATGCTCAGCTTACATGGGCAACCAAGTGGTCATAGTGTGCTGGGTACCTGGCCATAGAGGCATAAAAGGCAATGTAGCTGCAGACGAAAGTGCTATGTCAGTAGTTTTTAAAAATACAAATACAAACATAGCTATCCCTCCCACAGACCTAAAGCCTTTCTTGCGCCACCAGTTGCGGAGATCTTGGCAAAGGCAGTGGGACAGCGAAGTGTCAAACAAGCTGCATATGATCAAACCAAGAATAGGGAAATGGATGTCTGAGAAAACGGCAAGACACAAGGAAGTGCTTCTTTGCAGGTTAAGAATAGGTCATACCTACGGCACACACTCTTACCTCCTTTCTGGAAGTGATCCTCCAAAATGTAATAGGTGTGGCGACCTTCTTAGTCTTCCATGATCTTGTCCAGTGCCCTGAAATAGAAGCCAAGCGTAAAAAGTACTTTTATCCCGCATATCGTGAGCACATCCCCCTTCACCCAGCATTCTTTCTTAACCGTGAGCCGCTTTTTGATTTTAGTAGAAGTTTTTAGCAGAAGTAAACACTTTACAAATCATCTGGTCAGGGTATCTGTAGCGCAGCCTCGTCTTGCAGGCTGCAGCTGCAGTGGAAAAAGTGTTTACAGCACGTGCCTCTCAGCCCTTGACTTCCAGGAACTTCTTGAGGCACTAGTGCTATTGTATACGTTTTAGTACAGTGCAGTCCACTTATAACGATATTGAGAAGAACGAGAAATCCGATCGTTATAACCGATCATCGCTATATCTGGACTGCCAAAAAAAAAAATGCCGAATATACCTTTGCAGTCCCGAAACCGAAACTGCCACTTGCGCTAAAAAAATCGACGTTGTAGAAAGTAGGCCGTTAAAAATGAAACTTTTATTTATACCTCTAAATAGTGTCTTAATCGTTAAGCACGCTGAAATAGAAATCTGCACTTGCTTTTGCAGAAGTTTCGGATTCACAACCGCCGTGTGCATCTCGTCCATCTGCGGCGAGAACACTGGTGGCTATAATTTAGCATGCATGAATTCAATGAGTGACTTGATCAACGACGTTGCACTTTGGTTGAACCTTGGGGTCGGTTTCAAAGGCGGACCATTGTCAATCTCGTCGTTAGTGCTGTTGCTGTCGTCGCCTCCATCGCACAACGCCGCCGTCTGTCGCGAGAACGATCGCCCCTGTTGGACATCTCTTCGCAGAACGAGGCAGCACTATTTGCACTTGGAAGCTCCTCCATCGATGCATCGTCAGTAGCCACGTGCTTTCAGAGTTCGATAACAGAGTTTTAGATTAGGGGGGTGCACGCGTTGGGGCCCCTTAATCTAAAACTCTCTAATGTCAGCGGCTTCCACCATGTTAGTTTCACCCATGGGGGTTTCCTCCTGGCGCACAAAGCCCGCCTTTTCGTTTGATCGGCATGGCCACTGCTTCTAGCCTTCATGACCCTGGCGCTCCCGGTTTTCATAATCGTCGATATCATCGACTGCGCAAGCTCGTACTTCTTCGAGTCTTGCAAAATCAGTTTCGTCTCAAGGGGCGCACCTCTCGTTGCTTTCGCAGTGCAATTCCATGCTCGTTGAGAGAGAGCGCGTCAGGAAGCGCAGGCGCCCCTCGCCAGAGGAGGCGTTGCCCTCACTTATCGCCTTTCTTCCGCCCCCTCCTCACGCGACCGCCGGTGACACGGGCGCGAAGCAGCTGGCATCATCTTGTGCACGCTGCACCAACTTACGATGCTCTCCACGGCTTTCGCAGTCGGCACGCGGGTGGGATGCGCTGCGCGGTAATGGCGGCAGATACAAACTCGTGTAGCCTAACTTTTCGCCCCGTCTCGGTTAAGGGCAACGTAGGAATGCAATTTTCACGATTATTTTGCATGAAAAACACCGCCCAGAAGCAAAATTTTAATCCTTATATCCGATTTGCGGTGAATAACATATCGTTATATATGTGTTTTTTTTCTCATAGCCCTAATGCATAAGTTTACTCTTAGCTCGACTCATCGTTATAACCGAAATATTGTTATATGTGGTATCGTTATATGTGGACTGCACTGTACATCATTAATTCGTGTCGGAACTTTTTATAGTCATAACTCTAATCATTAGTCATTGTCATTATTTTAATACCAATATATTTTACGCAATTTACAGCGACTAGCTTTTAGGCCTTTTTACAGCCACGTTATATCAACCATTTATAACTCATAGTCCACTTTATTTATTGTACATTGAAAAACCATCACCATTTATTATGGCGCTCTTTGGCCATATCTGGCCCTTGCGCCAATAAAAACCATATATTATTATTAACTGTAAGGGTCACATTTTGGGTGTCCCTTTTATGTTGTGATTTAGTTCCTTTGGTTTACTGGAGATGCTCTCCATTGGTGCCAGCACATGTTGGGCTACAAGATGACACTACATAATAAGGGGAAGGGATTGATAAGCAGGTAGCAAGCAAGTGTGCTTAGTCGTCATGACAAGCGTCGCATATGTATAGCATTGGGAGAGTGTACATCTTCGTTGGGCCACCAGAGGACACTAGCATACGGTAAGCTCAGACACTTGAAATGTTTGTGACCATGGTCTGGCTGTTCCAGAGAATTTAATTTTTACTTCTGAATGTTTCTTACTCTCTCTCGGTCCTCTTGTGTTATATTTGTGCAGTGACTCTTCTTTACTGAAGCTACAGAAGTGTCTTAGGCCAATCTAGCAGATGTAGTGCTGAAGTTTTTTGGGGGGGAATTTACCATAAGCTACTTGATTGTTGCAGGGAAGGCCTAGAAGACCCGCTGGATGACATGGGCATGGTGCAGCAGCAGCTGGACCAATTGTCGACTATCGGCCGCTGTGAATATGAAAAAACATGTGCCCTGTTGGTGCAGCTTTTCGACCAGTCTGCGCAGGCATACGGGGAAGCTGGGAATCAAGGTGCCGCCGCCCTTGACCTGGCCATTCTTGAAGGTGGGCCACTTCTCTTTAAGGTTTTTACATGAAGATGAGGCTAGGCCGGGGCCATATTCTTGACTGATCACTTTTGGTGGTGCTCTTGCTTAGAACTCTAGGGTGATGCCTCATTATGGCAGCATATTTTCCTTATGTTATGGTTGTTTCTGATGTCTATCCTGCCCCCATCCCTAGAATATTCATGGTTTGAAAATGATTATACGCAGTCTGGTTGTACTTGTAGATGAACTCTTTTTATCATCTTCTCGTATGCTAATTTAGCCGATCACGCTGAAGGTGATATACCGTAGAGACTTGTGTAAGGGCCGCACTTTTTTTCACAATTTTGATGAGGTGCGGCCCTTACATGGGACTGTGCCTTTTGGTCAAAATGTTGCCGGCATAATCCAGCGACTTGCGCACAACCCGGATCCCCGGATGTACCATTGCATCAGAGGTCAACGTGCAGCTCTTGCGATCTAGTAGCGGCACGTGGAAGTGTTCTCGATAACTGTTCTTAGTTTTAACAGCGAAGCTGTTTAAGCCAGCCATAATTTGTGGTGCGTAGCAAGAAACTACCAAGAAAGAAAATAAACTTTCTTGCCGAGGCGGGATGCCTAGACTAAGCACCTTGCCAGTTCGTTATGCAATACAAGACGCTGACAAACTGGAAACGCCTGTGTGCTTGTGTTGTAGTGCACTTTAAAGAACCCCAGGTGGTCAAAATTAATCCGGAGCCCTTCACTACGGCGTGCCTCATAATCAGAACTGGTTTTGGCACGTAAAACCCCAGAAAGAAGATCATTCCCGTAGCTGTGCACGTACTTGTCGGCATGGGGCGAAATTGTGAAGGCAACAGAACACCATAAATTCAGCTGAATAACGCCTCTGGGCCTTGTTCATTGGCAGCAACTTCAACTGCTCACGAATGAATTGGAGGGTGCAAACTCTTTCCTCTGTTGTTGTGTCGCTCAGCTTATCGAGCAGGAAAGAAATGGCTTTGAAGATTTATTCCGATTTCTCAGTAGTTGATTTAAGCTGGCTGTCCCATTTTTGGACGCCATCGAGAATTTATCTAGTTCCCTCTTGCTCTTTGCGGTTCGTGGAACGTGTAAGATAGACCCAAGCTTCGTGGCCAAGCACTTCATGAAGTGAAACGTAACAACCAAGTCCGCTTTGATGGTCATCGAATACTTAATCCACGGAGCCTTGTCTTCAACAATGTGCGGGAGAATGATTCACTCATTGCTCTGATTAGTGTGCCAGAAGGTGGATTTCTTTAGTCTCATGTGAGCAACTATGTCCTCAGTTCGCACAATTTTTTCGGCTTCTTCCTCTTGACGAAATGTCTCGGTGGATTCCGCAAGAGCTCTTTGCATAGCTTAAGCGTCTAGATGGATCCGCTTAGTATCAGGGCTGTCTCGTACGTGTGGTGCTCTCAGTCGATAAATACGACGGACAGCCTGGAAATCTCTATGGCACTTTGTTTTTTCGAAGGCGAGGATAGGGCAAAGGAGCCGTGACTGTTTTCCCTGAAGCATGACGTTTCCCTCAGGATGTCCTCTGGGGAGAAATGTGCTTCGCATACCTGAGGAAAAATATCACCCACGCATGAGTAAATTCCCTCTCTGTAATACACTATAAACGTGAATTCACCAAGTGGAGTATTTTTTAAAACCACACTTTTCTTAACACTTTCCTCATCGCAGGCAAGAAGTTAGTTTGGGGCCATAAGCTAAATACAATACAACGATATAGCTATAAAACACAAAGATAAATGAACCTAAAATTTTCGTTATTCGTGGCATATAAAAATGCAGGCCCGTCCTCTGTGTACAAATGAAGGATATCAGGACGTTGCTTAATGGATATAGTTGTAATACCTATCATAATCGATGTGATTAAACACAACATCTGTCTACGAACCGGAATTACGAGATAAGCGCTGCTTTTTAAAGTGGAGCCGCTGCGGAACAAAGACCCCATGCTAAGCACGATCACACCAGGATGCGATTTTGCGGAGACAACGAAAGCTTGCTCCACGCTCACAGAAATACGTCTATTTCAGTTAGCACGGAAACGAAATAGCTTTTTACTCATTATTCCACAAAATGAAATAGTAATCAGGAATATGGAGATTACTCACCCTCGAGTTCCCCGTAGGGCAGAAGTCCTGTTGTGGTATTGCACGAATCCATTTCTTGAGCAGTTCCTTATCTCGTGGGAACCTGAACACGTGGGTTTTGCACTTTGCCGTGTAGTTTCCCCGGCAGCGGGGTACACAACACTTATTCGGCATCGTGCTGTCGCAATACCATCGCTGCAGCTACCCGTCGTCGGCACTTAAAGTCACGTTAGGCGCATAAAATCCAGCAACAGACAAAAAATAGCACAACCACGCGGAGCCCTACGGACCGACGCCTACGGCGTTCAGACACAACAAGAAACATCCAAAGACTGACGAAAAAACAGTTCGGCATACGCAGCTTCACAACAACGCGCAAAACTGTTGTCGACGCCGTCGGCGTTTTGCCCGCGTTCGCATGCACCGTCGCCTCCGTATGATGATGCGCATCACGTGACCAGAGGCAGCACTTTGGCCTTCTAGTTTAGGGGGTGTTGCTCAAACGCGTCGAAACGCGCCGTGATTGCGCGCTTGGGCTGCCTCGCGTCGGCGCGCCTGGCTACGCAACGACGGCGCGGTACATTCAACTCTCATTTAAGCAGATTTATACCATGCCAGAAAGTGCTTCTTCTTCACTTTTTGTGCTGATTTAACAGCTCTAAAAATATAACAATTACGTTTAGAAATATTGCAGCATTTTGAAACACTGTCAACAACAAAGTACGAAGTGGCGTCTGCCGAGCCGTCAATGAGTGAGGCCAAATGTGAGGCCAGTGAGCGCGTGCTGTCGCGTGTATTTGTGGATGCAAACCGCGATTCCTTGCTAGGCGCGGCAGGCGCATTGGTGCATCGATGCGAGCTTGTGCGCGTCCGCAAGCGTACGTGTGGTCTGGGCTTAAGTCGCGCAGTCCAAGGTGCCGACGGGCGAAATGCCTAGCCGCAGGTTCGAGAAGTCAACACTCGAGGTGCCGACGCGTGAAGTGCCTAGCCGCGGGTCCGAGGAGTCAACACTCGATGAGCGATGAGCAAGGATCCGAGAAGTCCGTACGCGATGTGCTTGATCGCCGAGTCGGAGATGCCTACGCACGAAAGAAAGGCTTAGCCTCGTGTTCGAGGATTCTGTGCCCGAAGCTAGGTCGCGAATTCCGGGTCGCCGATGCTCGGAATGTTTAGGCGCTGGTCTGAGACGTCCACAAAAAGCGGGATCGGCCACGCTACTGCGATGTCTGCCCGTTTTGACACTCGTCGAGATTACGGAAACTGTCCAGAGCTCGCGAGGAGACCGCAACAAGCGGAGCAGTTGACGCCATTGCGGAGCGAGCACCGTACCAATGGCGAATCGTGAGTGACGTGGTGGGCGCGGCCAATCGGTGGCGCCGGCACGACATTCAATTATTTGCTTTGTGTGCTTGTTCTGTATGGAGGAGATACCTGAAGTGGCAGATTTGAAGATGGCGAAATGCGCTTTCCGATGAGACCAAGATGGCGGCGCTCGGCTGTGCTGTTCTAGAGATATCGTGGCTTGAATAACGCCGTTCTTTCGTGATTACCGCGAAATTTTTTGGCATCTTGGCTGATACAATTTTTTTAGAGCACTTCTACATGGTTTTCAGCTATGATATTTTGGAATCAGATAGAAAACGAGTTATAGAAACTGAAAATGCGATTAAAAAAAATAGATTTTTAAGCCATTTTTCGCGATGCGAAACCGCGCACCCCCAAAAGGTGTAAAAGATGTCCAAACATACCGCTGTTTTTATTTAAGCAATTCTAATGAGCATCAATCTGATTTTCTAGGAAGAAAATGTAGCATGTGAGCAATTCTGACAATTCGAAAATGATGAAACCTGCAGAGTTTACTGTCTCAGAATGGACGTCTGTTTACACTTATCACTGTAGGTGACATGTCGTCCTGTGTACGGTCCACTACATTTGATATTCTGCATTTCATGACAGACTCCGCAGCCATCGTGAATGGGTTGGTGGCCGATGCCTAGACTAAGCACCTTGCCAGTTCGTTATGCAATACAAGACGCTGACACACTGGAAACATATAATGCGACTCTGCAGTCGCTGCTGTTTCACTTGAAACTTTGGCAAGGGTAGGCTAATAATTAGCATTTTTGCCATGAGATAATGTCTTCAACGTATTCCTTGTCTCCTAGCACAACAAGATTGACGCTATTGGGGTCTCCGTTGGGATCGGGTGCATGCATTCTTAACTAGCCAAGTTTAAATTATCCAGCGAGGCCCCATTTGATGATCAAAACACAAAAGCCTAGACGAAAAGCCGAAGGTCCCAGCACTGGCTGGGACCTTTGGTCAGGATATAATTAATCGAAAAATCCAATTAATCTGAGTTGAATAACAGAAGTCTACTGTAAAAGTAGCAATGGTCTTCTAGATGGAAGTGCATTAGCATTAGTCAGCTGTGGTTTACATGTATGAGCATGGGAAGGAAAGAAACCACTGGTACCCTGAGCCTTGTCTAATGTGTGTATTGAAAGCACACTCTGCTCATAAAAATTGTGTGAGCTGCAATGAATGTGAATGGTTGTAAAGTAGTGGAGGATTGTAACCCACTCTTCTTTGCGTTGCTCGCAACTTTTATAGGACAGCTGTCTTGGTTGGTGTACATCATTGGTGCAGCCATAGGTGGGCGTGCTTCATTCTCGACAGCTGATGACCATGATGCCATGGATGGTGAACTGGTTTGCAGGTGGGTACTGAAATTTGTTGAGAGTTCGTCATTATACTGAAGGTTTATAAACACTAGAAGGGGAATACTCCACTGAAGCAGCCTGCACCTTTGTTTAGCATTTGAGAGGCTGCAGAGGACTAAGTACTGGCATAAGTGAAGGAAGCCCTTAAGTTCAGAAGTATTGAATATGTGCCAACATATGAGGTGTTAAAAACAAGGAAACATGACTAAGTATAGCAAACGACGGAGCAAGGAGAAGCTGCATGATAGTAGGCTAAAGTGCACTAGCTTGAACATGGTGTAGGAGATGCAACAGCTGACAAAAGGCAATTGCTGCATTGTTGGGACCAAGTGGAAAATAACTGTTACCTAATAGAATTGTTGCTTGGCCAGCATGCAAACTTGTAATTTATATGAAACTGGGGAATACCAGCTACCAGAAATTTGATGTGATGTAAAAATTTTAATTTCTAAATTTCATTGTACAGTTAAATGTCAGCATTAAGAAGCCTCAGTTTATCAAAAAGTAGTTTTTTCACGTTTATTTGTTTGTTTTATGGCACAAAAGCGACCAGGGCTGATACAACAGTGACAGTGAAGCTATATTAGGGAGTTTGTTCTCACATCCTTTGGATGCACCAAGGGTCTATTTGCTGGCTGTTCTTGGTGATTGACGATTCATCACTGATAACGCCTGCATGTTCCACTCACGCCATGCCCTGTATGGCCGCTTCGAGGATCTCACGCAGGCTGCGTTGCTGGCTGCTCTTTACCACTTCAGTTGTACATACTCCTAGCTGGCTGCCAATTTAGGGTCGCTAAAACACGGCATAAGAAACAAAAATTGCAGATTACTGACTAAAAAAAAAGCTGCGAAGTAGGTGTTGTATATTTGTGTGAGGTGTACGCAAGTTAACTTTTTTTTTTTTTTTTTTTGATTATCACACGATTTGTAAGCATTAAAACATTTTAGGCTGCTGATGATTATGCATGCCCAGCATTAGGTTCTTGGATTGTTTGTTTATGAATTTGATATTTCTGTGGTACTGGGACACCACATACTTGGACAGACCGATGCATAATAGTTACTGAAATCTTACTTAATGATTCTTATTCATGTGTTAGCCATAAAGATTTGTGGGAACTTATATTAACCCTTTGAGGGTCGAATTATTTTGGGAAAAAATTTTCCCAGGTGGTCAAATTACTTTTTTCTTTGGTTAGCAGCGCGACGATCTACATGGAAGCGAGAGAAGAAATAGGAAAGAGCGCTGTCTTCTCTCGCTTCCATGTAGATTGTCGCGCTGCTAACGAAAGATGAAACTTTACCAACACGCCCGTTCAGCCACCCTTGCGAATTTCAAATTACTTTATTACGGATCTTGAATGTACAAAATGTACAAAATGTATAAAGTCGGGAATAAATAGTAAAAAAAAAATAGGAACAGTATTTTGGTGTCGGCATCACTCAGAACTGCAAAATGTTCAATAGTATTTCAGAGTGTGGTATTCCTTGAAACACTTGTCTACGCACAGCGCCTTATCGCAGTCTGCACACCTAAAACGCGTGTCTGTTCTCCTCTTGGAGCGACGAGTTGTGTTGGCACACACGACATCGCTGTCGGTGTCAAGAGAACAGGCAGTGCGTTCGGCCATATCGCCGCTTTCCATGCATCTGAAGAACTCGACGGGAACTCGGTAAACAAGGAGAGTGAGAATACCTTGTGAGCGGCGGTGATAAACAAGCTAAGAGCAGTGCCAATCAAGGTAGAAATCAACGTCTGCCGCCTCTGCAGAGTGCCGACAAAGAGAAAAATTACATTTCGCGCGCCTACGTTGCGGTCACGCGGCAAAACCGAAACCGCGAAAGGGGTGTTGGCCGCAGTCTGCCCGTCGCACTGAAGCTAGAAATCAGTTCTGTTAATCTCCACAAGAAGGTAGCACAAATTTCAAACGCTTCTTGTAAGTCCTAAGAGGTGGCAGCACCTCCCAGTGAGCACGCATCGTCATTATGGCGCAAAATTTCAAATGGAGGGTTGAAACCGTACCCATACGGCAAAGACCTTGTGGGACAGAAAACCGCCGCCGTACATAAGGGTTAACAACACTAAACGATGGAAACCTCAATTTACTGAGATTTTCAGTTGTAGTTAAGTTACAATTTTGACAGCATTGTGTTGGATGTAGGACAATCTTTATTAGGTGATGGAGTGCAGGAACAGAAGGTGTACTGCAAGAGATAGAAGATGATATTGTGACGCGGTGTCAAATAGATAAAAGCGGGACAGGATTTATAAACAAGGACTGTTGACAGAGATGGCCAAGATGGCTGAACACGCGCAGTGTCCCCCGGCGATCGTCTTCTTCCTTAATGCAAGGAGGCGGCCCGTAACATCTAACCGCCTCGGTGGGCGAGCCTATCTGGCGCTCAGCCAGATAGGCTCGAGCGGCAGTATCGCGGGCATATTCCGTGGTATGTTGTACAACAGCAGGTAGTAGTGTGTCAAAAGGCAATGCAGGGTGGTGACCATACAGATGGTAAAATTGCGAAAAACCAGTGGTGTCGTGATGGGAAGAGTTGTATGCGAAGTGACGTATGGCAAAGCGCTGTCCCAGTTCCGATGATCGTCAGACACGTACATTGACAGCATATCGGTTAAGGTGCGGTTCAGCCTTTCGGTGAGCCCGTTGGTCTGCGGGTGGTATGCAGTAGTAGTAGTATGCAGTATGCAGTAGGAACAATTGCTTGTTGCTTAAAGATATGTGAAATGTAGATACAATAACACCTGCTTGAGTTTTATCTTGTAGTTTTATCAGCATTTCTGTGTTTGCGTTCTTAAAAAAGCAGGCAGCAACCACAGTCAAGCTGCGCTGGAAAGTTGACATTATGTCAAACCAACTTGCCGATAAGTAAGCTTTGTTTTGCTGCATTGTTGCAGGGTGCTGCAGTTGATGCAGCTGAGAGACTCCCGACTCCCATTGGGTTCTTGCTCAGGAGAGAAGCTGGAGCTGGCTCTCCTTAGCTTTTTTGAGCAGTTTCGAAAGATATACGTTGGTGATCAAGTTCCAAAAACATCAAAGGTATGTGCCTTTCTGGTGCCTATGTATAGACCTGCTTTTCCAGAGGATGCTGAATTGGCATGCAAAAACAGGAGAGCACCCAATTTGCACAATTCTAACGCACCCTGGAATCTAATGCACACCCGATTCTCGCTGGTTTAAAGTAAGAAAATAAAAGTGCGCCTGAATGTAGCATGTGCACAATTTATAAAAGAAATGTAGCATGCCCGCCACGTTCACAATCAGAAGAAATGAGATGTGCAGAATTTATCTTCACAGAAGGGAAACTTTCTTACTTTTTTTTTAATTAGCTTTCATAATGCAAATGGCGCATCGTCGCTACCACCTGCACTTCATTGGCCACAGATGTGAAGCACACATGGGCGGTATTCCTTGAGTGATCACTTTTAGAGATACAACTATCACCCGCCGTGGTTGCTTAGTGGCTATGGTGTTGCGCTACTAAGCACGAGGTCGTGGGATTAAATCCCGGCCGCAGCGGCCGCATTTCAATGGGAACAAAATGCAGAAACACCTGTGTACCATGCTTTGAGTGCACGTCAAAGAACCCCAGGTGGTCAAAATTAATCTGGAGTCCCCTACTACAGCGTGCCTCATAATCAAATTGTGGTTTTGGCACATTACCCGCCACGGTGGCTCAGTCAGCTAAGGCGTTGCACTGCTGAGCATGAGATCGTGGGATCGAATCCCGGCCGCGGCGGCCGCACTTCGATGGAGGCGAAACGCAACAACGGCTGTGTGCTTGCGTTGTAGTGCACATGAAAGAACCGCAGGTGGTCGAAATTCATTCGGAGCCCTCCACTACGGCGTGCCTCATAATCACAATTGGTTTTGGCACGTAAAACCCCACAAAGAAAAAGAATGGTTTTCGCACGTAAAACTCCAGAAGGTTTAGAGATGCAACTATCCCTTTCTTAATATTTTACGTGACTCTCCATCAAAGTTGAAGTATGTGGCTGAGAGCGTTCTAAGGATATAGCTTTCTTCTATTTAATGTTTCAGCAAACTATTGTTACTTCTATGTTATGAAGTCTGTTTGTGCACCTGCTTCATTTATATTCTGTATTTATGAGTTTTTATGCAGTGTTTGAATATCTATATTATGTAGTGTTTCACTGCATTCACCTCTGTGTAAGTGACAAGGCGTGAAGATTCAAACAAGCACTATCTTATTTAAAATGTGCACTTTGTGTACATTTTCTGTAACAATGTAAAGTATGCTGCTCTTCAGTGTCATACAAGTTGCTCATTATCGCTACAAATGCAGCACATGTTTCGCAGTGCTTTTTCTTTTATGTGACTTTTAATTCATACTGTAAATATGGTTGTTCCAGGTGTATCGTCGTCTTTCAGAGGTGCTTGGTCTTTCTGATGACTCCATGGTGCTAAGTGTATTTGTTCGTAAGATTATAACCAACCTGAAGTATTGGAGCTACAGTGATGCCATTGTGAGCAAGACACTACAGCTGTTGAGTGACTTGAGTGTCGGTTACTCTTCAGTGAGGAAACTGGTTAAGCTGGAGGAAGTTCAGTTTATGCTCTCCAATCACACAGTAAGTTTAGTGGTCTGCTCCCTCACCTTCCTCCTCCCACTTTTTTTTTTTGTGTATTCAAGATGCGGGCTCACCTGTTTGCTCTAGCATGAATTTACTTTTGAAGGCTTTGTTGTTGCTTCAATAACTTTTGTATTGGATTGTGCTGCTTGTTACTACAGACCTAAAAGAGTAATTTGCATGCCTTGAAATGAGTTTTTGTTATGAATCGCTCTTCATTGTGGGCTCAAAAACACAACTCTTCGTGGATGATTTATAACTATCTAAAGGAATGGAGTGCTGCTAACAGTGTCATATGACAAGGCAGTTTAAAATTAAATGTATAGTAGTTAAAAAATGAAACTGTTTATTTAATGGAGCCATGACGCAGTCGTCCAATTATTCTTTGTCTATCGTTGTAACTGAGAGTCGAGGGGCCAGTATGATTATAGGCGTGGCGGAAACAAAAACAAAAAAAAAAAATGAAACTGAGCTTTCAGCACACGTTTCAATTTGAAATCGCTGCCTCTAGGCCCCTCCCACCGACAGTGAATGCCATTTGGCATGGGTTTTGCAATGTCAGGAAGTTCGTGGCCACTGCTGTCTTCTGCTCCAAAACAGTCTGATACTGCATTGGACGTGATTCTCCACATGCTCTGGCACCTAATGGCTTAGGACGGGCCTTGCTGTTGAATTGTACCCATAATTATTTGGCTTGCACAATAAAAGCAGCACAAATCGGAGCACGCCTGCAGAAACTACCTGAGGCTGACTACTGAGACGCATGCAACCATGACATATTTTCAGCATGTGCAATCGCTTCTGGTGCTTGCAGGGCACAAAAGCATAGCCTTCGAGGTTGAGTTTTGTTACTTCAGGGGAGCCGTTACTGGTGGTGTAATTTAATTTTGTCGCCAGCTAGTGTTGCCAGACTGCTGTATAGTTTAGCTCTGATATAAAAATTTTCTAATTTTCTACTGCACCGAATGCACTCAAATTTGGCCAGCTTGCTGTGGGATGTATACGGTTTAACATGCAAAGCATAATTAAAGCTGTGGAAAATGTGCATCGCTACTGATCGCAGCGGCACCACTCCCCTGAGTTTTCAGCTGGCCCGTTACAATCTATGTAGTTAGCGCCATTGTTGTCAGTTGGGCGAGCTATCCGATTGGCTACCCAGGTAGTGTCATAGATAATATTTACAACTTTATGGTGAACAAATGTTCTTTATAGTTGGAATGTTGGGTAATTTGTTTCTATTAAACAAAAGGTAACCGAAAGAGAATACACAGTGACAATTGATCACTACACTCAAGAACTTACGGCAGACAGCAAGTATTGTTTGCTTGTTTTGCAACGTGCTCGGTGTTGATGCGAGCTGCGTGGTCGGTGTTGGTCTTGGGGGTTTCTTATCGCTAGGACGATGGATCGCCGTTGTTGCGTTGTGGGCTACAAACCTAGCCATTGGCGACATGTCAAGCTATGACATTCTGTCCCCTCTTCAAGGCAACAGGTGAGCGAAGTGGTTCCAGCACATTGGGCTGTCAGTATGCGATTGGCGCCAGGATCTATGGCGTTTGCAGCTGTCACTTCACGCCGGAGGATTGCTACCGCAATAGAAAGTTTTAGCATGTCTGCTATTCTGGTAATTGCTGGTGGACTGCGCATTTTGCCAGATGGGATGAGGCGCAAACGTGAGCGGCTTGCAGGATGCCAACCACCTGATGGGACAGAGCTAAACCAGGCAGACACAGAGCTAATAATATAGCAGTAACTAACTGTATTCTACATTGCTGCTGGTGCATATTTTCAGGAGCAGTGTAATTGGGAACACGTCTTTTTAAATGTTTAAAGTGTTTTACACTTGGTTACAGCAAAGTTACCTCTGTTTGGCTGGGTAAGCTCTGCATCACCAGGTGGCTGCACCATGCAGGCCCCTCACGTTTACGCTAAGGCCCCTTCATCACAGCGGTAGTAGTAGTATGGAGGGGCTTTAGTTCATTCTTCGAAACGCCCAGCTCTACTGCATTTACCGGAATCCCGGACATGCTTGGCACTGCGACAGAACGCTCACAACGCACACTGCTTGGATAGCTCTCACTGGGGATCAACGGCCAGGTGGCTAGCAGGTGGTTGGAAAGGCTTTGCACACTGAGTGCAAGACACCGGATGTAGGCGGCACACCGTCACATCGTGATGCAGAAGCCAGTGAAGGCGGACCTTAGCCCCGATCGCTTGGTGAACGAGTTGAGGAGAAAAAGCATGGCTAGGGGAGGAGGGTAACTTGTAGTGATCTATAGCTCTCTTAATATGACACACTTCACTCAAATTGTGGCACGAATGTTTTACTGTAGCTGTACCCGATGTGTCTACAAAAACGTTTTAGGGAACCTTTAATGGTACCTTCAAGGTTCAGGGATGGAAGTGCTGAACTTTGAACCTTCGTGCGCATGCGCGAATTTTTCCCCGCCTGCTGATAGCTTCAGTCGCTGGGACGCAGCATTTGAGTGAAGTAGTGCGCAGTGCTCTCGTCGGTTTTTTTATTGCAAGGAAAATGACGGAGCGACTGGAGCAGCGCTATTGCATCAAATTTTGCGAGAAACTGGGCGACAGCCAAGTGGAAGCCATTTGGAAGATTCAGACGGCTTTCGGTGACGATGCTATGAGCAGCACACAGATTAGGGAGTGGTACAACCGGTTTAAAGATGGCCACGCTCCGGTCGGTCATCAACATGCTGAAATGACCAGGTAATGGCCGAAGTGAACGCTGTGGTGATGCGGGACTGTCGTGTGACTATCGGAGAAATTGCGGAAGAGGTGGTTATCAGCACTTTTTCGGCACATTCCATTATGACCGAAGATTTGGCCATGAAGAGAGTTGCAGCGAAATTCTTTCCGAAGCTGCTCATGGTGGAGCAAAAGCAACTTCGTGTTGAAGTCTCACAGCACATGCTGGATTCCACAAACAGTGACCCCGACTTCATGAACACCATAATTACTAGCGCCGAGTCTTGCGTGTACAGGTACGACCCGGAAACCAAGTCCCAGTCATCACAGTGGAAGCATTCCACATCACCAAGACCAAAGAAGGCCCGCCAAGTGCGCAGCAACGTCAAAGTGATGGTGACTGCTTTCTTGGACTCCTGCGGTGTGGTACACCACGAGTACGCACTACAGGGTCAAACAATCATCAAAGAGTACTACAGGGATGTCCTCCGTTGCCTAAGTGATGCTGTGCGGCGCTACAGACCGGAGTTGTGGTCAACAGGAAATTGGCGCATCCATCACTACAATGCTCCTGCACATTCCTCGCACTTGATTCAGACCTTTTTGGCGAAATACCAGACTCCTGAAGTTCAACAGGCTCCTTACTCTCCTGATATGGCCCCCTGCGAATTCTGGCTGTTTCCCAAAATCAAGAGGCCATTGAAAGGAGCGCGATTTCAGACAAGAGAAGACATTAGGCTGCAACGACAGCAGAGCTAAACTCCATTCTGAAAGAGGCCTTCTCGGAATGCTTCCAACAATGGCAGCACCGCTGGGAGGAGTGTGTGGATTCCCAAGAAGACTACTTTGAGGGTGATTAGGTTTCCAACGCTCCAGTTATGCCAGTTTTTTTTCTTCAGCCATAGGTCGGATACTTTTCTAACAGACCTCGTATAGTAATCCTTCGGTGTAAAGTGACAGCCGCAAACGCTTAGATGCTGGTGCCGATCGGATACTGACAACCAGTGCTGCAGCCACTTCGCTCGCATGTTTGTCTTGCAGAGGGCCACGATGTCGCAGCTTCACATGCCGCCAATCTCTGTGTTTGCTGCCCACAATGCAAGGGCGAACCATGGTGCTCGCGAA
Organism: Dermacentor silvarum; assembly: GCF_013339745.2. NCBI lineage: Eukaryota > Metazoa > Arthropoda > Arachnida > Ixodida > Ixodidae > Dermacentor > Dermacentor silvarum. The sequence goes on along the minus strand of NC_051154.1, from coordinate 41,254,676 downwards.
AAGACTGATCGAGACCAACACAGACTGTGCAGCTTGCGTCAACACGGAGCACGTTGTAACACAAGCAGATGACACTTGCTGTGTGCCGGAAGTGCTTGACTGTAGTGATACATTGTCCTTGTACATTATTTCTATTACTTTATTTTTATAGAAACAAATTAACTAACATTTAAATTATTTTAAACATTTGTTCGCCATAATGTTGGAAAAATTATTGATGACGCGCCCTGGGCAGCCAATCAAATAACTCGCCCTACTGACGTCATATGATCAAATCATGCCACCTGGTTAGGAGCGGCTGATAACTCAGCTGAGTGGCGTGCTGTGATCGGTAGTGATGTGCCTTTCTAAAACCTTATAATAAAAACACACTTTAGGCGGAGCACTTAGATGCGTCAATTAATGATCAAAAGGACCTACCCTAACGACCTAGTACGTTTGTACAAGAGCGTTTCAGGGTCCCTTTAAGATGGTTGCTACGCTTCCAGCATGTGTATGCCTATAGAAAAGCGCAGTTCTTTGCACTGCAGTTCTCAGATATATTTTATTGCATGGGTGGTAAAGCAGTAAGATTTTGTCATATCTGAAAAAAAATCTTGTGTGTGAATGTGCCCAATTAAATTGGATGCATAAAATTGTAAGTGCTACAAACACAGCCTGTCACTTCACCAGCTTGAAAGTACTCATGGAAGTTTGCCACAAAGTAAAAAAAAAAAAAAAAAAATTGTGTGTTCAGCTCAGTAAAGTTCAAAAACTACTGCTGGCACTTACTACTTGTGCTTTCGTTCACACTGCTCTTTGGCATTGACAATATTTAGCAGAGTGTTTAAATGTGGCTTGTTTTACCACAGCGAATCTACATGTATGAAGTGAGTTTGGAAAGGATGAAGCACAGTTAGTGCTTATCTAAGGATGTAGACTAACAAAGTATTAGTTAAAGAATCTTGTTGTCCACTTTGTGGTCGAAGAGGTAAGGCAACTCTGCAGGCATCTGATTCCTGGTGTTGTGCCTTCACTGCATACTCTTCATCCAGAAATGGTGGAAGAGTCCACCAAGTTGGCCAGCACGAAGCATAATGTATGGCTGGTCAAAATAGTCATTACTTTTTATCTTGCTTCTCTTTTCTACTTTTTCTGCTTTTTAGGAATACAAGAAAAAAAAGGATAGTACTGGGTGGTGCAACAAAAAGATGGGGATACAATCTGGTGCTTGGGGAATATAGGAAGGGTACTTTCTGAGCTCTTTAGATGCCAGAATATTGTGACGGGCACTTTAAATACGGATATTTAATGATGCATACTTTTCTTTGAGGCACAGTGTATATGACAGCCACGTGCAGGTTACTTTTAAAGCGAAACTTTATATGGCTAGGCGAAACGTGAAAGCCTCTGTTAGTTGCCTGTCCAGAGAAAACTATCATCATCAGCATTGGTTCGAGCGTCGTCTGGTTACAAATATCTGTTCTCTCAGAATATCCCGCACTTCTATGGAATGGCAATAATAGGTGACCCGCCATGGTGGCCCAGTCAGCTACGGCGTTGCGCTGCTGAGCACGAGATCGCGGGATCGAATCCCGGCCGTGGCGGCCGCATTTCGATGGAGGCGAAATGCAAAAATGCCCGTGTACTTGCGTTGTAGTGCACGTTAAAGAAACCCAGATGGTCAAAATTAATCTGGAGCCCTCCACTGCGGCGTGCCTCATAATCAGAACTGGTTTTGGCACGTAAAACCCCAGAAAGAAGAAGAAAGGCAATACAGTATGGACCACTTATAACGTAACCGCTTATAGTGCAGGACCGAATATAGTAGTCTTTTCAGACTCCCGTTAAGGGGGGACACGGGTCTTTAGACCCAAAAAATCATCAAAAAAACAAATTTTGGAAAATAGCATTTCTGGAATCTACATCTATTATTCTCCCTCTCTGCCAAGTTTCCAATCTCATAAGGTCATATTTCAGCCAAACCATCAATTTAAAAACAGATAGGGCACCTGATTTTTCGCGTGTGTCGACGCTAAAACGACACACATTCAATGACGCCGCGCTCGCATGCCAGTGCCTTGAGGGCGGCCATCTTGGTCTCGTTTGAAAGAACGGGGTTTCGGCTTCAAATATCGCGCGCTGCCGCTTCGTTAGGCTTGCTGGTTCAATACAAAAACCGGCGGCAAAAATAGATGAAACGCGCGCTCTCATTCGCTGTCGCATGCACGTGACGAGATAACGCCCCGTGATTGGTTGGGCCCACTCCGAGCTGTCTGCTAGCCGCTAGAGACGCGCAGTGCGAGACGCCATGTTCGATACGATCATTGTGTGACTACCCGCGACGATGCCTCCTCCGCTTCGAAAGTTTGACTCTAAACACAAGTTTGGAAAGAAAAGGAAGAAGTCCATGCTCGACAACTTCAAAAAACGCCCCACCGCGTCGCCAGTCGTTGAGGACGAGCCAACAACGGCGTCAAGCGACGGAACCGATGGAGCCGACCGAGCGTTAGGCCTAGATGGTGCGACAACGAGTAGGTGCGACGAAAACGCCAGCCGCGTCCGTCGTGACACCGTTATGCTGACGCCTGCAGATTTGGAGATAATCGACAGGAGATCCGACGAGAAACTAAAAGAGCTCGCGTCAACCGCAGCAGTGAGCCGTAAGTCGGAGATCTTGTCCGCTGGCGATGTCGCGGCCGACCCGCTTGACAATACTGTTTTCACCGTGGTGTGCCTGGAATCGGTGAACGCACTGCTGGAGCATATGAATTGCAATATATGCGGCGGTAGCGCGAAAATCAGCCGGAAGGAGCGCGAATACGGCCTTGCAGTAAGTCTGGTGCTCACATGCTCGAAATGCGGCGACAAAGCGTCAGCGTGGAGCTCGCCGCGCGTGAATGGGACTCAGAAGGTGAATCCGTTTACCATTAATATTCTGGCTGCGCGCGCGATGCAGAGCACCGGCAATCGGCAAACTGCGTTTAACGATATTTTCGCAGCAATGAATATATCGCACCGCGGGCTGCATACGAAAACGTGGCAGCGGTACGTCAAAACGAAGTTGACGCCTGCCGCGACCCGGGCAGCTGAGACACTTACAACTGAATGTGCGAAGTCGGTCCGGCAGCTTTACAGCCAATTAAACTTCGGCAACCCGGGCAACGTTGCTGTATCGTATGACGGGTCTTGGATGACTCGCGGGCACAGTTCGCACATCGGTGTCGGCGCCGTCATTGAACTTTTTACCGGACTTGTGCTGGACTACGTTGTGCTGAGCAACTTTTGTGCCGGTTGTTAGCGTGGACCAAAAGTTGGTGACCCGTCATACGAAGAATGGAAAGCCAGCCATGAGTGCCAGAAAAATACGGATAAGAAGGCTGGTGAAATGGAGGTGGAGGCTGGCCTCATTTTATTCAACAGATCGCTGGAAAAGCACAGCCTAAGATACACAACTGTGCTGTCAGACGGTGACAGCCGTACTTTCTTGGCCCTAAAGGAGGCCAAAGTATATGGCTACATCGAAGTTGACAAAGAGGATTGTATCAACCATGTCCATAAGAGAATGGGGACAGCACTTCGTAATGCCCTGTCAAAGCACAAGGGGCCTGGCTCAGAGCCACTTGGTGGAAGAGGAAGGTTGACTGGAGATTTGGTCAACAAATTGAGCTCTTATTATGGATGGGCTCTGAAGTCCCACACTGGTGACATTGACGCCATGGAGAAGGCCGTGATGGCAAGCTACTATCACGTAACATCAAATGATGTCACCTCAAATCATAGCCTTTGTCCAGAAGGTCCCGATTCCTGGTGCCGGCAAAATGCTGCTAAGGCCAAAGGCCAACCTGTGCCGAAGCACCACTACAATTTACCGACTCAAGTCAGCAAGGCGTTACTGCCAATTTACCAACGGCTCTCTGACAAGAGGCTGCTTGAACGTTGCCAGCGAGGCAAAACACAGAACAACAACGAAAGCCTGCACTCGCTAATATGGGCGCTCGCACCGAAGGAGCGGCACGCCTCACTCTTCAGCGTTGAGGCTGCTGTGGCGGAAGCAGTGATGAAATTCAATGCTGGCTGCAGGAGAACCTCGGCAAGCATTTTGCAAGAACTCTTGATGAACCCTGGCCAAAAGTGTATGCAGCGCATGGACGAAAAAGACCGGCGCCGATCAGCTGCATCTGAAAACAAGCGTGCATCGGCAGAAAATGTGCAATGCTTATTCAAAAAGCGCCACAGAGGTGCTAATGCCCAAACTGACTATGCCCCAGGAGCCTACTAATGTTTTGGGAGTGTGTACGTGCAGACATTTGTGACTTTTCATAATTAAATGTGACATTTGTTTGTTTTCTTGATTTTCTCAGAATACTAATTTTGCACACCCAGCAAGACATTTACCGTGATATATCAGTAGCTATCATAGATAGAATATTAATTCTTTTTGCAGCATGAAGCTAGATGTTTGAAGCACCCAACATAGGAAGCAGTTTTTTAAGTTTCTTTGTTTGAAGTGTTTTTAATTTGTCGTTTGTGTGACTAATGCATGGCCATGTTGAAAACAATGGAGTTCAGTTTACTATAAAGTAAGAAATATTGATCCAATCATAAAAGTGCTTCCTATGTTGTGTAGCTTGTGCTTTCTGCTATTGGTCCATATGTCATTTGTCTATTTTTATGCAGCGGTTATTTGTTTATTGTAGTAAGAACAAAAGACATTGTTTTCTTAATTATGTAATGAAATAATGAACCTACAGAAAAACTAACTGCATTTTTAGAGTCAGGAGAAGAAACTAAATAAGCATGCCAACTTTTATCAAGTTTGGTTCATAAATAAGTAATGCTAATTTTAATTACCACGTCCCCCCTTAATGCTCCCATAGCACTCCATGTATACGCATACCGCTTACACTGCAGCCGCGTGAGACGAAATAGCGGTTATAATGCGGCTTCCACGGGAAAATCTCGCCGACAAGGGAGGTAGCGAGCGCGCTTCTCAACGAGGTGTGCCCGCCGATGGGAAAGGAGATCAACGACGGCGATGCGGAGGAGGAGCACGACACGTGGAGCATGAGTCCAAGGGCGATAAAATCGTCGCCGCATGCCCTGTGTGAGAGTGAAAGCGCGCGGGGGACGTGCACCTTCACGGAAAGCTAACGCACAGCGGAGAGCAAACACAACTTCCATCGCGCGAAAGACCGTAGGGTTATTGGGAGGGAGAGATGGAGGGGGGGCGATGCTTTGCTGCGGCACCAAATGCGTATCTTGCAACCGGGCGCAAGGGGAACTGGCGGCACAATTTCCCACACGAAAGGAAGGAGCAAAGCGGGAAGGCAGCGCGGGAGGGAGGGGAGGGGGTGGTTTCTACTCTGCCAACAAATGCGTTCGCGCCTGTGCCGGCTGTCGGTGTTGTCGTGCGCACCGTATCTTTAAAGCGATCTCTGCACGGCTCTGACCTTTGTATGCGCTGTGCTTACGCCGCTCAGTTTACGTTGAAGTGATAGACCGCACGAACGTTCGCTCGCTGTGGCGGCCGCGTTTCCCATCGCCCGCGTTTTAACAGTGGTTGTCTGCGGTCATCAAGTGTGATCTATTCTTTTTTGCTTGTTCGCGTGAACACCACGCTTGTTAATTCAGTTAGTAAGCGAATGTGTCAAGTTTATGCAGCCGATAAAACTACTGTCCCTACTCCTTATAGCTCTCTACTAATTTGCTATGGCAATTGATGCTTCGCCTTTCGGGCGAAACTGAGACATATTTTTTTTTATTTTGTCTGTTTCATGCAAAGATCATGGGTACTTTGACATTAACCTTTCAAGTTTCAACGTTCGTAAATTGAAACGGATGCAAAACTCCCAGTCGCACGCTTCGATTCTCCGATACGCGTGGCTGCTTCGTCTACATGTTTTGCATACGTGCAGGGCTACAAAATAGTTGTTTTGGTTATAGTGCAGTACCGCTTTTACTCCAGATATTCCCGACTCCGGCGACTTACGTTATAAGCGGTCTACACTGTAATAAGTGTCTACTTGCTTGTGTCTTTCTGTGCCTGTGCCAATAAACGACATGGCAATTTGTGCTGCTTGTGGAACTAAGAAACATTGACATGCGTAAGTAATGGACATAAAGAAGACACAGATTAAACATAATGTGCTGTGTTTCATCTGTGTCTGTGTCTTCTTAATGTCCACTAGTTAACAAATGTCTGCATCCCTCAATGCCACAAGCAGTGCTCTTTGCCATGAAATATCAGCTAGCTCTCTTCATAGCTCTGTTGGCTGATAATTGCATTACTGGCTCACGAACGAACTGTGTGACAATGCTGCCACCACCTATGTTAGTTGAGGCTACGTAAGTTAGTGTTATCTTTTTCTGATGATCATTTTTGCTGTGGCACAAAAGGCACATGCTAAAGCATGGGGAATCTTTAGCAGTGTACACTGAAAAAGTGTACCTGTAAAGCAGTATCGCTACCTTGCTGTCACCTGAGTTGCCCAAAAGTGTGTGAGGTGCTGCACATGCATTGTGATGCCTGATGTGCATTTGAGAGTCTTGCATTGTGTGTTTCGTGTTTGATAGAAAGTGGATTATGAGTCTGTATTTTGTGTTGGTAAAGGGTGTTTCCTAATAGAAGTTTGCACCCTTTCAGAGCGAGCACTTCCCCTTTCTGGGCCACAACAGTGGTAGCAGGAGTCCATGTCCTGCCGCCTCAAGCTCTGCAGGATCTGCTGGTTCGTACCTGCTGTGATTATGGCCTATAGGGAATGAATCAAAGGTTTTCATTGTACAGGGTTCTCACAGCCCCTTGAAATCCTTGAATATCCTTGATATTGACAGTATAAGTTCAAGGGCCCTTGAAAGTACTTGAATACCCGTGGGCTCCTTGTAATCCTTGAAAATCCCGTGGGATTTGTTCCGCTAGAGGAAATTAACGATGTACCTCCGCAAGTCATGCTGATATTTAAGGCCCTTTCCCTTACGAATGCCCATGAAAACAAGCTGTGTTGACTAAAGGGCAACATCAGGAAGTCTCGGTTTTAAATCTCGCAGCCCCTACGTCGTCTGGCAACTAATATGCATTGGAAATCCAATCCAATGCGAGACATATCGCTCGCTCGGCTTGCGTATAGTGCCTAGAATATACCGTATTTATTCGAATCTAGGCCGATAGTTTTTTTCAAATAATCACATACGAAACTCTAGGGTCGGCTTAGATTCGAGGATTTTAAAAAACGCGCCAGTTTTTAACTGAAACTGATAAATATGGTGCATAGTTAGCGCCATCTAGAAAAGTCAGTATCGCAGCCGCTGCTAGTTGCGCCAGTAGCCAGCTGAAGTACACGAGCGACGTCGCCATTTTGATCTGCGTCGTATCGGTAGTATCGGTATGGTGCAGCATCGGCGCGCGGTGTGGCGTTATCGTAATGGCACCAAATGGGCGATGCCACTATAGTGCCGCTTTCTAAACGAATACTGTATTTACTCGAATCTAACGCGTACTTTCAACACGACCCTAAATCTGCGTCGGCATTTCAAAATGGCCGCCTCGCACGCGCGTCGTGCCTAGCTACCGTAGCATGCGGAAGCTTCCTCCGTGTGCTGCAGTACACGTGCTTAGGCAATAGTCTACCGTCTGTCTTCACGTTCTCAGCGTCTGCTCTATATATCAGCATGAAGTACCGAGTTCATCATGATGCCGCATTTAAAAGGAAAGTGATCATCTGTGCGGAGACGGACGGAAATCGGGCCGCATCACGGGCGTTCGGAGAATCCGAAACTTGCGAGCGGGACTGGCGCAAACAGAAGGAGAGGATTTTCGCCAGCAAAGCAATGCGGAACGGTTTCAGTGGACCGAAGCAGGACGTCATCTGCGACGATCCACTCCGGCGATACGATCAGGCTTGGCCCTATCTTGAAAGCAATCTGCGACTGGTAAAGTCCGCCGCGCGCCGTGTTTTCACCGCGTTGAAGCGAGAGGCATGCTAGCACGAAGGCGCGCTTCGTCTCCAGCGTTTTGACAGTTCGTTTCCGCGGTCAACGAGCGAGGTGTGTTCATGTTTGCTTGAGCGCGCGTGACACCGTGCTTGTTAATAGCGGTCTACTAATTTGCTACCGCATTCGATGCATCGCCTTTCGGGCGAAACTGCGACTTTCTTTATTCATCGCAACATCAGTGCATCGGGAGGAAATCTATTTTTCCAATTTTTTCCTCGCGGAAAACGGGTGCGCGTTACAATCGAGGAAGCGTGAGAATCGAGTAAATACGGTAGTTGAGCTAGCCGTAGAGGCATCGTCAAACGTTCAAGCCGGGCGGAACTTCGGCATCGGTCTGTCGTTGGAGGGGGCCACGGGAGATGGTTTTTGCGTGCGCCGCAACGTGCGCTCCTTCCAAAAATGCAGCATCTCTAATGCGCTGGGTGGTACTGAATATAGCGCACTGTTTGAAGATGTCAGCAGTAAGGAAGATAGCGACGAGGCTAGCAGCGATGGTGACATAGAATGAGCTCGGCATGTTCAAATTTAATAAATGCTGTTTCATTTTGAGAATGCTGTCCTCGCTTTTTCGTTCGGCCTACATTCGAGGTAAGTTTTTTTTTTTTTTTTTTCGGACTTCGAACTTTTGGGGGGTCGGCTTAGAATCGGAGTCGGCCTAGATTCGAGTAAATACGGTACTCTAGTGTGCCGTCCACCGAGAGTCTCCAACGCGGGACGGTGGCGCGGGCTGTGATGCCTGCCGCCGCGGGCCACCAGGCGGCGATGCCTGTCGGCATCATGCTAAATCCTGCGGTGTTCGACTCGCGTTCGTTTGCGATGCGTTGATTGCTACGCGTCGATTGCAATGCTTAGTTCATTTCTCGCCTTGCTGCCGCTTTCGCTGCAGTCTTTTCTTATTGTGAGTGGGTTTTTTGCATCTATGTGTGCACTCGTCTGTCTAAAGAAACTTTGAACAGGTCGCGAAACCGCGATTTCCCAGAGACGCGGAAAGAAACGGCTCATCTCATTACCCAGCGCGTCCGCAGACCCCGAACGTATTGCGGATTGGGACAAGAACATAAGAGGCAGATCGCCGGGCAAATGGGGAGACTCGCGTCGTGTCTTGCCTGAAGTCCACCCATGTCTCAGCATGGTCCGGCACAGTCTCGAAGTGCAGCGCACCAAGCGGCCGGCGGCGGCAGGCATCACACTCGGTGCTACCGCGACACCCGCTCTCGGCACACTAGTATGTGTCTTTTAGGTACTATAGTCGGGCCGTTTGTCGGCTTCGTGCGCGCCATTTCAGTGAAGTTCGCGTTTGCGTTGTGTGTTTACTTTGACAAGATGCCAGGCGGGAAGTGCAAGTTTCAGCCTGCGTGGCTGCAACATACGAACTATCGTCACTGGGTGAGACCGGAACCAAGCGATCCTTATCGAGCAATGTGCGCATAATGTCAGAAGACGGTCGACATTGCAACGATGGGGGAATCTGCCTTGAAGAGCCACCAGAAAGGCGAAAGGCGACGAAGTTTCCGTCGAACAGCCAAAGAAAACGAAGCGGAGATAACAGCTCTTGAAAGAGAAATTAATGCGAAAATAGGGCTGCTTTCCTAAGTCCTGTGAGGAAATAAAATTACGCTAACACTCCTTGAATTCTGCCTTTTTGCATCCTTGAAATCCTTGAAATGTCCTTGAATTTCCAGCCAAATATTGTGTACGAACCCTGATTGTAGAAAGCAGGCTGATTCTGCGGGAAGACATGCTTGAAACAGCTGCTTTTGTGTGTCAGGGACATTTTGTGTGTCAGTGATGAAATTTTAGCTCAGATAGGGGATACTAACATAAGAAAAGTTGAATACCAGACTTGAGTAATGTTGCAGCTCTCTTGAAGAACTTGTTGCCTTTTTTTTTTTCTGCCATGCCTTTGCCATGCCATGTCCATTTGCATGTAATACTTGCATCTCATTTGTCTTCGGCAAAAACATGAATATGATAGGTTGCATAGGAAACTGAAGCCAGCGGCATTGTGTCCTCGAACATATTGTTGTTGAGAGTGGCCACTGCTGACAAGCTGAGGTCAGAAGTTGAAGGCAGCACCATCTGCACAGTGGGTGGAACCTGTCGAAGAAAGAGCTTTTTGAGGAAACTCTTGCCAAACAATGAGGCCTGAGTCCCAAGCAGAGCTTGCATATGCCTGAGAAGCTGAGGCGATCTCCTAGCTTTGTAGTTAAAAGAGCAGTTCTTGCAGTCTCTTCCTTTCCGAGACAACTGTTCACTTGAGAATGCCTTTTTTAAGCATATCATACGGTGTTGTGGTTAACATCATCATTGTGATGTCCCGTGCTTCTGTAGCCAGTACAGAAGACTGCGTGCCGAGCAAGTGCTTATACAGGGCCATGCGAAACATGGTGTTGCCAAGTCGAACTGAGCTTCTACCCTGAGGAACCTCCTAAATATCTTTGAGCAGAAAAAAAATTGTTTCTTGGCCAAATGGGGATTGCACCTGTGCACAAAATTTTTTCATTAGCTGCTGCCACACTCATGGGATGCATTAAACATTTGTTATGGGGCGGTAGTAGTGTCACGACTCGTGAACTATTCACAAGAAATCTTCCATAAACACTTTCTGTATATCCCTATGACTTTCATCATATGTTGGAGCACAGTATTTCTTTACATACTTTAACTAAATAAAAAGAGCGGGGCAGGGCTGAGTGAGGGGCACAATTTATTGCAGAGAGGTAAAGTATATTGCTCATCTCTTGCAGTGTTTAGACGAGCAGTAGTGCAAAGAAAAGGGGACTGCGTAACTGCAGTCAACACTTCTAGTGGGTTTGCACACTTCCGCCTAACACGTGCAATCTACAGTCTGCAGTCTTTTCGAGCTAGTGTATAGTGTACGTTTGTCAAAACGTTGCACCTTTCTCACTCATATCCTCGACTGCAGTGTAACGTGGAGTTGTGTGTCCAATGCCAAAGAGACTTTTTGTTTTCTTCTCTGGCATTGCTAACTAGTGCCAGGCAAATGATTAGATGCCCTCAAAAGCTCAACTAACGTTGACAATGCAAGTGTTTATTTGCTAGGTCACATTGCCAGGTGCATTGCCATATAGCAGCAGTGTCTGCCAACGCTGCCAAGCCTTGTGGAAGGAAGTTACTGAATGTGCTTTCGTAACAAAAGGCATTTTCAGGCACTAAAAGCAGTAATAGGCATTTATAAGCACTGTAAAGTCAGTGCTAAAACATTATTAACCCTGTCAGGGTCAATGACCAATGACGTACATGTACGTCATCGCTTGTACATTTAAAAAGCGTGCCTCTTTCGATCATTTCTTTCGCTTGGCATGTGCTGCCACGCCACGGGAACACGGGGAATTTTTTACTTGCGCCAATGCCTTTGTCTTCTTTTTGTTTTTGTTTTTTTATGGCAACGGCGCAACGGCTATCTCTCGCGCGCGTGGCGGCGGCATGTTTCGGCTTTCTCCTGCGGCGGCTCCCGCTTGTTGCACGCGCTAAACTGATGGCTATCTGGTTTCAAATCTCTCAAAGGGTGACCGCTTGTTACTCAATCGTTTATCGCTCACAGCGGCGCGATTACACCTGTTCCCGGGTAGGCGTGTACATACACAAACGATGCTGCCGTTTTTGAGTTTTCTTTTTTTGGAGACCACAAAAGCTCTATCGCACCTTGTTGGCGATAAGACGAAGGCTTCTCACTTGTTTCCGTTACTGGACATGCACACAATCATTTTCCAGTGCGCTTCTTATTCATGAATAAACATTGTGTATTTTACAACACACAATTTTTTCCTCACTTTACTGTCACTCTAAAAAAATTACGACCATTTTTTTTTTTCGAAATAGGTTCTTTCGAAGAATTTAAATCAGCAATAAAAAAAATCGACCCTGGTGGGTCGCATTTGGCAAAAAAATTCTACCCTCAAAGGGTCAACTCATAATTTGTGCTCGTACACCATAGAGGCAGGACCAGGCACGTGGGAGCAAATAGGCATGTGCCTGTAATCTGGTCTCTAGTCATAAGTCAGTGACTGTATCATGCAGATGTCTTCGTCCATGGAAATAAGGGGCATCTTTAGGCTTCCCGGTGCGGCTGCTCAGCATGTCACCCCTTCTCTCCTCCCTACCCTCTTCTCTCTTGCCATTCTCTCCTATTTCTTAACACACATTTTGTATGGTGCACCCCCCCCCCCCCCCCTGTGACGTCACTGGATGCATGCACCACCAGTAGACTGAATCAATATTGTACTGATTGCTTGGGTTGCTCATAAAGTAGTTCTGCCATGCAAGATTACTTAGACTTTTTGGATGGGCTTGTAGCCATAGTTAATTAAGCCTGCTATGCATGAACTTGGGTGCAGTGCCTATCTTGAGTTGATGCAGATGAAACCATAATGCTGATTATTTCAGTTTTTCTAGTTATCCCACAAAATGAAGGTGTAGCGGAAAGTATGCCTGTGCTTTGCAGGTGGAGGTCGAGAGCGAGGTATGGACATGCGGTGCCGTTCCACATTCTACACATCCTTGGGCCGACTGCTTATGGTGGAGTTGGGTGAAGATGAGGAACGCTTCGTGCAGTTCATGCGGCCCCTGACTGCAGCCTTTGAGGCTATTGGTGCTACCCTGGCCAATGCAGACTCCCCCCTGTTCAATGCTGATGAGGCCAAGGTAATCATAATTTGCGTTTTGTATGCTTTGTCCTGCTGACACAAAAGCTCAGAGTTGGGATGATTCACAATTATTTTAGTAAAATGTTATTTTATGGTGCTTATGGAAACCTTGTCCTTTGATACCGCTGTACAATGTCTTATTTTCGAGAAATTAATGAATCAACCCTTTATACACTAGAACCCCACTGATAAGTTTTCCACAGGACCGTTAAAAAAAAAAAAACGTAAAAGCCGGGAATTGCAAGAGCCAAGAAACAGGACAAATTGAGAAGTGAAAGTAGTGGTGAACTGCACACAATTTTATTTGAATTCTTACGTTTGAAAAAAAAGTCGCAGTTTCGCCCGAAAGCCGAGCATCGATTGCGATAGAAAATTAGTAGACAGCTATACAACGTAGGGATAGTAGTTTTATTGACCGTGTAAACTTGTAAACATTCGCTTATTAACTATACTAACAAGCATGATATCAGCACGCACAGGCAAACATGAACACATCACACTCGATGAGCTGGCGTGAGGAAGCGCCGCAGCAGCAGCGAGCGATGTGACCTTCGTGCTGTCTATCGCTTCAACGCAAACTCAGTGCCGAGAACACGCAGCACGCACAAAGCTACGAGCCGCCGACGCACCTACGCTGCCTAGACTCTGCCCTCAACACAGATCGCTTTGAAAATACGGCCCGCGCGATCGCGCGTGGCAGCACAGTACGCTGTTGCTGCCAGAGTACAGCGACGCACGGGCGCGCACTTTTTCCACGTCGCAGATCGCTTTCAGGATACAGCGCCGGAGCAACCCCCTCTCCCTCCCTCGTGCCTCGTGGGCAACATAAGAAGCGGGCTTCCGCCTCGCCTTTCTGCTTCGCGCGTGCGAGATTGAGCTGCAATCGTTGGCTGACCCTCGCACGCCTTGACTCGCACATACTACAGCATACGGCGCGCGGCAACGGCTTTATCGCCCTTGGACTTTATACGGAACAGCTATGCGCCAAAACCAATTTTAGGGCCCCAATGCGTCATAGACACCATCTTTAGATAGCAAATCTGGATCTCAAAGGCCATGCTTTTGCTGGTGGAAACCGAAAATATGTCATAGGTGTTGCCCCCGGCAGTTTGGATGGCCAATCCCATCTTCAAGCCACCAAGCCAAGCTAAATGAAAAGTCAACATGGCCTCTCGGGCCGGCGCGGGGTGGCAGTTCGCATCGCATGATTCGGGAACGGTCCGGACCCACAGTTGCGACGCAACAGCAGGGTTCCCAATGCATTGGGCCCTATGGGAGCTATGCCAGGACTGGCTGAAAACGACGTAACAGCCGGGAAAACACAGCACCCGGGAACGTAACAGCGGGGTTCTACTGTATACAGTGGGACACATTGGTCCCACTTTTCAGGCCAACAATGCACTGTAGTGGTGAAATATAACAACTACTATTGAACATTTCTCTGTGGCCGTGTTTCTGAAACTGTTCAGTTATTTCTTTCGCCTTTCTTCAAGCCGCTGTAATGATAAATGGAGACTCTTTGGTACAAAATTTATTTCTTGCACTAGAGTAAAGACATTGGAAAAGCCTAAGCCCATTTCCCCCACCTTCGTTCATTGAGTATACAGTATGCCCACTTTTTCGGACCTGCCTGGTAATCGGACTCGTCATGGCACCGCCCCATACCCTATAGAGCCTATGTATAAGAACGTCTAAAATTTAAGACACTAAAATGCTTCGCTGTACGATTTTTCCAACTTTTTTGCCATGACCGCAGGTCCGAAAGGGCATTAATTGAAGCCACTAACACCGTCATTTTGATTATCTCGCAGCCTCGAACCAGTGCTCACGCATGCCAATCCGCTGGCAGCCGTAGTAGTAATTTTGAGCCGTCGTTGAGCCGATTCCTTAAATTCAGCTTCGCTGTAATACAGCAGTGCTACATGGTAAAGTGTACGCAATGTATTGCGGTGAAGCATACCAAGAGTGCAAAGGAGCCACTGTCACGTGACATAAAATGTGTTCCTGAATCATACACGCACACACCCGCCATTTACTGTCGCAGAACAAGTTCCGAGATGCCTAATAAGTGTACTGGCAGGCCTTCAAAGCTGTTTTGCACGTGGCTGTAGCAATTTGAGCCCTTGGTGCATCCATTGGTCTTTTTTTTTTTTTTTGACTGGGTCAATTTTTTTAGATGTTTTCATAGTCCCTAGGGAGTCTGAAAAATCGGACGTTAACTGTACTGCTTAAAGACATGTTTTCATGACAGCTGTGTGCTTTTATGATTTTGGTGGGGCTAGGCATCTCAGTTTGCTATACCCACGCCTACCACTGAAAGATAACCATTTATTAGACTCATGCACACATCACAGAATTATATAGACCCTTTTCTCAGCGATCTCATGGGTGCTGCCATGTTTGATCACGTGGTGACACGTCCATTGCTTGCCTCAGCTGCGTCTGTTGCCTCCGTGTTTGCAATGGTTGTGTATGGTGTCTCACTGCGGCCCCGCGAACCTCTGTTTCGGTGGATATCGTAGACTGGGTATATGACATGAAGCTTTGGCCACAGCTTCAGAGGACATGTAAGCGCTTTCGGAGCTCATTACCTCTTGTCCAAATAGTGTGAGCAGCGTATTGACCCTTTTCGCGGAGCAGTTGGTTCTAGAGAAATGAGATGATGCTTTCAATGGCACGCCGCACCTAGCCTCAGCGTCAGCGCACGAATATGAAACCATTACCACTTCTACCTTGCTTCTGTGCGATCAGCTGTCAGAAGTGCAACTGAGTTTTCGCTAATGCACTGTGATCCAATCATGCTGGATTAAATCATGTGGATTGAAGACGTGTGCGGTAGTTGGCTGCAAAATAGTGACTGGCATAATAAGGAATAGAATGAATTTGTGTGGTCAAGTTCGCGGATTGCTGCGGCAACTGTCTGTACATGTTACCGGCACTCTATCGCCAACATGTTAAGAATAAGTGAATGGGCGCTCACTTGAATATATGGGCATTATATATACACAATAAATGACAGACTACACTGATAGCACACGAATGGTTGAAGCTAAATGTTTCGCGACGGTCCACAAGAGTATGCGAGTTACTATAGCAATAATACATCTTTGCTACAATGTATTACAATGTACAAAACAGCTAGGTTTTAAGCCTTGTGCGCAGCAAGAACAAATCTATCGGAACGGAGCACACCTTCGAGCGATTTGGCAGAAAATAATCAGTGACTGCACTGAGCAACTTTACTGAGTCAGAAACGTGACAAGCCGCTGCTTCAAAATATTTGGCCAAATAAAGAACGAAGAGCAAAACACGCTAATCCTCATTCAATTCTTTGGAGGTTAGTGATACAACACTGCCGGATGAGTGAATTTTTTATATCTTCGAGGAAGGCTGTGCATCGCGAAGGGCCGAAAACACAGGCAGTCCAGTCCTTATATAGCTGTAGTCCCTGAACTTGACCACACATATTCATTATATTCATAAATAAGGCAGCCACAAATTTTGCAGCCAACTACTGCACACGTCTTCCCACTACCGTTCCTTGTTTTGCAGTATGAATTGAGCACAGTGTGTTAGCGAACACTCTGTTGCATTTTGGACTGCTGATTGCACAGCAGGAAGACTGTTTTCATGGTCGGTTTTTGTGTTTCCGGTAATGGTTTCGTATTTCCGCGTTTTTACTGAGGCTTCGTGTGGCGCGCTGCCAAAAGCACCATCTCGTTCCTCTAAAGCAAACTGCTCTGCGGAAAGGGTCTATATGAGAAATGCACAGCCTTTAAAGCTTTCCAAGAGGCATATGTTTTCAGAGAACTGTGATATTGGGAAAGTGATGCTGGTACAAAAGGGTAAACAGAACGAAAACAGTCAGAACATGTAAGGGCTAGTGTACAAAGACTGCTTCTTGTCACCTTTACTGGCAGGCATGAGGAGATTGAAGTGGACAGTGAGGCCATGTAATGCCTTCCTTGATGATGATGATGATGATGATGAAGATAAAAATGTATTGTAGGATGGCTCGAAGGCCTATTATGTGAAATAGGAAGGGGAGAGGGAAGGAGAAATTAGAGCCGTCCTAGAAGCTGCGTGTCCTTGGCGAAACCCAAGAGCGAGTCCAGAATGGCCCTGTCGGAATCCGACAATCCAGTTGCCGGCCTAATCCACTCCTCGTAGGACGACACTTGCACCACCCTCAGGTGGTGGTCCCGCTGCTTAGCGTAGGGCTGGCACTCCCAAAACAAATGTGCTGCGGATGGTCGCGTGGCCACGCCGCAGTCAGGACACCTGTGCGGCTTCTGGGGTGCTTCTTCGTCCTTGGAGGCTGTCGAGGGGCCAGGTTCCTGCGACGGAAGGGAGTCGGGAGAAGGGAAAGGAGGGCGTCTCTCCCGGCGTGGCCGGTACTGCCACCACCGCTCCAGCACGTCCGGTGTGACGACGAAGCCGAAACGGAGCTGGCTCTATGCAGCAGCACCTGCCCCGACCTGGGAAGACCCACGGGAAGTAGGTTTGGGTCTGGCGGGACACTCGCACGGAGTTCCCTCTTGCATCGGTTGGCTGCTACTCTCAGAGCTCTGTCTGGGTCATACGGCGGTCCTTTTGTCGTGCTAGTTGTGCTGGTGCTGAGGGTCTCTGAAGGATCCCGGGAGATGACGCGGTTGGAAAGAAGGGCGCGCCGCCTCATGGGCTCTCTCATTTCCCTCGATGCCCTGGTGACCAGGGATCCAATGAAGTGTTGCAGTGACCCCTCGGACCTCTGCACGCCTGAAGGACTGCTTGGACCAGAAGAAATTCTGATGAGGCTGTGTGGCGAGACTTAATTGCAAGCATGCAGTGCATATTGGGAGTCTGTGTATATATCGATATGTTTTGTATGCGTGTTGCTTGAGACCTGGTCTACTGCCCAGCCTATCGCCCGGAGTTCAAGTTCCGTTGAGTCGTCGGCATCAGCAGTTATGAGCGTAGAATGTGTCACACAAGAACCGACTACGTGGTAGGCGACTGCTCCCTCACTGGTGCATGGGTCGAAAGCTGCGTCAGTGTACACTTGTTCTTGGCTTGGTGGTGCATCTGCCAGACTGCGCATGACGCGCAGCAAATGCTGCCCGACGGTGCGCATGTTGTGCGCCCATGTTTCGGAGCGTTGGTGTAGTGTCGACGACAGCAATGTCATCCCAAGGTGGAATTTCCGATGACAGTTGTGGTAAAGTTGATATGTCCTTTCCCATGTAGGCCAGTAGTGCCCTGCCTTGTCTGGTGTGCTTCAGGCGCTCCTCGTGGCCTGCCTTCGATGCAGCTCCTCGACACGTGTGTGCTTCGGGAGCCCTGTGATGATGCGGAGAGCTGCTCTGTGGAGTACCTCTAGCTGTGTCCAGTGCTGAGCAAGCAGGTCATAACAGCATGCTCCGTATATCGCTTGGAATGTCAGCAAAGCACTCAAGTTTTCGGCATACGTCGGTACCAGCACCACCCATGCGGAAGCAGATCTGTTTTATGAGGTGCATAGTCTTGTGCCACGTCCGGCGAAGGCCAGCGAGCCACGCATCCGCTGTGCCTGTGTGGTCAATAGGTATCCCGAGAACGCGCACTGGTTTTTCCGATCGCTGCAGTGTTTCGCCTAAAAATGGCCTAGGTTTATAGTGGGACATGTGTGTTCCACTTTTTTCTCCTGTACAAAATGCTTGTCAGCTTTCAGATTTGGCATTTCGTGAACAATAGCTGTTAAATGCAGTTACGCCTTGATATAACGAACTTCAATATAATGAAATTCTCTTTATTATTAATAAAGTATTTAACTTTTTGTAACTTGTCCATAGAACACCATGCATTTAGAACTTCAATATAACGAAGTGTGTTTATACACAATTTCAATATAACAAAATTTCACTGCTGTTGCAAAGGAATACCAAGACAATGAAAGGTGCGGATGCCAATGGTTAAATGGTTGAATTACAAACGGCTGCTTTGGGTACGAGTGCAACTGTGCGAGGATGAGCTTAGAAGGATGGTGGTTTGATAGCGTCGGGTCTTCCCGCACGAGCAAGGGTAAAAGGGGGAGCGAAGCGAGCTTGCAGTAACGTGATCAAGGGCGCTAGAGGAGAGAAGGAGGGGGGGGGGGGGGGGGCAGTTTGGCGAGCTGTCAGTGCGGCTCAGCACATATGCAGCCCACGCCCCCTGTTTTAGAGGTAACCTGCTGTGTGTGCAAAGAGTGGGCGTGCCGAGATGGCATGGCATCATGTGCGCTACTTTCCTACGGCTTTAGTACTGTAGGTTTTGCATAATCTCGAGTTTCGAGGTGCGTTGAAGCGAGATGCAAAGCATTCGCTCCCCGCTGCCAGTGCTTTTCATGATAGCGTCGTCCCATTGTGGGTGGCACTATCAGCTGTGGGGGACAGAGTCGCCGCAAAAGCGTGGCTAGCTTCGCTTCGTACAAGCAATGTGAAGATGTCATCTACACGGCATAAAATCGTATCTTGCTTTGCAGACTCTCAAATTTAACATAATGAATTTTTTTCTCATTCAAATTATTTTTTTTTTCCGATTGCCTACTAATTCGGAAAGTGTCCCTTCCATGCAAGAAAAATCTATTAGCGACTGTACTTATTTGCATAAAAGGTCGAATTTCAATATAATGAAATTCCGATATAAAAAAGCCAATTGCCAAATTTGCCGACTTTATATTGAGGTCTCCCTTTAACTGTAGCACTTTCATAATGCTTTAGACAATGCGATCCCTTCTCTTGTTCTGTCCATCAAGGTGTTGCATTTTTATGCTTTCCGTTATTTTTGTTGAAAGTTGCCAACCAAACACTTCATTTGATTTCTTTCAGAAAATGTTGATTGGACTGGCCCGTGATCTACGCGGCCTGGTGTTTGCCTTCAATACAAAAACTAGCTACATGATGCTGTTTGAATGGATGTATCCTTTTCGTTTAGACATATATTGTACACCCTAGAGTAGTGTGAGAGGCTGTTTCCAAGCTACAATTCTTCATGGCTTGTGGATTTGAAGCTGAGATGTGAATGTGTATTGAGAGGTCCTCCCACGTCTCATCCCCAGCTTGCACGTGATGATGGCCTATTATTAATAAAGTATTTAACTTTTTGTAACTTGTCCATAGAACACCATGCATTTAGAACTTCAATATAACGAAGTGTGTTTATACACAATTTCAATATAACAAAATTTCACTGCTGTTGCAAAGGAATACCAAGACAATGAAAGGTGCGGATGCCAATGGTTAAATGGTTGAATTACAAACGGCTGCTTTGGGTACGAGTGCAACTGTGCGAGGATGAGCTTAGAAGGATGGTGGAGCGGATGGTGGTGTTCTCATAAATCAAGCCAAGCTTGATTTATGAGAACAGGTGCCATGGTGGCAACATGACGGACATGGCTAACGCAGCAGATCTACTTTCCCTCACAAATGGGGCTTTCACCCGGAGTCGAGTCGCATGCCTTAGCACACGTCGCCAGGACGTGCCCCGATTGGCCTGCCCTAATCGTCCCTGGGCAGCCTCTCCCCTGAGCTCTGACCTGCTGAGTGCTTCCTCACTGCAGCAGATGCTCCAGAGGCCCACTATGAGTTAGTTGCGTGGGGCCTGTGCTCCCAAGACTTTTGCTGGGTGAGTTGCTATCTGGTTAGCCTAGCGCAGCGGTAGCTTGTACTCAATTTGGTTGTGTGGTGAGCCTGCGCCCACAAGCCGCGACTGTTGCACTTTGGTGCATCTTGGGGTAATAAACCTGTGTTAGTGCGATGCCTTCTCTGCACCATGTTGGAGAGTTCACGAACCCTGCTGTAGCATCCTTTGTGTACTGGGGAGTGGAGGAGCATCATGCACTTTTCTGACTGTCACTCCTAGGGTAAGACTTGTGCAAACCAATTTCTACAATACTAAGTAGGTTTCTCACCAGATGCTCTGTCTTATGGAAAACTTTTATGTTCAGCATAGATTTGAAGATGCCGTGGCCTCTCAAATGCAAATTGGAGGTTTCCTGTCATGTTGCTCCTGGGAGAAACCTACATGTTTATTTGTATTAAGACACTGCTAAATTTCCACAATGTGACTGCGACAGTTTACCACACTACTTCGAGAGTGATGGAAGCAGTATTCTATAGCATATGCTGCAAATTTGTGATGCCACTTGTCATTGTTTTTATTATTGTCCAAATTCTTCCAAATGTACAACTTGGCATGCTCTGTGAGGTGACACAGCATAACTTGAACTCAAGTGATGATTGCTTGTTTTCCATTTAGCACAATATCCTTGACAGTTTGCACAGCTATCCAGCATATTTCCCAATTCTGCACCGGGCATTGGAGCTGTGGTACCATGACCCAAGTGTGAGCACACCAGTGCTGAAACTTGTGGCAGAACTTGTACAAAATCGATCGCAACGTCTTCACTTTGATGTTTCCTCACCCAATGGCATCTTGTTATTTCGTGAAACATCTCGAACGATGGTTTTATATGGTAAGTTTCAGTTCTTAAGTGCTTTTTTTTTTTTTCCATCTTATATTATTCTTATAATATTAAATCATCAATTTGCTTATTCAGGCACGTGCATCCTGACACTGGGTCAAATTCCAAAGGACCAAGTTTACAAGTTGAAGTATCCTTTGTGTGCTTTTTTTTATGCCTTTTGTGGCTCAACTTTTTGCATGTTTTAGGCAAGTGATTGCAGCTCTGCTGCATGCTGCAAATGTGAATCTTTGTGTGGAGACAATTTAGCTTTGTTTGGCTTTTGCTAAATTGATGGCTCTTAAATGGTTAGACTACTCCCCAGCAGTTTAAAACTTACCAAGCTGAGCTTGTTGGTAGGCTTCTTGTGACCAATGTAAAGCATGACCTCGGCTCATGTAGAGCTGTGGACAGTACTAATTCGTTTTGTTGCAATACCCCACATTTGTAACAACTGGCTTTTTTTTTTTTTTTTTTTTTTTCAGCAGCTTTATTTTGTAAATTCAAAATATTTCATTGTGTGAGAGAAAAAAAAAAAGTGTGAGGTTATTTTAGGCAGCACTGCTCAAAGATATTTCTGTAAAGAGACTGAGTTTGGTTTGCTTTAACTTATTGTGATGAATGAAACGCTATCTCTCTTATTTATATTTTTTTTAAAGCCTGGTGCTTGTTGCAGATTTGCATTTGCAAATCACCTGAGGAAACCCTGCTAAAGCAAAGATTTTCCTGATGTGCGATTCAGATTGAAGGGCATAGCCATCTGCTTTAGTATGCTGAAGAGTGCGCTGTGTGGAGGTTATGTAAATTTAGGTAAGTACTGTGAATGTGCCATCGGCAAAATTTTGTTCAACTGTATCTAAACTGAAATTTCTTGCGTGTCTGTGCACATTTCAGGCGTTTTTTCCCTGTATGGAGATTCTGCATTGGAAGATGCCTTGGGGATCTTTGTTAAACTGCTGCTTTCAATACCTCAGTCAGACTTACTGGTGAGCAGAATAACACACACTAAATCGGTTTCAT
This sequence comes from Dermacentor silvarum, assembly GCF_013339745.2. Classification (NCBI taxonomy): domain Eukaryota; kingdom Metazoa; phylum Arthropoda; class Arachnida; order Ixodida; family Ixodidae; genus Dermacentor; species Dermacentor silvarum. The sequence goes on along the minus strand of NC_051154.1, from coordinate 41,232,560 downwards.
GCAGCTGTGTACGTCTCATGCTGTTTGCATGTTTTCTTTTCTCAATTGGGGAATTTTCATCTGTTACTATTTTATCTTGTCTTTCATCTTTTACCACTCCAATTATCTGTGTGCTTTGTGTGCAATGTTCCTTTGCGAAATATTTGGGCTGCAATGTTACGGGGAATAATACCACACATTTTTATTCTTTTTTAAGTGTACAACTTTGGTGACTTTCTTTAGGTGTACAAATCTCTACTAATTTTGTATTGTATATTGTCCTGGACGTTTTGGTTATGTCTGCCTTTTTCTCGACTGAGGGTTATATAGGTTTTCTGCAGAAAATTTTAAAGATTGATGTCTGCACCTTCAATCCATGCCATCAGGCAGATGTTTTCTACTTGCCATACTATGCCTGTCTGTTATGACCTCATGGGAGAAGCACTGCTGGTGCTGATATTGTGTGAGCCTATCTTCAAACAATGTGTGCAGAACTGTTATTGCCATGAGTGACTGTGTTAAGTTTATCTGCTAGCATAAACATTTTAGCGCCTTGTGATGGGATGCAAAGATGATTGGACGTTTTAGTGATGTGATGCAAAGTTGTTTAGAATTCATTGTAGTTGATTGTCTCGCAGTGTCAATACTAGCATATCTGTTCCCACTTCGTACCTGTTCTGATGTCACTACTGATGCTCTAAGTCGCAGCTTTGTGGGCTTTCTATACAGGTTTGGTGCTGTAGTATTTTTTCTTATTTAAATTGCTCTGTTTTAATGTATTTTGAAGACCTGCCAGGATCTGTTGCAAAATCTAAAAACTATCTCCCTGACATAAAAACATGTCTTCAGTGCCTTTTATATTTAGTTGCTAATTACTTGGGTGAAATTTCAGCATCAATCAAAGATCATTTTTAAGTTCCCTTGTGTGTAATGTGCATTGCACAGCTACTGTGATTTGCAAACCTTCCCTGTGAAGCACCTGCCTTTAGAAGAACGGTAAAGCAGGCAAGTTGTAAATGACTCATTTTTCAGTATTCAAGGAAATTTGCACAGCACTTGCCCTGTGTCTCTTTCATGTCCATGTTTCCTTGAGTGCTGAACAAAAATGAAAACCTGGTTTATTTGGGCTTAGACTACACATTTCACAGCCTAATTTTGCCTTATTATCTTGTTTGTGTGCTCCATACAGCAGTGATGTTGTTCTTGCGCACATACTTGTAAAAGGCAGTCATTTTTATCAGTCATCAGAAAATGTTTTCATACCATCACCACTGATATAAAATGTCACTATGAACAACTGTTATTTTCAGCAATGAGTGTAGAGTGGCTCCTGCATTTGGAGAAGTGTTATGAAATCAGTTGCGAAGGGCTTTACAATAGTGCCTTATAGCAGGTGGTGCATGAAGCATATAAAGGGCATCGGTTGTATGTTTTTCAAATTTAAAATCAGAATCGCTAATGAAGCAGTCTGCTTGGTGTTCATGCAACCCGAAATTTGACAGAATGCACATTATTCGTTTATAAAGACACATAGGAATCCCATTGCCAACAAGTCTTTATATCCAACATCCTGCACCGACTAGGTTGACTGTTCTGATAAGCCACACAGAGCAGCCGTGCACTCTGTGTGTTCCTGTAGCATGTTCAATAATGTTGTCTTTGTAACAAGAATTGCACAACACTTGGGAGAATAGTGTGCACAAACCTTAATAGTCATTGCCCCATTTCAAATTTTATTACTTATTCCAAGTGATTTTATTGTTACTTTTCAACTCTCAGTAGTCATTATAGATGCCTTCACCTTGTGAAGCTGTAGCATGCATAAACATGTTCAATGGTGAAGCCTTTATTAAAGAGTGCAGACTCAAAATTCTGGTTCTCTCCCTACCCCTCCTTTTAACTTTAATGGACCGAGTCATTTATAGTACGAAACCTGAATTCCTCCAGCACGCAGCAGATAATTGAATAAATATTCAATGGAGGCAGTTCAAAACAGATGGCATGTGTGTTGCAGCTTTGGGCCTGAAGCAGGTTTTGGGCGACAGTCACATGGTATTCACTACTGACATGCACACTAGTCACTCCAGTGTGTTACTCTAGTATGTGTTATTTGATGTTATTAATTATACATTGTAATGTTCTTATTCACTTGACATTTTGGGCTTTGAGTGTTGTAGCATAGTACTACATGCAAATGGCCTCGCATGGATGCACACCTCGGCCGTTATCCTGTATGCGTTTGAAAAGCAGACGTTCGGTTTCACCTCACGCAATTGCCATAGATTGGCCTAGGCTGCGATATCGGCGTGGCCTAGACAATCACATGAGACGAAACTGAATGTCGGCTTTTCGAACGCATACAAGATATAAAATGTCACCATGAACAACTGTTACTTTCAGCAATGAGTGGCTAAATTTATGTTGCCTTTTGAAAGCAGCGCATTATGATAGCTCAGTGACACTTTTTGAACGAGGTAAACCAATGTCATTGAATATCATTATGAACATGTAAGACTAATACCGTCAAAGCCGATGACTGGTTGTCTGGTAAACTCAAGAGGAACAGAATATGTGCCAAGTGAAGGGGAAACGCAGTTGAGGACAGAAGAGGATTAGGTGGTATGATGAGATTAGGAAATTTTCAGGCTAGGTTGAAGTCTGTTTATGGAAGACGGGAGAGTTGAGGTTGCTGGCAGAAGTATTTGTCCTGCAGTGGACATTGATAGGTTGTTGAAATTCATAGGCAGAGCATTGCTTATTGAGTGAGTTGGTGCCTATTGATCTCTACACTCTTAACACTTAAAAATACGGTGCTTGTGCCTGTAATTTTTTCGTTTTACTTTATACCCTAGCTTTGTGTGCTTTGCATGGCTTTTTAATTATGAACTTGGATCAACTTGGCCAAATTTATGTTGCCTTTTGAAAGCAGCGCATTTTGATAGCTCAGTGACACTTTTTGAACAAGGTAAACCAATGCCATTGAATATCATTATGAACTTGTAAGACTAATATCGTCAAAATTGAATGTAACAAACCTGGATAAAGTGAATACTTCTCTATATTGAACTTGTAAAACTTACTGACCCATACTCATTCCTTCATAACAAACTCATCACCGTAAAGCTACTTGCATACCAGAAACGCATCATTCAGGGGAAGTATTTTTATTGTTTTTGTCATGCCTAAAGATTGACTTGTGGGCCCCTGCTAGCTGTGCTCAACCATGCCTGGTGCGATGTCTCGCCGGACATACACGTAACTGTTTTTACCATGCTGGTCTCCACCTAGGAAACACTGAACCAGTGATTGCATCCCCAGGAAATTTATATACAACAATTGCACCGCAAAAGTTTGTTTTGCTTTGTTCTAGGTGGGTTTGGCTATATAGAATTACCTATATAGCAATTAAGAGTGCACGAGCACGGCAGCTCGATGGAACGCACGAGGTGCGGCCTGCCACGTCGTGCGGCAAAGTATGGGCGGAGCTGTGAAGCAAAAGTTGACATTGCTGCCGCTTTTTTAGGGGTGCCGCTACTGCTGCGGGACTACTCTACCTCCAGGAAGGCACCGCGGGCGAGGTTTCGCGTCTTGCTTGCATGCCTTTTGTACACACACGTGGTAATATAAATGTGTCGAGGTCCTTGTCGTGTTGCATGTGGCACTATCCCGCGCAACTGTTGCGTGCCGCTGTGTGTTACTAATGCAAGAACCATTAATCCGGTACCCTGAGTTTCCGAGCGACGTAGAACGTCGTAAAGCATGGCTGAAAAAACATTTCGCGACAGGGACAAGTGGCAAAGGAAGCATTTGGGAGCCGAGGGACACGTTTTTAATTGGTGTTTTCGCTTCACTTCACCGACGACCACACCGAGTAACTGTGTAAGGTGTTTCTAAGCAAATTGTTACAGCCGCTACTGGCGAACTGGACCGGGGACCTGAATTCAAGCTTCCTTCACGGAAGGTAGTACGATTTTAAAGCTTCCTTCCTATCGAGGAACTGTGTAAGGTGTTTCTAAGCAAATTGTTACAGCCGCTACTGGCGAACTGGACCGGGGACCTGAATGCAAGCTTCCTTCACGGAAGGTAGTACGATTTTAAAGCTTCCTTCCTATCGAGGAACTGTGTAAGGTGTTTCTAAGCAAATTGTTACAGCCGCTACTGGCGAATTGGACCGGGGACCTGAATGCAAGCTTCCTTCACGGAAGCTAGTACGATTTTAAAGCTGTTGAACGAGGCGCTTTTCCATGGCTTCACATCGTGTGAATAAAGAAAATACAGCCTCCCTCGATTTCTTTTTTCTTTTCACCATTGTAATTGCTCTATTCACACTGAACAACTTTTTTCACGGCACCGTCTTTACATAAATATGCTACATATCAGCAATGTGGCTTAATGTACGATCTGTTATGAACTCCTATCTACCCCATTTTTCTAGAAAGGTGAAACTAACGAAATCTAGCAGAAAATAGTTATACAAACCTGTCATTATGCACGCATTTGTAAGAAGTTTCATATCACAGGGTTCTTTTTTTCTTACCATTGCAAGTGCTCTATTTACGCTGAACAACTTTTTTTCACTGCATCGTCTTTACATAAATATGCCACACGCCGGCAATGTGGCTGAATGTACGATCCGTTGTAAACTGTTACCTACCCCATTATTCTAGAAAGGTGAAACTAAAGAAATCTAGCAGAAAATACTTATACAATCTTATGTCATTATGCATGCATTTGTAAGAAGTTTCATATAACGTTTTCTTTTTCTTTTTTTTACCAGCAAACAAGCACGTCAAACGAGGCAAGTAAATAAGCACACTCAACAAAAGTGCCCGCTGTATCAGCCGTACTTCCTGTCGATAAAGAACTCGCCAGTTCTCTAGAACGATGGTCATAAGGCTCGAAACCAGCGGCAGAAATGTGCCGTCCTGGCCTATGTGAGCCTATTAACGGCCCAATACCGACTCCTGGGTATATTGATATCCTTGCAGGCAGCGTTGATATTTTATTTTATATTTTGGAAACAAAAAGCACAACTCTGCATTAATAAAATGTAAATGCAAAGCGCGGCCGCTGAACGAAGCATGCGGACGGCGCCCAAGAAACGCTCCCACCTGCGCGCCTGTCCCAGACCAGTGGCGCGGAGAACTAGGCGCCTCACACCGGTTTCGGGTGACGTGGCAGTGGCACGAGCCTGTTTGTTCTAACCGAGTGTGGACTGTATTACTTTTATGTGCCCCATAGAGTGTACAGGGTTGCTAGGAAATGACATTTCTTCCTTGTGGCGCCTTGCCATTCAGAGTAGCTCGCTAGCATTCATGTGCCAAAAATGGCTGTCTGTTGGCTTTCTTCCTATGGTAAATTTAGTACCAGCTCAAGCTGCTGGTGCTACTGAGTGCAGTTGTGTGGTACAATGACTAAAATACAGAAACAAAGGCAAGCCATAGCTAGCAGAGTAGTTGGAACTACTCTGCTGTGAGTATTAGGTTGTGTACTAATGAGTAACTAAAGAGGATAAGACAATATATGGTGGCAAGGTTGGGCACTGCCATCGTTCACAAAGAATTGCAGCCAACTGAACATTACTGGGGGGTAACTAGTGTGCCAGGGATTATGAAAGGGCAGAGATAGAGAGTAATGACCTGCAGAAGTGGCAAGGGCTTAATTTTCTTTTCTTTTTTTGAACATTCAAGTACCCTAAAGGGGCCTTTAGGGTACGTGAATTAGAAAAAAAAAAGCATTTATAAATGGGTCGCTACTTCGGTCGCACAACAAACTATGAAGCAGAATTGCAGCCAACTGAACATTACTAGGGGGTAACTAGTGTGCCAGGGATGATGAACAGGCAGAGATAGAGAGTAACGCCCTACAGAAGTGGCAAGGGCTTAATTTTCTGTTTTTTTGAACATTTATAAATGGGTCACCACTTCGGTCGCACGACTAACTATGAAGCAGAAAATTAGAACTTACATTAAGGGACAGAAAGATGGTGGTGTGGATTGAAAGCAAACGTGTGTATTGATATCTTAGTTGAGAATAAGAGGAAGTAAGGCAGATTAAGCTAAAGCAGATGACTGGTTGTCTGGTAAACTCAAGAGGAACAGAATATGTGCCAAGTGAAGCAGAAACGTAGTTGAGGACAGCAGAGGATTAGGTGGTATGATGAGATTAGGAAATTTTCAGGCTAGGTTGAAGTCTGTTTATGGAAGACGGGAGAGTTGAGGTTGCTGGCAGAAGTATTTGTCCTGCAGTGGACATTGATAGGTTGATGAAATTCATACGCAGAGCATTGCTCATTGAGTGAGTTGGTGCCTATTGTGCAAGCTTTAATATGACATAAGTGCTCTTTTGCACCATTTTTAACCGAAAAAGCTTTTAACATATACATGTAAACCAACGAAGCAAAGTAATACTACAATAAGACCCACAGCCGAAGCAGAACCAAAAAAAAAAAAGGGCATGCCAGATTATGCTTGAGCATGCCTTTTTCTCGTTCATGTTCGTTTTTCTGTCATATGGCCCCTAAAACTATGCAGTACTGGTTCACACCAACACCACCACGATCATACTTGATTTCACTGTTGAGATTATCAGTGATTAAATGAGCCAATCAATAATAAATGGCTTCAGAAGCCCAGCTAACACGGAGCACACCATGCTGTATGCTTCTAATGTCAGGCTTCCCAGCCTCGTGGCACCTTTTTGAGACCAGTGTCCTTTTCTATCTAAGCGCCGTTCTGCAGGCTTGTTAAATATTTTGCGCCCTTTCATTTGTGAACAAGAATATTAAAGGGACCCTGCACCAGCTCTTGGCAACATGGCCACTTATTCACTTTCCCCCTTCTCCTACCATAGCATGCACATTGGATGAAGCCACTGCAGCTTGTGGTTCTCATCCTGTCGTGCATTCATCATCATCATCATCAGCCTATATTTTATGTCCACTGCAGGACGAAGGCCTCTCCCTGTGATCTCCAATTACCCCTGTCTTGCGCTAGCGTATTCCAACTTGCGCCTGCAAATTTCCTAACTTCATCATCCCATCTGGTTTTCTGCCGACCTCGACTGCGCTTCCCTTCTCTTGGTATCCATTCTGTAACCCTAATGGTCCACCGGTTATCCATCCTACGCATTACATGGCCTGCCCAGCTCCATTTCTTCCGCTTAATGTCAACTAGAATATCGGCTATCCCCGTTTGTTCTCTGATCCACACCGCTCTCTTTCTGTCTCTTAACGTTAGTCCTAATATTTTTCGTTCCATCGCTCTTTGTGCGGTCCTTAACTTGTTCTCGAGCTTCTTTGTTAACTTCCAAGTTTCTGCCCCATATGTTAGCACCGGTAGAATGCAATGATTGTGCACTTTTCAATGACAGTGGTAAGCTCCCAGTCAGGATTTGGTAATGCCTGCCGTATGCACTCCAACCCAATTTTATTCTTCTGTAAATTTCTTTCTCGTGATCAGGGTCCCCTGTGAGTAATTGACCTAGATAAACGTACTCCTCTACAGACTCTAGAGGCTGACTGGCGATCCTGAATTCTTGTTCCCTTGCCAGGCTATTGAACATAATCTTTGTCTTCTGCATATTCATCTTCAACCCAATTCTTACACTTCTCGATTAAGGTCCTGAATCATTTGTTGTAATTCGTCTCCATTGTTGCTGAATAGGACAATGTCATCGGCAAACCGAAGGTTGCTGAGATATTCGCCGTTGATCCTCACTCCTAAGCCTTCCCAGTCGTGCATTATCATGCAGTAATTTTAAAGTGGAGCTTTGTTTGCGAACCCTGCCAGACTCTTCTGACCGTGGCTGCTGCTGCTGTCTTGCCGAATTGCTCGCTCACCGAAAAAAGAATTACAAGCCCGATGGTGGGATCTAACCTCGGTCTCCCATCACAGCAGCTTGGTGCTCTAATCATTAGGCCACAGTCGCACGCATACTTCTCTCGTGCCAATGTCTAGTAGCTCCTTGAGATGATATGTGTGTGTGTCACTTGTAGCATGTGCGAGAGCAGAGCATGTGCATGTGCACCAGTTTTTATTAGACCACAGGCAGAAAAATGAAATGGACTAATAATAGTCAACCTTGCCACTGTATTTCATGCCGCACTTCTCTGTGGGTACTGCTCTCGTCATCATTCTACCCTCGACAAACATCAAACACTGCATTCCTATCGTCACGCCACTGCGTCAATGTCTTGAAGTGTGTATTACCGCGAATTGTTGTTCACATTTCAGCATAGCTTTGTGAGCAGTGTAGTGCATGAACAGTCATTTTGTGACATTACAGCTGTGACCTGTGCAGTGCATAAACATTGCTTAGGATGAGAATAAACCCAATTGTACGCATTGTATTTTAGTTTTATACGTTTCATGAAATAACCGCTTCATGAAAGCTTCGTTTCACATTGATTACAACATCTGTGTGAATCTGCAGAATTTTTTTTTACATTCGTATTCCAGAGTGCTGCAAATGTTTCACTGTCGTAGCACAAATGGTGGCTAGGCCCTCAATTGTTTTTTTCTTTGTACTGGCTGCTTATTTTTCCAGCTTCCTTACTTTTCAGCTGCAAGCTTTAGAGTGCATATTTTACTGCGGAAATGTTGTTCTTATGTGTGTACGCCCATGAAAAACTTTCACATGAGCTTTGTTGTAGGCAACATTACATGACCTATCAATATGCTTGACATATATTATGCTTTGTGGCTCGTTAAATACCTTTTCTTCAATGGCTTATTTCATTGACATTATGACCCACTTGTTCAGAGAGCAGTATAGATATGTTCTATGTAATAGTTTAAGGAGAAAGGAATGCATTCATAATTAATTATAGCTATTTAGATGTTCCACAGCATCATTTTTTTTTTCTCATATGATCAATGCTTATCTACGAGGGTATTTACAAATCTTAACTGATTGAAAAGTGTGTTTGCTGGCTCACCTAACTGAATGAAAATGGAACTTAAAGCATCCCAAATTCATGAAGCCATCTATAATAGAAATAACTTTCACGTTATATATTCACTCTAGGCTTCTTATTGACATTGAATTCTTTTCTGTTTTGTTTTTAAGCACTTGTCCCAAGAATCACAGTTCCAAATTTCTGTCTATCTAGTGCATAAAAAATACTTCTATCGTCCTTTAAGTCGACCATTTCAAGTTGCCTAGTGCAGGGTGACATCATGGAACATGGAGGTGGTGATCCTGTGATATCGCCAACCACTGATGGGTGTGCCAGTCAAACCTGGTGCAGTGGTTTTGGATCATACCACTCCACTGAAAGCCATGCAGCCCATCTGCTCCACCAAATTGGTCTTTCTTTTCCAGCCCACTTGAAATTTCTTAGCATTATGCCGAGCATCATGAGGTTTTTAGCTGTTTCTGTGGAAACGTAGAGTGTCTCCTTTCTTGCTCTTCTGGTGACTCTTCTAATTCAATATTTATGTTGCATTCAGCCTTCAGTAGAACGGTCCTGTTGTTTCCTGTGTTTGCCACACCGGGTGGACTGCCAACTGTAATGGTTTGTCTTATGCTACGCGAGCACCACTGACTGATGTAGTATCATGCTTGGCGTGAAGCTACATTGCACTTCATACTATTTTTGAAATGGTTGATTTAAAGCGTGCTATAGCCTTTTCTTTTTTTCTGTGCTGAATGTTTGAAGGCTTCATACTGTGATCACTGGGTAGACAGCAGTTTACTTAAAAAGCAAACAGGAAGCAAGTATTTTGTGTTGGCGCTTTTTTGACTTTTTGCGCAAACTTCCTCTCATCCTGCTTTTAAGAAGCAGCAACTTCTTGTTCTATTTTCTTACTTATAAAAGCAGTGTTTTTCGTGCTATGCTTAGAAGTTTTGTTAAGATGTTTTAGGGTTCCTTGTTTTGACTGTCTTGCCCAATTGTTAAGTATTTGGCTGTCATTCGACATATTCCCCTTTGTATTGCTTTGTGCTGCTTAGTTTGCACACATTTTAATATTTTGAGCATCTGGCTTCCATTTAATAATGCCACTGTTGTAGTCTACTTTGATATGTGAAATTATTAATTACATTTGCAATCTTGCATTTCCTTTCTCTGACCGATGTGTACTGAGGTTATATGCCCTGTGCTGTATGTTAGTCGCCAGAGCAGTCGTTAGAGCACAAGGCATCGAATGTTGTTGCTTGGTGTTAGATGCCTTCCACAGTGTTGCTAACTTAGTGAGAATGTCACTAAACTTGGCGATTTTTTAGTCACCTGAACGGCAACTTTGCCTTCTTTGGAGTCTTTGAGATTGTTTTTTACTTTTTCTTGGCGAGTTAGCATTTTCAGGAAGTGATAAAGAGCTCTGCCTGAAGTTTGACAAAGACTTGTGAAATTAAAAAGTGCGATACTTACTCTTTTGTACTTCAGCGATTTGCATGAATTATAGCACTTTCCAGTAAAATGATTTCATTTTTTATTGTTCACTAAATTACTTGTGTAAATTGCAGTGTTAACATCTTTTTAGGGATTTTAGCCGATATTAGTGCATCGCCTCCATTTTATGCCAAGGGCAATATGAGCCTCCATTTGTTGCTACTTATCAGGACGTACCAGATGGAAGTTCAGTTAGCCACCTGGGTACACTTAAGCTGCTTTTCTAGGCAAAGCAATATCTTGAAATCTGATACCATTTTAGTAAACCATTGGTTGTTAAACTTTCATATTCTGACCATAGACTCGCCACCACAGGATGTAATTTAGAGTTATAATGTCTGGGAACAAAAAAAAAAAATTCATTGGAGACACTTAAGACTGCTCACACGTGGGAACGTGAAAGCATTATACCATTCGTAGACCTAGGAACGTCATGAACATGCTCATTTTATACACTCGTGACGTGGCGCCACCTCCTCCCCTTTGTCTGCACCATCACGTGCCCAATGATGCACGCACTAGGGCACACCTTTAGTAGGCCAGAACCGTGGAGTTGCCGTGGTGTCGGGGAAGCTTGCTCATCTCGCACCTCGGAGGCCTGGGTTCATTTCCTACCCAGACCGAAATGTACCAAATTTTCTTTTTGAGGCCATTAATTTTCTTTGTTTACAGGAACCTCCCTGAAAAATGTGGTGTCAATCCGAGCATTTTTTTCTACATGTTCTTACGGTTTGCGGCGTCGGCCATTTTTGGTACCATCTTTCGGTCACGCCGACGAATGCTTTCGCATTAAAACAAAGCATAAAAATGACTTCCAAGCGAGTGTTACGTTTTTATGGCCAAAGATACTCAGTGTTATGTTCTTAATAGCTTGTATCGTGAGTAAAATACTGTCCATACCAGCAGGTTCAATGAGGTCTGAACTCTCAAATTGGTAAATTGGTGAGTTGAAACTCGCAACGCTATGCAATGCTGTGGCACCCTCTCCTAGGTGGAAATTGATGCACTTTCTTCCTCATTGCTGTCTCTATATGCCTAGCAGCTGCAAAACAAACAACTGAGTTCAAAAATGACAAAACATTGCTTATACTTTGTCCTGAGTGTGAAATAGAATAAGAGTAGGCTAATTTTAGCATATTTTTCTTGTCATGATGGAGTGCAAATATTGCAGGCGAAATAGAGTGAAAGCGGGCAGCCTGGGCAGTTTCATGTTGGTGTGCTATCACGGTAACTAATGGAAGTTGTCCTCATAAACTTACTAGAGCACAGTAAACTCCACACATGAGCAGTCGTGGCACTCAGTATCAGTAACAGTAACACTGCTCGAAAATTTTCAAATAAGAATGCATAATGACTGTTCTCTGTTGCCATGTTCTCCTGTGCCTTGTTCATTGCATTGCTGTTTGGTGACATCTTCTATGTGCACATGTATGACTTTAGGCCCTGTGCTGCATGCTGAAATGTGTTGCGATAAGCACTTGACCTTGACAACAACACTATTGGGTCCTTCCAACTCTTGTTGGGTTCAATTCCCCCAGCAATTGAAAGAGAAATTGATTGCTGTGAGTTATGTAAGAGTTATATGCCAGCTATGTTTGGAGATGCATAACATCAGGGGTGAGGCTCCTAGGTTTAATAACACTTGGCAAAGCAAGAAAAAACACCCCTTAAGTTGACAATGCCAGGATACCTTTAAGAGCATCTTTTTATATTATGTTTCATGACACTATGCAGATCCCCAACAGGTTCTGTGAGAACCATTAACAGGTTTTGTAATGTTCATGTTCCTTGAAACTCTTAAAAACACTTGAAATTTAATGAAGCACAGGAGATTTCTTGAATTTCATTTTCTCCTAAGCTTATGTGATTTTATTTGAATGCCTGATCACATTGTCAGGGCAATTCAAAGTCAAGCTAGTCCAATCTGCTTTGCAGCTGAATGTGGTGGTTGTTTAGAGTTCTTCCATCATACCAGTGCTGCAACTGCGTCAAACTCTTAGCATGCTTCGGGTATAAATTTGGAGGGTTAATTGGCTGACTCACCACCCTTGATTGACATGATCAAACTCCATTTTTAGCTACCCCTTCATGTCGCCTACTAGAATAGTACTGGATATAGGAAATCTGGCAGAAAAAAAAAAGTGCTGTTTGGAATTGTATAAATTTTGTTTGGTCTTTCTTAAGGCCATTCATAGATGTATTTCTTTCTTATGATGCTCAGTAAAGTGTTTTATGGTTAGTTTTGTTGTGTGTGGGTGACACGGCAGTCAGCAGAGCCCCATTCCTTTCCAGTCGTGTTTTCAGATACAGGTCAACCTTTTTTTTTTTTTTTTCCTGAATATGTTACCCAAAATCGGCTGTTGACCTATATTCGTGGTGAAAACATCTCCACCTATTTCGTCATGAACACATCTAGCAAAAATACCAAGCTAACAGAGTTCCTCCGTCGCGGCCACCGTATAGCCAGTCTGGATATTATCCAGACTGGCTTCAAGAAGTGCTGCATATCAAATGCACATGACAGCACTGAGGACGACGTCGTTTGGGGTGCTGAGGATGCTAAGCATCCAACAAGGACGGCAGTTACGAGGATGCAGCTTGTGGCATCGACTACTGAGATTTAGTAGCCGAGCTTACGGTTAATGAGGGTGTGTCATGTTCAGAGTTCATCATTTTTCAAAGAAAGATACGGGTTGACTTGTATTCAAATTATAATTTCTTATTTCTTGGCGAGTGCAATATACAGGGGTCGACCTATAATGTTCGAACCATTATCAAGTAAATACGGTAGCATGATTGAAGAGCTCTGAGTAGCCATTTCTTCTGCATGCCTTTTTTATACCGTTTTCTTTTGTGTGCTAAAATAAAAACTTGTGCAGTGTTGAAGACAGTGTTGATTTTGAGCTTTTTTTTTGTAATGTTGCTTTAGTCTTTGAAAATTGTTTGTCAGGACAACTACTGTTTTGGAATGTTTGTAATGGAACAGCTGTTATGTGGTGCATGTGTTGCGTAGTAAGATGCCATTGAAGCCATTTAGCTTCGATAATGGTTTGTATTTCAAGACCTGATGTTTCGGTGCTTGGCTCCCATGCTGTAGCATGGAATGTATGTATGTATTTACTTGTAATGTTGGCTCATGTGCATAGTTCACCATGCAGAGCACTCTTCAGCAGTGTCGCACATTCTTTTGTTTTGATGCAGAAGGGTTGTTAGTCAGCAAACTGCTTCTGACCTTTCCTCATGTTTACTGTTTCAGGACTACCCTAAGTTGAGTCAAGCCTACTATGTGCTGCTTGAGTGCCTGGCACAGGACCACATGCATTTCCTGAGCAACCTGGAGCCATCTGTGTTTCTTTACATTCTGTCATCTGTCTCAGAAGGACTGACTGCCCTTGGTGTGTGCTTCATGCTTTTAGTAATTTGAGCTTTGTGTCAATGAGTGAGCAGAGAATGAAGCAATTTAGATAATCTGCAGCTCCTGCAATGCCCTTTGCATAATTGACATGACTCCTGGGCTTCTTTGTCTGTAAGCTTCATGTGGTTGTAAACAAAAAGAAATTGAGCCCCTCGGTTGTTCTTATTCTACTTGCCCATTGTGTTATGTGTGATACACCAAATCAACTTCAAATGATGATAAAAATTTATGTGAGGTGGCTGTGCTAAGAGGCCACAAAAATATAGTTGAAAGATTTAGCACAATTTTTGTTAATTTCATTTCTAAATAGCATGCGATCAAAAGTATTTTTTAGTTGAGATTGTGTTGAAGTGTATAAAATTGGTTGGGCATTGTAGGATTAAGGAAGTTTAAAGGTAGATTATGTAAGGCTAATCGACTTGGAAAGCTGAAGGGTAGGAGTTCATTGATAATGGTGCTAACCGAGTAGCACATTTGTTGTATAAATTGAGGCGTCATGTAGGATCACTGTATGCAATAATGCCGTGTAAGATATAGTAAGCTTGGGAAGTGACTAGCAATTTGTATTGAACTTGAGCTGGAATAATCATCTCTGCAAAATGTGTGAGTAGTTGTAGAATGCATAACATCTGTAAAAAGTTGCTTCTGCAGCCTACTGTCAGGCAGAATTTCAAGAATATATGAAAATGGAGCATTGGTTTTGTTCCTGATATGAACACTATGCTGAAGTGCTTCAATTTATCTTATAGTCATTATGCATGCTTGTATAAACATTAGTTCCTAAACTGTTCTGACCATTGCTGGGCGCATCTGACGGGGTGTTAAATTCCCAGAAAAGCACAAAAAATTTTGAAAATTGCATGGAGATTGGACAGAGCATGAGACAGACACGACACTAACAACTGCAAATTTAGCCATGAATGTCAGTGTATGTGCACTCACAATGTAGATACCTGCCAACTCTGCTGAGTTCCACCATTTTAGAATGTGCAGTGTACCTGCGCCATCCTCTTTTAGCTGCGCAAGACACCGTATAGCAGAGGGATACTTGTTTCGAGCAAGTTTATTGAGACAAATACCCAAGGCAGACAAAATTGGCAACAGAAAAATTGAGGAAAAGGAAACTGGTTTGAAAACAATCTTGTCCGTCTCTGCTTTTCCTAGTTTGCTGCCGTTTATGTGCTGTGTCTAAGGGTAAATGATCCTTAATAAAGTGCATGTACCACAGGTGTTTCTTTTAAAAAACTCACAACTATGCCCCTGCTGTTCTTGTTGATAAACTGTATGGCTAAGTGGACATTAGCAGCAAGAATTGTTTTAATGATATGCATTTCCACTAATTTACTAAAATATGCTAATTAGCTTTTCTATTATGAGCATTCGCGTACATGTTGTAATTGTGAAATGTACGCCAATGAGTAATGAAGTCATGTCTGCTTAGCAGAAAGCCTAAGATGCACCACTTTTGAGATATGCAACCTTAAAATGTGGTATAAAATACATTTTCATTCCAGGTAACAGTTTCCCAAAAGCATGCCTCTCACAGTTTAGGACTATCTTAATTGGAATGCCTAGGCATTTTTAGCAGATTTTTGGGAAGACTATAAGTGGGGCTAGCTTTGAGATTTCTGCTAAGCAGACATGACTTCACTACTCATTGGCTTACATTTTGCAATTACAAGATGTTCCCTAAAGCTTGTAATTTTAAAGCTAATTCGCATATTTTAGTTAATTTGTGTTAATATCATTGAAAAAAATTCTCTCTGCTAACGTCCACCTAGCGACATAGCCTCTACACAAAAACGGCGAGCAACTAGATATGACAATATTTTAAAAACATATTTCGCATAAAAAGAAACACCTGGTAATTCCCACAAAAGGTGTGTGCTCAGGGCAAACTTCCTCCCCCTTGTCATGCCAGCAGTATTTTCTCTAATTTTAAGGTTTACAGCTTAGCAGGTATGCATGTGCCAAAATGAAAAGAAAAAAGATTGTCTTTTGATTATCGCTGAGAAATGCAAGCTTGCTTGTGTAAGTGAGCTTTGGCGGCTTACTGATGCAGTCATCATTACGGATGTATAGTAAGAGCCTCAGACTTGACACGCTTTTGTTGTTCTTTCAAACATTTATTAAGCAAAAAGGAAACCAGAGGTCTCTTATCAATGCATCGGGCCTCTTGATGCACTTTTGTCTCATAGTATTTTTCTATGTTTCTGAATGTTAGTGCAGTGCAACAACCAGCTTAAATCAATGGCCTTGTAATGCTAAACAAGAATTTGGAGCTTAAATGATTGGTAGTAGTGTGGAAAGTGCGAATTCCTTTATCTGAATTCAGACTTAATTATCATGTTTCTCAACTGTACTGCTGGATTTGAACTAGAAACTCAGAATGAATTTTAGTAAGTATTCACAGACAGTAAAATATGGCCTAAGGAACAAAGAAAAAGCGAATCTGAATAAACTGAAGTTTGTGTTTTAGACTTCACAATCTCTTCTAAAGTCTTATTTGCACTATTCACCATGCCAAAGCTTGTAGCAGCAACACCAAGCTGCGAGATGATTGAGGAGCACTGTGGCTTCTTCTTTTGCAGACACAATGGTGTGCACAGGATGCTGCGCTACACTAGACCACATTGTGAGCTTTCTCTTTCGCCGCTTGTCCAAGGGGACTTCAAAAGGACCTCCCGAGCCTTGCCTTCGCGTCCTGGAGCTGCATCCTGAAATTTTACAACAGGTTTATATACGCTATTTTCCTTTGAGATGTTTTACCTCATTTCTCACTCACTGTGAGACACGTTTAGCCTAAAGGGACTCTATGGAGAAAAATTGAGCTGTATTAGTAAGTTACCCTTCTACTGTGATGGGGGCAAAATGCGAAACCACCCGTGTACTTAGATTTAGGTGCACGTTAAAGAACCCCAGGTGGTCTAAATTTCCGGAGTCCCCCACTACGGCGTGCCTCATAATCAGAACTGGTTTTGGCACGTAAAACCCCATAATTTAATTTAATTTTACCCTTCTACTGTACCAAAAATGTCACTCTTACTGTGAGAGAAAGCTTTGTAAGTGAGAAAAGACGCAAAAGCGAAAGATGAATGGCACCGGCTGTCTTCAAGTTCCTGCACAAAGACAGCATAGATTTTGACCGCGTCTGCTCAGGCCTAGTTAATTTTATACTGGTAAAAATTAACTACATTGTATTCTAAGGGAGTGAAAGACTGTACTTCACAATTTTTAAGAACCTACTGTGCCACAGTGGTCCAAATACGAGTAATTATTTTGAATTTTAGGATGTCACATGATGGATGTAGCGCTGGGGCTTCAGTGCGAAATTTGAAAAATTGAAGTGTGGCCTTCATTTTTAATTAGTAATCAACCTTACTGTAAAATTAACTAAATAGAAATTTGACGGAATATGTTATCAGTCTAAACCAATTTAGTGTTTCTCTTTAGCGTCCCTTTATAGAAGAAAACAGTTTTATCTTTACTGATCCGCGTTTTAAACATTTAACCCTCTATGGACGAGACACATACTTAATACCCGAAAAAAAAAAAGTTTTTCATTTAAGTGTGCAAAGTACACTAAGAATAAGTATAATCCACGGAAATAAAAAATATTTTGCTAACACCAAGCAGTAAACTGGACGTGGGCTTCACCCTAAGCCACCTATGGCTTTGTTTGGAACTTGTACGGACAGCTCTCGTCATATATGAACCATAGGGATACATTGCTTCTGCCTTACTTTACGTGTGTGATAGCACTGCAGCCAGAGGTCTTGCATCGGTCTATCACCGCACCTTCAAAAGAAACCAAGAGTTACAAGACTTGCTTTCTAAAGAAAGCAAGTCTTGTACCAAACTTTTTCCTCCTTGACCTGTGTTCCTGCTCTAAACCAACAAATGATGCTTGCTGCCTGTCATTTAGTGTTTGCTGAAGACGTTTAGTTAGAAACTGTGTATTCAACACCGAGGCTCGGCAAGAAAAATTTTTTGGTGTATTCCCCGTAGGCATTACTCATCTATGAAGGGTCAAAATCGCTTTGCTGATTTTTTGTCATGCAGTGATGACCCTGGTTGTCGAATTAGGGGTGGTAACTTCTACAGCAACATGAAATGACGATTACTCTTGCATGTTAGAAGTACCACAGGTGCCTGCCCATTTTATATGAGAGTATTTCATTATTCATTTGTTAAAGCAATTTCTTATGGGCGAAATTCAAATACCCCTGTGTAGTTGAGAATATTGGGGCATGTTAAAGAACTCCTGGTAGTCAGAATTAATCTGGGGTCCGCCACAGTTGCACTCCTCAGTGCCATAGACACCATCACTTATTATGTTTGCATTTCTTTCTTCTTTCTTTTGCCGTTGTTGTTTGGCAGGTAAATTATTTGCTTTGAGTACTACACATGACTAAGTAGCAGTGTACTGTACTGAATAGAGACATCTCACATTAGTTCACGTGAATAACATTCATTGATTTGAATTCTGGGGTTTTACGTGCCAAAACTATGATTTGATTATGAGGCATCATAATCCCCCGGAGTGGGGGACTCCGGATCAATTTTGACCACCAAGTGATCTTTAACGTGCCTCCAATGCACGGGACACGGGCATTTTTGCATTTCGCCCCCATTGAAATGCAGCCGCCGCGACTGCGATTTGATCCCGCGACCTCGTGCTTAGCAGCGCAACACCATAGCCGATATGTCACCGCGGCGGGTCAGGTAACATTCATAACCACATTAACCATTTAAGGTGCTTTGTACACAAATGTGTACATTGAGCATTTGGTTTTTAGTTCAGGTGAACATCACACTTGCAAGGCGCCTGCAAGGTGTCAATAGGATCTAAAGCATTTACATCATTTGTTAACCTGTGCATGGCAGTCGGTAGCAGTTTTATCTCCATCTTAACCTTTTGATGAAGATAATGCAATTAAAACAAAATGTGGTAACAAAAGTAAATAGATGAGACCAGTGAGCAAAATCACGAATAAGTTCAATTTTTTGCTGAGCTCTCAACAAGTAAACTTGCCACCATTCTGGCACGATGTGCACATTTATATGAAGCCAGTGATGAAGCCTAGGGGAATCATGGGGTGAATAGTTTTTTTTTTCAAATTTCAGCTCTCAAATTGCTTACGTATGAGGGGTGTATTTGTTAGTTAAATTTGTGATGGTCTTAGAGGAAAATAGAGGCGAAAGTGGAAAAAACGAAATTGTCTACATCCGTGGGAGCCAAACCCACACATTACCTGTGTGGATGCCCTATCAATTGAGCTGCAGCAAAGATTGTCCCCAAATTTACTTTTGTGCAGATTTATGTACTCCCCTGAGCAAAAGTATGCTGACCAGATATTCTGCGATAAAGCTGATTTTCTTCTCCGCCTATGAATGTAACTTGAAATTGAAGACTGCAGTCCAAACTTGGCATTGCGAACTTGCCAGTGCGCTCGTTGATTTCAGTTTGTGTTCCAGAATCACGAATAAGTTCAATTTTTTGGCGAGCCTGTGGTCCATATACTTTTGCTCACAGTTGTACATGTATGCATAACTTGACCCTTGGTTCCGATTATTTTTCTTGTTTGTGTCTATCTGAGGCCTTAGTTGAGTATATTGTCACATAAGAATATTTTTTTCTTTTTCCTAAACTAAGAAGTGGTGCCTGAAAGAATAAACCGTATCTCATGGCTCCATCCCATTATAGTGGATAAAGCTAAGCAATATTGCATTAAGATGTCCTTTAACGAAGTCATAAGTGGGGATAAACAATGTTTATGAATCCTACGTATTAAATGATTACGTTTAAATTCACAAAATACTGGAAATGCATTGCAAATCTGGCATACTAGAAATGAAACTGGAACTAGGAGCAAGCAAGTGCTTCTCACTGAGTTTTCATATGGGGCGCTCATATAATGAAGATTTCACTGTGAATCGTCTGTGTGGGCTGGCTCATTTAACTCTGGTCGCACAAAATATGGTTAGTGTGTTGGTTTGTAGCTTACTTTTCAACTACAGTGTTACTGCATTTGTTGAACAAGTGCTTATGACTGTGGTATTATTTAAAAGCTAGTGACAGCTATAGTTTCTTTTTAAAGATTTCACTCGTGATTGCTGTATAGACTGAAATTTGTCATGTGGATGCTTGTCGTGTATTTGCTATGTCAGTGAAGACGTCTGAACTCTATTTTGTCAAGCTTTTGTTACAGTGAGGCAAGAAGCTGTGCAGTGAGAGTTATGCTTAATGTGCTGTGTCTATAAATAAACTCATTCTTTTCCAGATGCTCAGCACCATCTTAAACATAATCATGTTTGAAGATTGTCGCAATCAGTGGTCTATGTCACGACCCTTGCTGGGGCTTATTCTGCTCAATGAAGAATACTTTGGCCAACTACGCCAGAGCCTAGTGAGCAGCCAGCCTGTTGACAAACAAGCAACCATGTCACAGTGGTTTGACTCGCTCATGGATGGCATTGAACGCAATTTGCTCACCAAGAACAGGGATAGGTGAGTCTGCTATATGTGTTTGCATTTCTACACATAGCTGACATATATTGCTTCTTGTTTTTTGGGATCCAGGTTTACACAGAACCTGTCTGTCTTCCGGAGGGACATCAACGATTCCTTGAAAGGCCCTACATCACTGGACATGATGACATAGCACATCTTTACGTTGGAGAAAGAGAGACCTGGCTGCTGCCATTGCTGCCCTAGGATGTTTAAGATATCTGACCTGGCATTCGATCACGATGGATCCTTTATTCTTCTGAAAAAGGATGAAAATTTTGATCCTGGTGAAGCAGCAATGAAAAATTTTGGGAATGCAGCCTGCTGGTGTGATTTTTATGAGCAGTGTTGAGTATTATAATTTGTTGTCTTGATGAAATTTTTTAGGTAAAATATTTTTTCTTTACTATTTGCATCAAGAGCTCTCTGCTGGATTGAATTTTCTGCTAGCAGATCAAGGTCATGATTTGTCTTCAAAAGATGTATAATGGTGGAATGATTATTTTGTAAGATTGTTTTTTTTTTTTTTTTTGCACTGTATTGCACAAGGTATTAAAGTTGGAAACCTTGTTGTTTCTATTGAAAATATTTTTAAGAATGTAGTAGGTATTTTGTAACATTTGTACGTGTGAAGGGCACTGCTGGTGCGAATTGTGTACTACCATAATTTGTTTCAAGAAGATTTTAAGGGTGAATAGTCTTTTGTGACATTTTTGTTTTTCTCAGCCCAGATGAAAGTATTTTGTAATGCTTGAGCAGGTTTGCTTTTTCTGTTTGTATGTGTAGTATGCATGTGTGAGTGATGCTTTTTTTTTATTATTATTGAGGAAAGCCAGTTCAGGGGCAAGGCATCTGGAGCTGTATCCTGTAACAATTCTTTTCATTTTCTATTCTTGATGTCCTCCTTTGGCTTGCATGAAGCTGCATCCCTGCTTTCAGTGATAAGCCATTCAGCGAGGTATAAATGAGTAGAATGGCAGGAAAAGAATCCTTAAAAAATACGGCTCATGATTGTCTATTGAATGTCTTATTTAAGCATCTTGGGAGCGATGCTGTGTACATATTAAAACAGAAGACTATTTGCTGGGGTTGGCAAGTGCAGTGATTTATTTATTTTGAATGTCTTGTCATCTTACCCTGTTGTTTTATTTTTATTTTTTTTTTGTTAAGAAGTCTTCATTCCAATGAAACACGTGCTATTTTTTTACCCAGAGTTGTACATAAATAAACTGATGTAAATATAACATGTCTATTGTTTTTTTTTTTTTTTAATTGGTGTGGTGGCGGGGAAAAGAAGGGACATTAATATTTCAGGTATGCATAGTAATATGCTGAAGTCTACAACGACGCGACGCTGACGGACCGTGTTTTAATGATACTAAATGCATGAAGGGGAAAAAGTTTCTGGGTTACGCGGCTACAGGGAGCTGAAGAGGAAGGGAACGTCCATAGGTGCCAAAATAAGCGTTTTGAATTTTCCGCCTCGGCTGACCTTTATCTAAGGCGCCGAGACTGGTCGGGCTAGCTACCACCGTGACCTCTCAGCGGTCCCTTCCTACGCTTTCCTTTAAGCTCTGCCTTGGAGCAAGAAGATACAGAGCAATAGGCGCATCCTGAAAAAGGCCGCCAGGGGCCGCCATTTCCGTTTCACCACGTTTCGACGTTTCACACTTCCGTCTTTGTGCGACCGATTGTATTGTGTTTATAGAGCGTATACATAGCTTGTGCATCTGTTCCATTCTTTTTCGTGAAATTCTGGAGTTTGGAGTTCTGGACACGGTGATGGAGACAACACTGTCGGAAGAGAAAAATGTGCCTGGACAGGTTGGTATCTACATTCTGTAGTGTTGTGATGATCGAGGCCTAGCGTTAATGTTTCGGATGTCACTGTTGCGTTGTGAACTTTTGCAATGACTTCAGACATGGTTGTGTGTGATTGTGAATGCGTATACGACGATGTGTGTGTAAATACTTACGTACTAGTAGCCGCGTACATCACTCTCTCTAGGCCTAATATAAACGGTGCGCTCCCATAACCCTGTCATGTCCCGCTACTTGGCTTATTATTAAAGTTCTATAACTTACAACAGTGAAGAGTTCCCTGAAAACTCATTGAAAGTCCGTACAACATTTCTGAATTGAAAGTGCGCTTGCTTCTAGTCTTGATCTTGCACTGCCGCTACACATATACTCGTTTGCGTTGTATTTATAGGTCGCAGTTATCTCTTTCAGAAACCATGTTATTAGCCCTTACAAAGCAGTAGGCTCTTTCATGTTAATATCCATGGTTTACAATGATCGAAAATAATAAGGTTCTCACTTTTTTTTGTGGTACTCGAAAGTTACATGAGGTGTTTACACAGCGATCTGCTTAGTGCGGTCTTTCATCCATTCCTTCACGTACGGATGAGTGGGATGAATGACCGCTGCTCTTCAGATGTTCGCAACTGTTCTGTGGTCGGCATCTGTTACAAGAGAGTGCACAGTCGTTTAACTTGTTGGTAAACATAGCATTGGTTAGGCTTAGGTGGTGAGCGCCCTCTGCCCATGTCCGGTTCGTGCTCGTGCGCTGCTCGAGAACTGCCCCGTTTGCGTCTCGTCGGTCGCCAGCCAGAGCCCTATTTCCCCGAAGAATAGGGGGTGAAGTAGCCAGGGGGCTCAGCTGTCGCTGCCCATTCGAACACCTTTCGTTGTGCTGCCTGCCGCTTGTGACAGCTCTGCTTGGACAGCCGACGTATAATCGTATCGTTCGTTGCGCACTATTGCCGTGCGCACACTTTATGATTGGACCACACTTCATGGGCGTAAGTGCACTTATTCTTATATACCCGAAAAAGGGGGAAAAAAAAAAAGCGCCTGTATGATTGCGTCTATCATCGTGTCGATATACGTGAATGCAGGCTCCGGGACATCTGTGCCCTGTAGCCTGCGTTCCACTTACGTGACAATCCCCTTACGGTGTCAGAAGCCACTGTTCTGTCGAGTGTTCGAGAAACTGATCCATTCGGCATTCTTGCAAAGTTGAAAAAATCTTATGAATGAGGTTAAACGTTTTCTCGCCCCGAAATCTGAGCTGCGTTTCTTTAGCGTTCTTTCAGTGACGGCACTTGCCTTTTCGCGCAGCTAGACGCGGTGAGATGCTGTTGACGCCAACTGTGCGTTCCACTTTTGTCACCGTCCAATGCGCAGTGTTTAGAAGTTAGTATCGTGGTCTCGTACCGTATACCATTCTTGGTCCGTGATTAAGCGTTCGTTCGAGAACCTGATCCTTCCATTGGATAATTTTAGAAAGTTAAAAATCATACGAGTGAGTATAAGCGTTGTTTCGTTTGGAAATCTGCGACATAGCCGGTTTTGTGAAAGGAACTGCTGTGTTGGTGCGTAGAATTACATACTTGAGATGCTGTGGACGCCGATCGTAACAATACATGACTCGCCTCGCGGCGCCTTGTTGTCTATGAAATACTATCGCGGGCAGTATCGAATGCATTTCAACGCGTCTAACCACAGGCTGTTTAGAATTAAGCCTTGCCGATACTCTAGGTAATCGGCATCGTCGGACGTGGTGTAAGGTAGAATACTGCCGCTTAATATTATTAGTCTCTTTACGTGGATCAGGCTGAAATTTACAGTAGGTGCCCCACCGTTGTCTCCGATGTGTATCACGACATACGGCTTGCCCTACGCACTCGTTTCGCATAACTTGTCTGCCCGTTGCAGGTCTTGTATGTTTGGGAACTGCCGTGGACGCATGAGTAATACGGTGTTTGCACAAGTGTAGTCAGCTTATTAAAAAAATTGTATATCCTTATTGCTTTAATTGAGAATTTGTGTTTTATCATTTGCTTAATTGTTTTCTATGCATCATGATGAATCTGGTAGATATATTTAAGGAAGAGATGATTTGAAAGCATAAATAGCGGAGTCTGGTTCCGCTTTTTGCAGTTGCTAGCACACTTTTCAGCAACTTACTGACAGGGGAGCTCAGACATTGTTGACTTGAGCTTGATCCGGATCGAGTGTTGCTGCACGGTCATTTGCGATCGCGATCTTGCGGGATCCGGATTCGGGTGATCGTTATAGAGAATCCCGACCAGGCCCCTTGATCGCGATCGCAGGCTCACGTCTGCGCCCCCCTAGCGCAGTGTTCTGAAAACGCTAAAAACAGAAGTAAAGGCAGCTCAATAAAAAACGCTTAAGAACTTTCTTATCAGCAAAAGTAAGCTGTAAAATTCAAGTATTGTCCAATTTTAACCATATTTTGCAAATCTGAATTTGTAGCTCAGGCATTATGCAGTTTTGTGGGCAGACGACAATAACTCGATCCTGAGCGACCATTGTTGATTGCGGTCAAGAAATTCGATCCCGATCGCGAACGGAAGTGTGACACCGGTATTAGATAACTGGTCAGTAGTGCTTTCCACATTGGACATGAGAAAGCCATAAACGGAGGTCCTTGCAAACTTACATAAATTTGCACGTGTATTTTCCATAGTTCTGCTGCTGCCTTATTGCTCAACGCTGCCTTGAGAATGCTGTTTTGTGGCTCGCCATAACCTTGGGTTGCTGCTTCATTTCTGTTAGCTGATAATTAAAGCTTGGGAACTACTAAGGGACTTCTGTGTCCACTTTTAGGCGTGTCTAATGCCAAGAAAGTTATTTCTGGGTATATAAGTTAAATGTAAGAATTGCTTTCACTGATATTAAGTTTAAAGTGCATTATTGAAACATTTGCCATTCTAAGTGTATCATTATGGTGCCTTATATTATAAGTGTTGTATTTTTAGCACAACCATAGTTGTCATTGTTTATTAAATGACACCATCTCTGGTTCACTATTACTCCATCACATGTTCAGTCCCACTGGTTAGAGCTGTAGCTACATTCAGGTGTGAAATAATCAGTTTTTTATAGTAAATACTGCAGGCTCAAGGTCCAATCAGGGTAGGCATCATAATCAAACAGCTAATACAAATTGAATAAACAATGAACAGTAAATTAAAAAAAAATATTAGCAGTAAGGAATTTCAGTCAAGTAGTATAGGTGGAAAAAAAAGAAAACTTAAATGTGTCTGTTTGTGCAAGATAAGGTTTTAGTGCATTATCACGGTGGTGTTGGGTATGTCTGGTCGTTAAGGTAGACAGAAATGGGAGGGTTCACTTGATGGTTCATTATTAATAAGTATGCGAAAGAACCATAACCGCAATACTTTCATTTGTACTTTCATTGCACTGCATTATTTCACTGGGAGTGTCGGATATGGAAAATTTGTTAAAGATGAACCTCGCGGACCTTCTTTGGATTCTTTCTAATTTGTTAATGTTTATTTTAGTGTAAGGGTCCTAAACGATACATGCATATTCTAGTTTAGCTCTGATTAGTGAGTGGTATCTGAGCTGGTTAACATTAGTGGGGGGCTCCTTTAAGCTTATGCCTTAGAAAATACAGTTTTTGGAAGGAAGACAAACAAATGTTAGATGTATGAATGTTCCAAGACAAGTTGTTAGTCATTGTCACTCCTAAATATTTGTAGTTAGTGACTTGTTGAAATGGTAGGGAACTGAGCTTATAGGTATATGCAAAGGGCTGTCTTATTTAGTAATCGGGAGGAACACACATTTCTCTGTGTTAAGTTTCCTACCTGATTTGGATACGTTATTGACACTAACATGACAGAATTGCCGCGCGGCTGGCCGCTCGAGGCACTTCGCGTGCATTTGCGGGCTTCTTTCACGCTCGGAAAAACACTTTTATGTAGCACGTATTCAGCAACAGAAAGCTGTATCGGTAGTTTTTCATGTTGCTCTACAACTTTCTCATTGACACTTTGATAATTAGGACAGTACTTCTCGAGTTAGATAATAGATTACAATTACCTAATTAAATCTCAGTAACAAAAACATTGCTGCGGCAACTCCACTGTACTGGAAACAATACGCACTAGGTTTGCTTCGCGTAACGCCGTTCCTCTTTTTTAAAATTGTGCTGTGTGATAGCTGGGTCACCCTGTATAGGCATTGGCAGCAGCACCACTCTTTTAAGGCCCAACCACAAGGGACAAGTTTTTGACAGATTTTTGGCATCAGCTGGCTTTCAGGCTTTAATTGCTAGCCACTTTGGATGTTGGCGCTGTGATCTGGCATGGGCAGACTTGTGGTGTTGCCTTATTCTTGAGGACACCCAAAATCTGTCTGAAACTTAGTACTTTGCAGTAGGAGCTTTATGGTGGTGCTGCTGTCCCTGTGCAACTCAGTGAAATGAGTGTGCATCTGACCTCTGAGATTGGCATATATCCTGGTTGCACAGGTTACCGTGTAGGAATATGGCCCATATATGTATTTAACGTGGTTGACTGGCTTGTTGAAGGCTTCAGTCTATGAGTGTGTATGGCTGGTATTGGCTGTTACAAGTCTACTGTAGCTGTATGTGTGTCCTGTGCATAATTTTGAGCATATATAAATGTAATGATGTTTATTAGTTTATATTCTCTCATACAATGTTTGTAACTCTCGTTTTTCTCTCCAGGATTTTGTTACTTCTATAAAAGAAATCCTACTCAATTATGTTTTACTGTGCTATGCAGTATTGTACTAGAGAACCAAGTTTGAGTGTCTTATACATCATGTTGTAGTGTAAAGCTTAGTGCGCACTTCAAATCATTCTGTTGAGTATACAGATGCAGAGCTAAGATGTGGTAGTAGAGTTGATAAACTGAAGATGTAGGAAATTTCAAGATTACTATGATTAGTTTAGTTAAGATGAAGTGCTAAAAAGATAACTTGGGCACCTTTGGCATCCTTCAAGGGCCCAGCCCCTAAACCATTGTTTGAAGTTTTGAACACATCTTCAAATTGGATTTCCCATTCTGGTTCAGCTCCCTACCATTCTCCTTTCTTTTATCTCTCACTCTCTCTTTGAATTCATTTTAAATGAACATGCGCATCATGTGCACAATAGTCTGGCGATCATCTTTAGCGAACATGACTGCTAAATGCTGCAGAGAATTCACAAGCTCAAAAAATAATCCCATGTAACTCTCTGGGCTTTTTGGTCTTTTCTTCGCACGGGTCGTGATGCCAGCAGGGTCATGTGCATGATGTCACCAGGGTATGAAAGCTGTCGACTTGTCGGCGGTCGACAAGGGACGAGAGTGGGCTGTGTGCTCTGAGAAGGGGAGGGGAACTCAACTGTTGTGAACTACTGGTGCTTCTGTAAAGTTTCCATTCAGTCTGTTGTGGTGTGGAGGGCAATCTGAGGCAGACAAAGCAGGAGCCCTTATTCTAGTTGGCTGATGTGACCCATAGTTTTAACTGCACTGCACGGCGCTGCATCCAGTTGGTGAGAGTGGAGAGAGTGCTTATGGGAAGGGTAGCAAAGGCGATTGAGAAACCGTGGTGGCCGCATAGATGGTCAAAGTAACGGCTGTTACTTTGCAATTATGTTATCATTTTGAAAAGAATTCCTGCTCTATGTTCATTGTTGACTGGTACAAAGCTGCCGCTATGCATCAAATTTTGCAGCTAGAGGAATTTAGGGGCCTTTTAAGTAACTTACTGTGTGATGATGGCAATGGCA
The DNA here is from genome assembly GCF_013339745.2 of Dermacentor silvarum. Taxonomy (NCBI): domain Eukaryota; kingdom Metazoa; phylum Arthropoda; class Arachnida; order Ixodida; family Ixodidae; genus Dermacentor; species Dermacentor silvarum. Next base: position 41,204,686 of record NC_051154.1, on the reverse strand, counting down.
GCTGAAGGATAATGAAAAAAAGCCAGCATGACAATGGCAGCATGATGTCGTAGTGACAGTGACTGCATGCTAAAAACATTTCATTGGCTGACGTCTAAGAGGGAATAGTTTTGAATGCTGAGAATGATGGCTACATGGAAAGCAGCACTCATCATGCCATCAGCATTGCAACACTGTCATTGTAACCACTGTTGGGTGGTCATGCTGCCGCCGCCATTGTGCTTTTAGCTGCTTTGCACTGTAAATGACTTATAGGGGCACTGGCACAAAATTTTTGCCTAGCCTTTTTTCTTTTTTTGCTCTGTTAGACAGCTGCTGACCTTGTAATCGCGGTATGAGGCCTCTATTGCTCGAACATGCAACATATAATAAATTATAACATGATTTAATGTGACATATTCAAGAAGTGTGCCAAATTTTATTACTGATAAATGGCTAGGTGAGGTAGTTTAAGCCACACGTCTTGCCGAAAGCTTTAGGCGGGATAATAGAGTAGAGAAGGTGAGGACAAAAGGTGCTGCATGTTCCGATGGAAGGGGCAGCTGGGGACCGTGTATATGATACCATGTTGAATGCACTAAGTGAAAGGAAAAAAAAGTGTGGCGTGCGTCCAGCTTTTGGTGATATGGTAATTGTGTGGCTTGTGACCACTGGACCAGGCTGACTGGTGCATGCATCAGAGGTTCGCTACACCATGTGACCACTACCTCCGACTTTTGCTACGTCCAGAAGTGCTCTTGTAAACAAACCGGTTCACTTGGCGAGCATTTGAAAATGGTCACAGTAAAAGAGTTTATAATGTTTCTGTTTGCGCCTTCAAGGAATTATGGCACAGGTGAGCTTGTAGGAGCTCGCCTTTGAAGCAATGTGTCATTCGTATTGCAGCTACTTCAGTTTACATACCAGTTAATAAAAAAATGACAAAAGTAGCTATGGAGTGCTTATTCAATTCAGTAATTATGTCTACCACCACCGAAGAACTATTTGACGGACGCCAATTTCAAATGCTTACGAGTGTATTACTAGCATGCCTGCCTCCTGATGAGTAATGTTGAAAACTGCAGTAACAGGGAACCCTGTATGCATTTTTATATGAGGCAGCATGATTGAGCCACCAGGGCCAGCAGTTTTTATTAATAGTATCAAGTAATGTTGTTTTCTGATGTCCAATTTGTTGACATTTTTTCTTCCTCTCGCGTTTTCTTTTATCATATCTTTCATGCCTCAATGTTTCTTGCTAGGTTTAGTGTCCTTAATGGTTGGAGTGTTTGATTTGTGATTGTATATTGAAATAGTCCATCTGTGCTGCCATTGTATGGCATCTGTTAGCACCTGCTCTCTGGGCCCCAGACGTCCTCAAGCTACTACTTTCTTGTAGTTTTTGTCTGAGGTCTACACTCTGACTGGGAGTAATAAGTGTTCGTTTATTCAACATATGTACAGTAAATGCACTGACTCGCTGTTCTAGTGTTACTAACAACCAATCTAGCATTGTGTTGTGTGATAATCAGCCAACCTGCTGCATTTACTGTTAGGTGCATTTTCTGGGGTGGCATTAGAATTGTCTGCTTAGAAGTATTTGATTTCAGGCACTAACAATAGCAAAACCGGGTATGTGCAGTCATGTCTCAGTGTAACACCAGAGAGAGTCTTGTGCAATTTAAAGGACATCTACAAGGGGTTCGCTTAGCATGAGAGGTGCACTCAGAACAATCTGTTTGCACTTGTGGTATCTCAAATGTTGTGTAATCATGCTATGATTATTATAAAGAGTGAAGTATTTCTGCACACTTTTAAATTAGGACATTGCATCATACAGGGATAGTTGGAGTACATGACTAGTTGGCATGTCCGTGAAATTTCAGTGAGCTGGAAAACTAAGCATACAACTTTGATATTCCAAATGCAGAGTATTTTTTTAGTTAGCACTTGCAGCATCTACTTGAGTACACACAGCTACCATAGCCTTGTGCAGTATTGACTGTTGCATAATGCTTACTTAGTGCCATAGGGCCACAAATCATGAATCATTATTCTGAGTAGAAGTTCATTATGACTAACTGCAGTGGCCATGGCAGGATCATTCTGAAGGGATAGAACGCAAGAACGCTTGTGTACCGGCCTTTGGTAGCTTGCTTAATAGCCCCAGGTGGTCAAATTTAATTTAGAACCCTCCTGTAGCTCCTTGTATTGCTTTAGCACCTTATCAATCACGAATGAAAGATGCCTCCAGTGTGTTGCCACTTTGATTTTTTTTCCTTTGCTTTAAGGCATGACTGACAAGAACTAGACACGCTTTGCTTTCAATGGATACTTCCAGCTGTTCTGCTTAAAAGCAGTTAGCTTGTGGGCAAGCCTTGTTACAGCTCAATTCCTGCCCTACATCAACCACAAGCTAGGTGATCACAGTAGATGCTTTCATTGTGGACTGTGCTACAGTGCCATTTTATTGCGTATTTTTGTGTAGTAGAAGCTGTAATTTTGTAACAGTATTTTATTTTCCAAAATTGTCCTTGCTGCTGCCATTATTGCAGGGATTGGCCACAGTGTGATGGCTGACAAGAATTGCAATACTCGACCCAAGGTTTACATTCGCACTGTGGTGGGTGGTATAGTCCAAGATAAATACAGGGTCCTTCAGTACTTTCTACAGGACATGAATTATGATAATTGGCACACTTCATCTTCCATCTAGACTGACCTGTCAGTGCTGGCATCAACAGGAGAGAGTGGGTTTGGTGGTGCCAGTGGCTGCCACCATTAGCAGTATCTAAACTTTGCAGCATGCTGTTACTGCTTTTTTCTCTAGTTTTCTTCTTCAGCCTAGTTTGAACTGCACTCTGTTACCTGGAATCTTTTTAAGATATGTTACAATATTCTGGACGCTATAACTGAGCTGCAATGGACTGCTTCAAGGTTGAAATTCAGTGCTCTTAAGGGATGGATGGGTTTTGCAACCAGTATGTGCGTTTCTATGTTGTGAAAGGCATTGGTGTGGGGTTCTGTATCATCGAATGAAAGCTGATGCACACTACTGTGAGTGTTGCACCACTTTTAATAAGTTGTCTCAAACTTTGCCATAAAAATGTTGTTAAGGTGAGGGCTGTTTAGCTGTTTCTGAAGCATATGACACACAACCATATTTACTACAGTCATGGGCAATATTTTTTCTAAGTGGCTGTTCTCAAGGGCAGTAAAAAACTAAATCATACAAAAATATGCATGCCTTACTCTTTTTTAACATTACAGCACCTACATCTAACAAAAAGAGAGAGAGAAAAGTCAGAGGAATAGCAGCTGACAAAAGCTTTTCGGGCGCTTGGGCAATAGTTTGGACCCTTGTGTTAACATAAGCCTACAATGCTGCTCTGGAATACGCACATTTTGGCCTTGTCTCACTAATGACACTACAATTTGTTGTCCACTGAAGCAAGTGAGTGTTTGTACAGTGATTATAAGGCAGACATCTGCCCATAGAGCAACAAAAACACATGCACACTGAAACTTGTTGGTGTTCCTTTTGTTAGTCTTCTGATAAATTGCATGTTAATAGTGGTGAGGATTGTAGGTGGTCATGGTGCATACCTTAAGTTTGTGCATACTATGAATTTGTGTGCAGTTTGTTGTGAAGTTAGTTGGCAAGAAGTTATGTTAAATTTTTTTTTCCCCCACAAGGTGCAGGGGACTCAACTGTGCGAGTCCGCAAAACAGTGCAGCGGTACGGCCGGTGGGCATGCAGCATCACAGGCTGATCGTGAGCGGTGCCTCATCTCCTTTGACACCTGGCCAGAAGAAGTTCAGACACAGTTTGTTGAGGCGCTGCTAGCACGCATGTCTCACTGCCAGCATTCACGCATCAGCACTTTCCTGAGGCCAATGCTGCAACGCGACTTCATTTCCTTACTGCCAAAGAAGGGGTACGTGCAACACTGTGCTGCAATGCTGCACTTTAATGCTGCACTTTAATGCAAGAGGAAGACTGCTGACTTGTTAATTGACATTAAGCTGCTTCCATGCCTAACTGACACAAACACTGGAAGTTTAGGTCCATTTAATTTTGGCCAAATGGACTTAAACTTCTTAAGAGCCGCTTTGAACATTAGAGACTGTGACAAGTACAATGTTTCAGCATACCTTTACCATTGCCATCCTTGCAGTCACAATGGCTCAAATGCTGGGGTATTCTGGTACCTTACTACGAACTATGTATAGGATCAAATCCCCTGTTTGGAAGACTGCAAGAACATTTAATTTGTGTGCATGTTTAAAGAAGCCAATGTGGTAAAAATTGTTCAGAGTCTTTTAGCTCATAGTGCTGCTTTGAAACCTTAAGCCCCAAGTTATTAAACAAGTTAACTGCTTCAAGATGCATCACAGGGTAAGTATTGCTATGCTAAACTTTTTTTTGCAATTCTTTTTGAACTTTTGAAGCTAGTGTTTGCGTTAACCATTCAGTTTTTGTAAAAATTATGTAGCTCACTTCAGTTGTGTCCAGGTCACGGAGCAAGAAAGCTTTAGGAGTGGAAACTCCGGCAGTTGCGGTGACCAGAAAATGTCACAAGCCCGCAGAGCCACTATCATGCTGGCGGCACCTGGCGGGTGCGAAAGAAATTATCGCCATCTTGGTTGCCAACGCAACCGGTCACGTGTGTTGCTCCCATTCGCGGCCGCGCGCGTTGCTCCCGTTCGGCCGCGCGCCTCTCAAGTTCTACTAAGGGCACTCACGCGTCCCACCTGTGTCCCATCTTAGACTAGCAAATTCCGAACAAGGGTACACTGCACGTATCAGTGCTGTCAGTATTACGGCCCTCGAACAGACACCAACAAGAACAGTTGCTGTTTGACTTAAAAGGCCCACAAAAACAACATTACCGCGTGCACGCTGAAGCGAACGCCGAACGTCCCTGTCGTCTGCTTGGTGTCTGCTTTGAGCGGGAGACACGGGCGCCGCCGAAAAGAACGTGCCGAAGCAGCCCGCTGGGCTCCTGCTTTTTTTTTTTTTTTCCGCTGCTGCTTGCATGACGCGCGCCGCAAGGCGCCGCCACTGCATGCGCGCCCGTCGGCGCATTCTAATGTGACGTTATCTGGTTGCACGCGAGTGCCCGCGCTGACGGGAGTTTCTACTCCTAAATAATCTTCCTCCGTGGTTCAGGTACATGTTTTTATACCCATTTTGTTGTATTATGTGTCTTTTTACATGTATAATAGGTAAAATATACCAGGTGTTTCAACGAAGGCTTTTAGTGATCTCAAAAAAATGTGCAGATAAAAAGGTTATTCTTTCAGCAAAATGGGATGTGGCAGTGGTCATTAGAATTGTGCGATAACTGACTGTAAGCTGTGTTTCACATGTAATGACTATAAGACATGATGCAATTGTGGAATCGAAGATTGAGTGCTGAATGCAATTAGTAGTAATGCATTCCATAAAAGTTTAGTAGTCCATTTAGTACGAATCCCAAGAGCACCAGTTTGATGATATTCATTCCCAAAATCTGCTACACTATACTTAGTGTCTTGTGTCAATATCTAGCGATATATCGTGTCAATATCTAGCGAAAATTGACACGACTAGGTGCAGCCCCTTTTATGGCAAACTCCGAGGCCAAGTGCATGCACACTGGGTGTTTACGTCAGTTATGACGTAGATGGTTGCTAGGCGACACATACCAGCTATTTTCAGTAGCTTCGGCATGGCGCGAAATGGTTTACCAGCTGCTGCGGTAGCTCGGCGGGGCGGCTGCACGGAGTGTTGCCATCGGTGGGTGTGGCTTGGCGGCGGCTGCTGCGTCGCTACTGCTTCGGCGCATGGACGGTGTAGTGTCTCGCACGTGCTCTTGAGACAAAGGAACGACAACACAGTAGTGCAAACAATCAAAAGGGCATTTATGGCACCTTTCATACACTAATACACGTTAGTAGAATTACTAGAGTGTTTTAGCTGAGCGGGGCAACTCTGAGCGGAGCTCAGAGTTGCCCCGCTAAGCCACAGCGGAGCGGCGGGCGATTTTCACGTTTTAGTTATGCGTGTAGCGGAGCGGAGCGGACCTTTCGTAGTTGCAGCGCCCTCTGGCCAAATTCAGCGTAGTGAAACAAAATAAAAAAACTGTTTTGTCACTTTTACAAAGTACAACGAATATATATAACTTATTTCTTCGTGAAGTATCTAGACGGGTGCTTGTAATGCGTTACCGGTCCATTTTGTTGAGTGGAAAATGAAGCTTCGACTTGGTGAACGCCACGTGATAGCCAGCGAGGTTGCATTTCGAATCCAATCCAATCCTTTGTGACGCCAATGCGCAGGCGACGTTTTTGTTAGCTGTGCAGTTCACTTTATTTCCTTAAAGAACAAGTTGGAGGTGTATTACACAAGTTATTCGCGCTCGCACGACTGGTGCCTCGATGCAAGGTGCTTCGATGCACGCGCGAGAGAGGGCGCGTGCTCGATGATCGCCCACCCTCGCTAGCGAAAGACGGCAAGCAACGCTCCCCGCTCCGCTTAGGCAGCTTGTAAGTGGACCGCGATTCTCGCTCCGCTAGCCCGCTTGTGGCTAAGCGGAGAGCGCATGCGCATTCGTGCTTCCGCTCCGCTCAGCAGCTAAGCGGAGCCTAAAAACGCTAAACTAAAACTGTCTACTACGCATAGAGCATTCACATATGCGGGCGACAAATAAAGGAATCACTGCGACCGGATAACGAAGGAATATGTTCGCCCCATGCTGTGACACCATCGCCTAGTCGTTCACGTGTACGGTCACACGAACGGTGGCGTGTTCGAACGATCCGTGTTCGTCCATACCGGTGCCCTGCTCCTAGCCACGCGAGACGGTCTCGCATCGCTCACCGAACCCAACCCGAAAAGGAACAGCCTTCTCCCTTTTGCGCCTGCGTAACCCCCCCCCCCCCTCCCCGTCAGGTGGTGTTAGCAGCGCAACGCGAGCGCCATCTCTCATAACACGCTGCAACTCCGCCACCGTAAAGCTACGCGGCGAAGCCGGATTACAGGAGACGGGAGCCATGCGGGGGAAACATGAGGGGACGCGTGAGAGTCGCGCATCCTGACAACGGATAGGCGAGGTTGGGCCAGATGGTGCGCAGCTGTGGCTTGGTTGTTGCTAGGCAACAGCGCGGAGTTTTCTGCGGACTTTGGACGTTTCGCTTCAGCTTTAACAGCTTCGCTGTTAAAAAATTCTATTACCGAACAAGCTTTGTTCACCAGTCTCCAACCATACCCTTGGAAGTCTTATAATGGTGAAAGGATACCAGAGGGGTATTTGCTTCAAGCTAGTTTTCTGAAAAGCTTCTGAAGAAGGTAAAATAAGCAACAACAATGTCGCTGAAAAAAATTAGCAGTTCCTTAGCTCGGCTATGCCAGGATATACGTAGCGTGAGCTAAGTCGGCCACATCGTTCAGAACCTGTAGACCCGGTGGCATGGGCGGGTAATGATACCCATTGGTATCGCTAACGATTGGAATCTTCTGCTTAACGAGAAAGTTCTTGCACGTTGTACAAACCCGCGCCACGGTTTCACCCCACTCGGGTGGCGCTGCTAAACTCAACGTTTCATGCATGGCACTACTTACCAGCGTTAAGTCTTTCATGTGCCACAGTCTTTCACACACGTTGCACACATATCTGAACGGATTGTTTAAGAAGTCCGTCTCGAAGGTCAGAGTCGCTCTGGCGCTTTTGCTAAGTTTCACCCTATAGTCAGTTAATCGGTGAGCCTTGACGTCATCGACGGCGTCTTGTTGTTGCTGCTGCTGAGATGGTCAGGCACGTCACTCAGCCTCCTGGCGACGCTGCTTTGCTAGACGTTCCTCCCTTTGCTCTGGTGTCTCCGCAGGACGTTTAGCCTTCTTCTTTTCGTTCTTCCTACGCTCAACCGCTAATTGCCAGGCAACTACTTTGGGATCCGATGAATTAAGCTTCTCCGCTCTTTTGCGCCGCTGAGCAGCAATTTTACTCTCCTTCTCCATGGCTATACCACACTGGCAGACGCCCAGCGCAAACGATCAAATGCCCGGCATGCCAGCTGTGCGCCGTGTGATGTCACTGCTCCTCGTGCATGCACAGCACGGCTCTCCAAGAGGCACGCGAAACTGCTCAACCTGAACTGCTCAAACTGAACCTGAACGCACACTAAACTTTTCTTGGCGTGCTGCCATGTTCTCTTTGTACCTGAAAAAGAAAGATAAGTTCAATACATAAGTAGCTGATTTTTTCACCATTGAATGTAGACTGATTGGCTAATATACTCTGCAAATTTTAGCTATCTAGCTAAATGTTTTTTCTCGGTAAGGCTTAATACTTATCAGCACCCCCTCGTGTAGTTCCCAAAGCAGCTTTTCAAGAGGAATCAGATGAAACATCGCAGTCATACCTTGTAGTTGGCCGATAGGTAATTGCATCTACAGTTTCCAAAGCAGCTTTTCAAGAGGAATTGGGAGAAACATTACAGTTATACATTGTAGTAGGTCAAGTAACTTAGGAATTTTGTTGCATTCTAAACTGCTGATATTTATGCTTTTGAAATCCCTCGTGTGCAGCATTAAATGTGTCGGGCCGTAGTGCATCTTGTAATGTACTCCAGTGACTTGAATATGTGACAGCTTCACTGGTGTCTGATCGTTGATTCTGCAGTCACATTGGTCTTTGATGTAGTGTTGCATTGATCAACTACTTTCACTAGAATGTTCATTGCTTTTTTGTTCTTTGTTCAGGCTGGACCATGTTGCTGAAGCAATCCTGTCATACTTGGATGCGCGAAGCTTGTGTGCCGCTGAGGCAGTCTGCAGGTCAGGATTTCTGCTTCCATTACTTGATTGAAACTGTATTTAAAAATAGTTTGGGTTCTGAATGAGTACTTGAATTGCACCTAAAAGCATTTGCACTTGCACCAGTAATCTGAAAACTGGGGGAGTAGGGACATTACAGTGGAACCTTGTTGATACAGTCTTCGCGGGAACCAGAAAATAAAATGTATTATCCAAAAATCGTATCATCCAAAGCAAGCCCCAAAACGTAAGAAAACAAGCTTACTTGGTGACAAACTTGCTAGCAAAGCTTCCTGTGGTGTTGAGTTATACTGCTCCGCATAACACGCGTGTTATGCGGAGCAGCATCACAATGCCACACGAACTGCAGAACAACTTATAGAACAACTTTAAAACAGCTCGTCAGCTTTCGCTGAACTTTCTTTTTTTCAACGTCCGTAAACAAGTTTTTTGAAAGATAACAAGTTCCTTGGCATAGCTACGGAAGTCACGGCACGACAAGGCCAAGAATTCCGAAACAAAGAAACACTATAGAGTAGCATGACACAAGTGATTCAACTGGCGGACGAGGGCAGGCGTTTCATTCAACCACATGACCACATGAAGAGCTCGCCTGAAAAGCCAACTAACATAAGCGCTAGCGAAAGCTGGCACGAGCAGACCTAATTACGAGTGCGAAAATAGTGATCGGGCGGGTCCGCATGACACCAGTTTCTCACGCCATGGCCGGTCTGGAGGCACGCCCTCCCTTCCTTTAAAGAGCGAGCGCGCGCCTCCAGACCGGGCGTGCCTGCGTGCTCATCACTGAAGGGGGCAGTGCTCATTGGTCTGCTTCGCTCGTGGCTCGTATGCCGCCGGGGCGCGAGGCAATTTAAATCGGTCCAGGACTGATTCCTCCCATGGCATGAAAACCTGCTTCGCGGCAGCTTTTGTGGCGCGCATTTTGCCTTCGATGGCGCGCAACGTGCGTTTTTCCGCTAGTGTCGTTGGCCCTTAACACGTTTTTCGTGGGTCGTTGGAATGTAATTTACTCTAGTACACTTCAGTATAAAGCTACAAATTTCAGAAATAACAGTTTGCAGTCGTATCATTCAATTTCACGTGAAAACGCGATTGTATCAACCGCATGAAAATACATTGCTCCTATGGGGCGGGGCGTTATCCAGGAAACAAACAAAAAACGTATTATGCAGAATCGTATCAACGAGGTTCCACTGTATGGGCATGTTGAGGGAGGTGGGGGGGGGGGGGGAGAAGTTTGGCCCGACATAGGGAGAAAGAAATTAAAGGCAAGGTACCCATTGGCTTTGCTGTAGCCATTGTATTTTCATTGTTTGACTGGTGCATAGTGTTATCTTTATAGTGCTTGATGCAATGACCCCTTGAATTAAAATTGCTAAATTTGCTTCTTTGGCTTCCGTATTAAAATTGATAGCTTATTGTAGAATACCTGATACAAACACAGGAACAGGTGTGCAACAGATTCTATGTTTTGACGGAAAATGTGAAATATAGACTCTGCACTTCTGTGTAACAACACTAAACCACTAGTAAAATGCAGAATACCTTTATTTGAGCCAAATAACAAATTTGTGATTTCTGTTCACTCAGGTTCTGGTCAATCAGTTCGTTCGTCAAAATTTACACTTGACAACTTGATTATTCCCTTTATTTAGGGGCTGTGGAAGTGCCATCCTGTTATAGCCCCCGCAGCTGTGCAAACTGCAGATGGCAACCAGTTGTTTTCTTTTGTTTGGAGATAGTCGTAGTAATAGAAACCTCCTTTTTAATTTGCAAGTGCACTTGTCTGTATTTCACACTTGCCTAACTAACGGCAGCACCGATAGTGGTTCAATCGAAGGTAATGTGCCAGCTGCACATGTTGGAGCTTGTTTCTTACGTATGGGTTCGAGAGCCACGCCTACATTTTCAGAATCATACGACAAGAAAAGTTGCTTGCGCATGGTTTCATCAAGAGAGGCACATCTACATTTTTCATGTCGTAAGACAAGAAAAGAGTGCTTACCCACTCATTGCTAAAATGACTACTCTGTAATTAGCTTGGCAAACTGCTTTGCAGGAAAGCTAGCTTTACAATTATGAAAAGGGTCTATATGCCTCACCTGCAGGGGGTTGCTGCAGGGAGAAAGCTTGTGGTGGGTACATAATACAGTAAAAGCTCGTTAATTCGAATTTCACGGGGACACTTAACGAGTTCGAATTAACCGAAATTCGAACTAACGAAAGTGATTAAAGAAAGCCACATCTGATGACAAAAAAATGGTAGAGCACCTCTAGGTACATTTATTTGCAAAAAAAGTCCGTAATGGTTTTCTGCTTTTTGCCTCTGAAAGCGATTGCTGCCGCTTTATCTTCCAGAGCTCGAATGAGCCGGAAAGCATCGTCTTCGCCTTCTTCGAAACTGAAGAAAAGCCGGGCGTGATTTAGTCCGTCCATCACCTGTGCCAACGAAGGTCGTACCGGTGTTTCACCAACATCATCATCATCATCTTCATCATTCGCGTCGTCATCGTCCACGGCTGGGTTTTAGTCTTCGCCGACGACTTGGGCGATGATTTCATCATCGGTCACGGCACCGCACACCGCCGCGCAGCTGTCGACATTCACGTAGTCGCCGAAGTCCACATCACCGAGCACCTCCCGTACATGAACCGGAGCGCGGACGTCCTCTTCAACTTCATTTGCGTCTGCGTTAAGGGCTCCGAAACCACAGTGCCGGAAACAATTCGCAATTGTTTCTGTGGTTACCCGATTCCAGGCACGCACAAGCATGTGCAGGGCTGTGAGCAGAGTGACTGTGTAGCTCTTCTCATTATCGGAGCACAGGAGCAACTTCTCGAGAACGTGGCGTCTATAAAAGCTTTTCAAAACTTTTATAACGCCCTGATCCATAGGCTGAAGAGCCGCAGTGGTGTTAGCCGGAAGAAAAACCAGCTCAATGGCTCTCAACTCGACTTCCACCTTGTGCGCCGAGCAGTTGTCGACGAGGAGGAGAATCTGCCTCTTGCCGAGCTCAAATTTTCGGTCGAGTTTCCTCAGCCACTGCTTGAAAAGCTCGCCCGTCATCCAGGCCTTCTTATTTGCTGCATAGTCGGCCGGCAGCGTGCAGATGTTCATAAAACATCGAGGCTTTTGCGACTTCCCTATCACAAATAGGGGGAGCTTCTCGGTTCCAGTCATATTGGCCCCGAGCAACACCGTCACCCGCTCTTTGCAACGTTTGCCGCCTGCGCACACGTCCCCCTTGTAGGTGATCGTTTTGTCCGGCAAGAGTTTAAAAAACAAGGCGGTCTCGTCGGCATTAAAAATATCGGATGGTGTGTACCTGTTCAGGTGGTCTAGTAGCGCACCATTCCACCACACGGTGCAGGTTTCCGCGTCTACGGCTTTGGCTTCGCCGCACACACTGCGGAAAACGAGGTCGTGTCAGTCCCTGAAGCGGTGAAACCACCCGTCCGAAGCGGCGAAGTCGGAGACGTTCAGGCGTAGCGCGAAATCAGCCGCCTTCGCTACAATGATGGGGCCACTCAATGGGATATCCTGGCTCCGTTTTTCCTTAATCCATGCGAGCAACGCTGCCTCCAGGTCCGGGTGCTTTGCTGTACGAATTCTCTTCCGATCCTTGGCGAAAGTTTCAGCCGCGTATGAGTCCTCAATAGTCTTCTTATTGCGGATGTAGGTCGACAGCGTGCTTCTTGCTATGTCGTGCTTTTTGGCAATTTCATTCTTACTCTGCTTCCCTGCATCCACTTCCCGCAGAAGTTCCACTTTTTCCTTCAACATTTTGGCACGGTATTTTCCACGCGACGACATAGCGGCACGCGAGCAGTGTCGGTCTGCGACGGACGCGTACAGAACAAAAGAGAGGCTTAGAAGTTAGACGTTGCGATTGCACTGGCGACGGAGAGAATGGCCGATTTCGGGGTTGCCACCGAACGCACTGCATATCCCGCTGTCCATGACGATGCGGCAGAGCATTTGCGAATAAACGCAAGTGCTGCCCCCTAAAAACACGCGATGATGATAGTGTATGTCGCGCCATCTGTCGCTTAGCAGCAGAGACTGCGAGCTGGCTACGGCGGCGCGCAGTTCGAATTATCCGTGGCGGGCCGGATTAGCATTCGAAATAACGAGCTTTTCAATACATGGGGTTCTATGGAGCATGGCCGGACTGTGCCACTTAGTTCGAATTATTCGAAAATTTGAATTAACGAGGTGCGAATTAACGAGCTTTTACTGTAAAAGTAGTAGTAAGCATTATAGCTGCCACATGCACAATGTGCCACTCAACAGCTAAAGCCAGTATTAAAGGCATTATGTGTAGCAGCATCCCTTTTGGGATATCTGGTACAACCAGTTATATAGCTGAACTACAGCTTGATCTTCTTTTTTTATGAGGTACCGTTAGTTTGTGTTGGGGCTACAACACGTACCAGAGGCTTTTATTACTCACCCAAACGTCTTGCCACACAGTGTTGACATTCATTACCGAGTTTATTAGCGAGTTTATACACTTTTTTGTGCTTTACAGTCTTCTTCTTTGCATTGCAACTTGTGTAACAGCGCGAAGAATAACAAGGAAGGGACGACGATAGAGACAGAGTGAAAAGAGCGCTCTTTTCACTCTGTCTCTATCGTCGTCCCTTCCTTGTTATTTTTCGCACTGTTACACAAGTTGCAATGAACCAACTAGCCCAGCAAACCACCATTCTTCATTCCATTGTTCAGAGTGTTATCCTTAAGAGGGGGGGGGGGGGGTAAGAATGGTGAAGCTTATCAGTATGTTCACGCTTTTATATGAGCAATGCTTCCCTGCATACACATCCATGCAAGTGTAGTAGCATGACTGACTACAAAGTTGTTTCCCTCCTCTTCACATTGCCTTATTTCACCATTAGCATCACATTAGTGGTGCAGCAGCATGAAACGACGTTCTGGATGAGAATACAAGGCATTGTATGGGCTTCTACATATGGCAAAGAGCAAATCTCACCAGCAAAAATGTTGACATGGTTTTAAGGGAGGACATGGTGCAAAAAATTGCAATTTTGGGTTAAAATTGCTTTTTGAGTTTCTTGCCATTTCAGAATTTGTATATTTAGATGAACTTTTGGAGCGGATACAAGAAATTTGCCCATGACCTTGGTTTTGGAAATGCATTCACAGACTTGATACTTAGGCTTGTTGGTAAAATATTCTGATTTCATATATATGCATGGCATTTTGCACAAACTAAAGAAGATTGAACAGAGTGCCAGCATTGATGTTGTTTTTTCTGCTCCAAGAAAGCTAGTTTCACTGTGTAAATGAAGAAATCCGGCCTTATATGATAACTGTAAATGTACGATGGAGCACAGACAGCTGTTCACGCAGTGTGACTTGTCAGTGGTATACAAGAAACTGCTATCGTGAGAAAGGCGTACATCGGCCAGACCGGCTGATGTATTAATACAGTAGAACCCCGCTGATACATTTTTCACGGGACCGTTAAAAAAAACAAAAAACAAAAACGTAAGAGCTGGGAAACAGGAAAAATTGAGAAATGGGAGAAGTCTTGAACTGCACACAATATTATTTGAAATCTTACATGTGAAAAAAAGTCGGTTTCGCCCGACAGCCGAAGTATCAATTGCGATAGCAAATTAGTAGACAGCTATGCAAAGTAAGAATAGTAGTTTTATTGTCCGTATAAACTTTTAAACAGTCGCTTATTAACTATATTAGTAAGCATGGTGTCAGCGCCCACAGGCAAACATCAACACATCACACTCGATGAGCGCAGGCACGTGCTGTCAAACTCTGGGGTGAGGAATTTAAGCGCCGCTGCAGAAGCGAGCGAAGTGACCTTCGTGCTGTTGTCTATCGCTTCAACGCAAACTGAGCGCCGACGCACCTACACTGCGTAGACTCTGCCCCCAACGCAGATCGCTTTCAAGATACGGCGCCGCCGCGGAGTACGCAGTTAATGCCAGAGCACAACGCTGCCCGCTATCCTTCCCTCCTCACTCCCTCGCCGGTGCCTCGAGCACAACGGAAGAAGGCACGCTTCCCCCCCTGCTATTCTTCCTTTCACGCGCAAGATTTAGACGCGGTCGTCGGCTCCCCTCGCACGCTTTCACTTGCACATACAGCATACGGCACGGCGACGGCGTTATCGCCCTTGGACTTTGTACAGAACATCTATGAGCCAAAACCAATTTTAGCACCGCAAAGCGTCATAGACACCATCTTTAGATAGAAAATACGGATCTCAAGGGCCATACTTTTGCTGGCGGAAACCGAAAATACGTAATAAGTGTCGCCCCCGGCACTGTGGGCGGCCAATGCCATCGGCAACCAAGCCAAGCGACATTAAAAGTCAAAATGGCCGCTCGGGCCGGCGCGGGGTGGCAGTTCGCAACGTATGATGCGGGAACGGTCCCACAGTTGAGATGTAACAGCGGGGTTACCAATGCATTGGGTTTTATGGGAGTTGTGCCGGGACCGGCCGAAAACGACGTAGGAGCCGGGAAAAGCAGCTTCAGCAGCGCCCAAACAATGTTCACTGCACGATCTAAAGGTACCTTGGTGTGCACTGCTGCAACAATGGCTGTAAACCAAACTTCGAAAATTGCGTGATTATATTCAAACGCAAGTCAGAACTGATCAGGGAAATCGTTGAAGCAGCCGAGATCACCTGTGCCGGTGCACAGTGTATCAGCCAACCTTCTGTTGCCTTCACAGAAAAAGAGCTATCCTTCTTAGGTATTCGTATCAATTGCGGATGAGAAATGTGTTTCAATGTGCTGTTTTCTTTTTCTTTATTCCCTTACCTGGCTATATATGCAGCGAGCTGACGAAAATAAACTTATTGCAAGTTGAGCGCTCTGTCTGCTTCTCTTGTTCCTTCTTGTCTCAGTTGACTTGCTGTTTCACTCAGAGAGAAAAGGGCTTGGTATGAAATTGCTACCATCATTGTAAAAGTTGTGTTCCTCTTTTTTTGTAAGCTAGCAGTGGTATCGAGGGTGCAATAGGACGCATGAAACAGCTGGTGAATGAAGTCAAAAGCAAAAAATTTTGAGGCTGCAAAGACAAAACTGGAGGCTCTATAGGTGCGGATGGCATCAGTTGGCTACCATTTACTGCCACACGAGGCTTTGCTTCGTAACCTGATTTCATGGAACGTGTGACTTAGCGCTTTCAAATCGTTTTCAACTGCCGTTTTTGTTGCATGCTGTTGTCTCTTCGCCTTTTCTAGTGCACACATGTACACCCGTGAGCAAAAGTATAGGGACCACGGGAGCCCGTGTCAAACTGCATCGATGCGCCGTCTACCAACGCGCTGCGCCTGCTGTCGAGAAGGCCGCTAGAGCAGCGGTGCGCATGCGCGTCCCATCATATCCTCTGGCCTGACATGTAGCTTTGCCTGAGGTGGTTACTGTGCGTGTCGACTAAATGTCCACTGGGTGTCGCTGCCTCTGCTCCGTCGCATCTCCGCCGCTGGGCTGGCTCGCGCGCGCGCCGCGGTTTGCTTTTTTTTTTTTCTTCTTTCTGGTTATCTCGCGACGCACTGCCTTCTCTGACGCCTCTCGATGACTCGCGCAAAATGCCTCGTTTTTTTTTTTTTCAGCGGCGTTCTATTATCCGAAACGGCAGCGACACCCAGTTGGCATTTAGTCGACGCGCACCGTAACCACCTCAGGCAAAGCTACATGTCAGGCCAGGGGATATGATGGGACGCGCATGCGCACCGCTGCTCTAGCGGCCCTCTCGATAGCAGGCGCCGTGTCGGTAGACGGCGCGTCAATGCAGTTTGACACGCGCTCCCGTGGTCCGTATACTTTTGCTTATGGGTGTACATGTACATCTGTAAAATGGCCCAAAAGTTTGGTACATGCCACAGCTTTGAAGTGGCATCGTTTCACAAAGTTGAGGAGCACAGCCTGCGGCTGGCGACTGACCACATGGGCCAGTGATTCATGTTCCTGGCTTTCCAGGCCACCGTGAGAGATTGGCGTGTCTTCCCGATGCAGGATGCGTTTGTTCAGCAAGCTGTGGTGTTTCAAACAGCTACAGCCGCGGCAGTTTAGCATGCCGACCTAAAAGGTAGTCAGAGAATGCTTGAGAAATCGGGCACTGTTTGTGGCATGCATACAGCATGCCATTTCAAGAAGCTTCGAAGAGTGCCTGTCCATGGTGAGAGTTAATGCAGCAGAGTGTGCAAAAGGGGTCATATTGGCATGTATATATTTAAGTTACTCTAAAAACACATTCTAAGTTCAATATAGTATATTGTAACTCTGGAGGTAGTATTCCTGATTGATCACTTTTGGAGGCTCCTTCACTTTTTCATGATTCACCATCACCTACCACTGATAAGTGTTCGGCCCGCTGGCTTAGCCAACCACTGTCTGCTTAAAGTGATCAACTCAATGTGGTTCCTGCTCCATCTTACCATTGTGATTCTGGGTTCATATTTCAAAGCCGTTTAATACTAGAAAACCCAAACATTTACACTCAAACCTGGTTATATTGAACTCCCAAAAAGACTCTTATCAGCTTATCAGTTCGATATAGGGCATAATTCGATATAAGCCTGCTAAAGAATTGGACGTCATAAAAGCACATACCATTTATAAGAGCACTTTATTGATGAAGCTTAGTTTTGCACGAAATAGTCCTCTATCTTCTGCTTGAGAAACTTCACTGCCTGTGACAGCATGCACTTCTCCATGTTGTCTAAAGAGTCGGAGCAGCTGAGGCCGCAACCTTCCACATTTGTGCAGAAGCGCCGGACTAGTTGCTTTCTTTCTTCCGGGAGGATGAACTGTTTGTTGAAGTGATTGACAGGTGAGGGGGGGGGGGGGGGCAAATACCTTTGTTACGAGTGCAACGATCACCTCGGAGAATGTGGGTAAAGCATCGTTGTTGCTTTCCTCATTGTGCCCGCTTTCACTTGTGCATGGTACAATGTCGGCAATGTAGTTATCATTTTCGAGCTCTCCAGTGGTCACGACACCATCATCCGCACTCACAAACTCGTCGATCGTTGATCCATCAGCGGCTTCCAGAAATTCTGAGAGCTCGTTCC
Organism: Dermacentor silvarum; assembly: GCF_013339745.2. NCBI lineage: Eukaryota > Metazoa > Arthropoda > Arachnida > Ixodida > Ixodidae > Dermacentor > Dermacentor silvarum. The sequence continues at coordinate 41,186,816 of NC_051154.1, read as the reverse complement.
AAACTTCGGCAACACCGGGAATGGCTTCGTCGCACTCATCAGAATTTTCAGATTCATCACCGGGCACGCGGTAGCCGCCTGAAGCGACAGTGCATTCCAAAGGCACCGTGGCAACTTGCCTTTGGAATAGCCTAGGGCTGAAGCTTTTTTTATCCTTCCAAATTGGTTGCCAGTAGCACGGATACACGGGCCTTGTTCACTTTGCTGTTGTGAGATTTGTCACCCCAACACGCAAGTGTGCTATTTGTAAGCATTTGCCAAAATATTGCGGTTTCATCGGCGTTGAAGATATCTCGGGTTTCATATCTTGTAATATCTGGCCCGTTTCCTTGCATCCATTTGTACACACTGTCAAAGTCTTCAGCTCAGCTTTCAACATTGGCTGCTTTGCCAACAATCTTGTTCCGTTCTTTAAACCACTGCAACCAACCGAAGCCATCTTGAAAATCCTCCCTGCCAAGGAGTAAAGCCATGTCCTTGGCTTTTTGGTTGATCATGGGGCCGGCGCGACCGAACGTCGACGAATCCCTTGTAGACGGCCGCCTCGATGTCTTCATACATGGCCGTGCGCCATGGTCACCGGGTCTTTTGTCTGCTTTAGCCCTAATCTCCCCCTTATTCTTCAAGATCGGGCTGAGAGTGCTCCTCGGATTCTTGTACACTGCAGAGATGTCCGACTTCTCACCGTGTTCGACTCTATTTACGATTTCGAGCTTCACGGCGAAATGCAAATTCTGCCAGTTCGCGCTAGCCCTCACGGCAACACTGTAGGAGAAGGTCCACAAGGCGCAAACACAATGAACGAGAAAAGCAGCGAGACATCTTGCACTTGCACGACGAGAGAACAAGAGCCTCTGATTGGCTGTCTGAGCAAGCTCTGCGGGCGGGCCAGGATCATTTTTTGCCAGGGGGCTGTCGACAGCTCACTGGACGCGGTGGTCATGGTAAGGAGAGCGGGTGGATAGAGCCACCGTCGGCAGGTTTGCCCACCACCGCAAGGGAAAGCCAACTTCTGGGGGCAATTTTACACCCCTTCACGCTCGATATATCGCGAGTCGTTGTTATTTTTGTTCCATGTAAGCATAATTTTTGCTATATGTTGTCATTGTAACTATACAGTGTTCAGAAATAGTTCAATATACTGGATAATTCGATGTAAACGGGTTCGATATGGTCGGGTTCAACTGTATGCTTTTCTCTGACATTATAATTATGTGTATGGAGCTAAGCACAATTCACTTTGTTTCCTATGTGTTGCCATGGGGTACTCACTCGAACCTCTTGCCTGTGAATTGGTGATCACAGGGAGTGGCGCCGTGTTGTGGCTGAGGGAGGCCTTTGGCGCAAGCTGATGGAACGACGTGTTTCTACGGATCCCCTGTGGCGTGGCCTGGCTGAGAGGAGGGGTTGGATGCAGTACTTGTTCAAGCCACCGCCAGGCGAGCCACATCCTGACCACATGTTTTACAGGTAGGTGGATTCAACTACAGGAGCCTGTGTCTTTATGTATGATAAAAAGTGCATCTGACACTAACTTGCTGCCTTTTATTGTGTTTTCTAGGCGTTTGTATCCACGCATCATCCAAGACATTGAGAGCATAGAGAACAACTGGAGGTGTGGAAGGCACAACCTTCAACGCATAAACTGCCGCTCTGAGAATTCCAAAGGTGTCTACTGCCTACAATATGATGACACTAAGATTGTGTCTGGCCTGCGAGATAACACAATCAAGATATGGGACAGGGCATCCTTGCAATGTGTCAAGGTAATATAATCATTCATTGTGAAAGTTGTATAGCAAGTTTTACATTTTTGGCTGTGTGTGTTTCTCTACAGGTGCTAACAGGTCACACAGGTTCTGTACTATGCCTGCAGTATGATGACAAAGTGATAATCTCTGGGTCCAGTGATTCTACTGTCCGGTAAGACGGTTTTGCCTCTTCATTGACAAATGACTTTTTTTTCAATGTGATAATGCAGCAGTGTAGCAGCATAAGTTGCTCTTGATAGTTCCCAGCTATTTTGAATGTTGTTAACTTGAAATACGTGAGGCAGTGAAAAATATGTAATTGGGGGCATTTTTACATTGCTCAACAGGAAAGACTTGGTAAAAGAATGCAAAATACTGTTTCATAAATGGTGATAACATTTATCTACAATTTTACATGTTGCACACTTGTTTGAACCTCTCGCCGATGTGGCACTGTTTGTTTTAGTAGTTTGAGCACTTGGGCTTATGTTCTCCGCTGGTTGACCATGAACAGAATATTGGAAACATCACTGTTTTCTCAACAAAGCTGGGCATTGCAGGCTGTAATGGTGTGCAATACAGACCACAAAGTAATTTGGTGAAGAAAGTGGGTGGTGGCCTTTTAAAAAATGTGAGAGCCATCTACACGATGCCTAAGTTGTGTTTTGAGTTTGGCTTACTGCTCTCGTGTCTGCAATAGATGCATAAGTGTTTCCCATTCTCGGGCATTTCTAACTGCATTCTGATGTGGACAGGATGCAAAAACACTTGTGTAGTGCACTTTGGGTACATGTTAAAGAATCTCTGGTATTCTGGTACTGAGCATGAATTCTCGGGTTCAGTTCTCGGCCACAGCAGCCACATTTTAATGGGGGCAGAACGCAAGACCACTCGTGTGCTTGTTAACGAAATCCAGGTTGTCAAAATTAATCTGGAGCCCTCCTTTATGGCGTCCCTTGTCACTCGCTGGGCAGTTTTAGAACGTTAAACCATACAATTGAAAAATTCTTAGGAGCTTGAAATTAACCTGAAACCCTCCATTATGGCATTTTGCACAACTCCACTGTCGATTTAGGACATTTCTCCATCAGGGGTGCAACAGCTGTGCCAGTTGCGCCATTTTGATACACTTGCGCATTTATGTGCCAAAAGCATGCGATTTGTTGAAATTGAGCCACGCTGTGCCAAAATGCTCCGAGCAGCTGCAAAAGTTCTGTCGCACTAGATTTAGCAGGAAAAAAAGCCGCGTTCACAATCTGCAGTATTGCCAACATTATCATCATTCGTGTTTCAGATGTTGCCAATCCAATCCAGTCACGGAGGTGCAGCAATGGAAAGGCGATTGTAGAGTGTACTAGTAGCGCCAGAGTGTTTGGTTTTGGGTGGCCAGAGAGTTGCTTTTAAATGCTGCTTTCTGGCAGCAACGCAGCTTTTAGCGACTAGCTTTCTTTGGCTCTTCTGGCTATTTTCTTTGTGGGCTGGTAGTAGACTGTGGTCGAAACTGGGGGAGAGAAGGTGAGAAAACACGCCAAGGGAAAAGGCGCCTGCTCTCCTCAGTTGCAAGGAATGCTGCGGGGGGGACTGTTGCTCGCTCGTTTGTTCGGGCTATTCACTTACATTGACTATCATCTTTCATGGTTTCTGCATAATTTCTTCTGTTAAACTGCTCCGACATTGGAATTTGATGCTTCAAAATGGAGTTTTCTTTCCGTATAAGCTACTCCAAATGTTGATTTTTTTTTTTTTTTTTTTGCTCCAACACTAAGGTTTCTCTGCACCAAAAACTGCGCTAAATCCTATTTTATCTGTTGCACCCCTGCTCCATGAATTTACTATTCTCACTCAATTTCTATGATACGGATAAATTGCATCTTAATTCTTGGAATCCCTTGGAATTCCTAGCACAGTAAAAGCCACCACTCTGTCCTTGGCATGGAAAATACTGGCAGAATTGTGCAACACTGCTCTGCTCATCCGTCACACTAAAATATGGCATAGAAAGATGTTGATGTCAAATGTGTTTGCCGCAGCGTTGCATAGTTCTCGACTCCACAAATACAATGGAACCTCGTTCCACTCACTTTTGTTTAATTTACATCATTTAATTTATCTGCCTTTTAAACGGCCCCTCAGCAGGCCTGGCTATTTTTAGCTGACAAGCACATTGCATACAATGCATGCTCACGATCGTGTCTGATAAGAACTATGTTGCTATGCGCCGCAGAAAGAGCTGAAATTTCAAACTAAGAGCCATTTACCTTTCTCGCTAGCGCCGCGCTCCAAGACGGGTTGGATGACGTACATCAGCAAGTGCGCCTATGTACATGTATATGCGGTGACATCTGTTGCTTCAATAGACTAATTAATGTTTAGAGAAATAATAAAGCACACAAACCGAATGTCTGTGTGTTCTTGTTTTACTTTGTACTGCAGCAAGCCGCCGCCACCGCTTGCAGCAGGAACTGGCGCCTGAAGAGCAAGGCTGCGTGGCCCCTGCGCACCAGCATTGCCAACATACTCCCACGCACTAGCACTCTCCCCATCTACGATGGCACAAAGTTCGAATTATCGATGGTGGCGCGAATTTCAGTGTGAATTAGCGGGATGCGTTAAATATTGCTTTCAATACATTGTTGGACGGACTGCAGCGGCTGCTTCGAATTATCCAAAATTTTGAATTAACGAGCTTTTACTGTACAGTCGAGTGCAAACATTTAGAGACCACGGGAACGGCGACTAAACTGCATCGCTGCGCCTTCTGACGGCTGCGCGCCTAAGTTCGAGAGCGCGTACTGCGCACGAGCGTCCTTTTTTATCTGCCAGCCTGCTCGTTCGGTCACTTCAACCGTGCACGCACCGGAACGCGGGCGAGAGCGCAAGGTGCCACGTCTGCAGTCGCCGTGGAATCAATCGTAGAGCGCAAAAGACATCGCTGCTTCCTGACCTTATCACATAATTCGATTTCAGAAAAAGTGACACAAAGCATGTGTGCTGCGCCGCGGAGCGTGTAGAAGCAAGGCGCAGAGGGTGGCGCGCTCCCAGCACTGCCAGTACAAATGAAGTGTTTTCGTCACAATATGACAATATCATTGCTCGGGGGATTCCACGGCGACTGCAGAAGTGGCACCTTGCACTCTCGCCCGCGTTCTGGTGCGTGCGCGGTTGAAGCGACCGAACGAGCAGGCTGGCAGGTAAAAAAGGACGCGCGTGTGCAGTACACGCTCTCGAACTTAGGCGCGCAGCCGTCAGAAGGCGCAGCAATGCAGTTAAGTCGCCGCTCCCGTGGTCTCTAAAATTTTGCACTCGACTGTACAGTAAAAGCTCGTTAATTCAAAATTTTGGATAATTCGAAGCAGCCGCTGCAGTCCGTCCAACAATGTATTGAAAGCAATAGGTAACGCATCCCGCTAATTCACACTGAAATTCGCGCCACCATCGATAATTCGAACTTTGTGCCATCGTAGATGGGGAGAGTGCTAGTGCGTGGGAGTATGTTGGCAATGCTGGTGCGCAGGGGCCACGCAGCCTTGCTCTTCAGGCGCCAGTTCCTGCTGCAAGCGGTGGCGGCGGCGTGCGGGTTGGGCATCGTTCTGTGCATGATCCGAAGAGAGCAGCCGACAGCGCGTGCGTCAAAGTATAGAGGGAATGGCATTTCAGCTGGTGCAGGGCAAGTGGCGTATCGTGAATGTTTGCAAGTGACACTCGCCCGCGCGCTGAGAATGTCACGACTATAAACGCTCCTTAAAGCAAGCGACACTCATTAAGCAAGTGCACCGTAAGTAGGGGAACATGTCATAACAACTTCCAGTGTATAACCAAAATTTGCTTTGTGGCCTGGTGAAGGGGCCCTTTAAGGTCAAGCTTCAAAAGTACCAGAAGGCACCCATGCATGTTGCACTTCTTTTTATTTAAACATCAGATAACCTGAACCAATTTTGTGTTGTGTTGGGGATTAACAGGAGTCAACTGTGATAAATAATGTTGCTTTGCAGGGTTTGGGATGTGAAGACAGGTGAGATGGTTAATACCCTGATCCACCACTGTGAGGCTGTGCTCCATCTGCGCTTCAACAATGGCATGATGGTCACCTGCTCAAAAGTAAGCCATCTCTACTCCGCATAGCACATGCAGTGAAATTTCGCTATAGTGAATACTGAACAGGTACTTCCGTTAATTTGATCTTGATGGGATAGGTTGTTGGGACCGATGGAATTGATTACAGTATAGACCACTTATAACCCTCCCATAGAACTCCATGTATGCACATACCGCTTATAGTGCAGCCGCGCAGCGAAATACCGGTTATAATGCAGCTTCCGTGGGAAAATGCCTCCAAGCGCAGTAGTGCACATGCTCTTCAATGAGGTGTGCCCGCCGATGGGAGAGGAGAGCAACGAGGGCAATGCGGAGGAGGAGCATGAGACACGGAGTGAACGAACAAGCTAAAAAAGGAGAGAAAGAAACAAAAAAAAAAACAACGGCGGCAGCGCAATACGAGTGTGCGGTGGTCGCCTAGGCAATGGAGATGCCTTTTGCTCAGCTGCTTATCAGCAGTGTGCTTTGCACTGAATGCGGCTTCAGTTTCTGTACACCCGTCGCAATGCGCATTGTGAAGTGCATATATCGCGCTTGTGATGCTGTCAGGTTAAGCAGTGTTTCGCAAATTTTGATTGGAGCTATTAGGCTATATGTGCACTTGTGAGCTTCCGCCGTTTGTACCAGTGGTGGGCGCACATACAAACTTGGTAGGCATTTGTAGTAGTTGCCACGTCTGATTGCCTGAGGAGCCAAACTCCGCTTTGTACGTGTTGCTGTCAGTTCAGCCTGTGCACGTGATCGCATGCGTAGTGTCTGTGTAATTGTGTACGGGTACGAACATATCAAGGGCGAGCTTCCCACGACGGCATGCCGCCCGGCACCCCCGCCGGCTAGACCTAACCAGTGCACCTCGTCGGCAACCAAAGTTGTGGTTTGGTGCCAAGTCAACAAAATGCATTGCAATGGCTGTATGGCACATGGAAAGCGGAGAAACCACCTTGATAACAAAAGCGAGGGCACGGGCAACCCTCGAATGGCGGCAACTTTGTCTGCGGACGCCATGTTTTCTACACCGTGCAAACGCCGATCAGTCCAAAAAATCGGATGAGGCACTGTACTATGCCTAAAATTTCGGTCACCATGTTTTTTTTTTTTTTTTTAATTATTATTACTTTGTCTGCTTCATGCGAAGACCGCGGGTACTTTAACGTTCGTTAATTTAAACTGATACAAAACTCCTGGTCGCACGCTTCGATTCTCGGATTACGCGCGGCTGCTTGGTCTAAATGTTTTTTCATATGTGCAGGCCTTGAAAATCATTGTTTTGGTTAGTGATGATATTCACGACTCTGGCAACTTATGTTATGAGCACTGCATATTATCTACAGTGGAATCTCGATACGAATCGCACGGGGTCACGAAAAATATTCGTATTAGCCGAAATTCGTATCATCGAAACACAATTAAAACTAGCTAAATTAGGGGGGGGGGGGGGCGCAGTGATCAGATCGCGAAAATCGCGAGAAAAATAGATTTTTGAAAACCACGCGTTTGGGTATCTGCAACGCCTAAACTACGCTGCATCAAAATGGTTTGGCTGAAAACGCACTAAAAGTGCCCGAAAAAGTTTAATTCGTCAGTGCGAATTTCTCTGGGTGAGAAAACAGCTTTAAATCGTGCAAAATCACCGCAGTTCACGGAGCCATATCTCGTATTTCCCGCCACCGAGCGCTGCCATCTTGGTATCATTCGAAAGCTCAAAGTTTCGCCCTTCCGCTTCTCAATTCGTCCGTCGTCGCCATCTTGTAACAAACACACAAGCACAAAAGAAGCGTGGGTCTGCGATAGGTACAGTAAAAGCTCGATGATACGATCACGGCTAATACGAATTTCCGGATGATACGAATTTTTCTGTGGTCCCGGCCGAGCCCCATTACTTTGCAACGTGCTAGAGAACGGATGTTACGAATCGGTTTTCAGCCTGCGTCGGTTGATACGAATAAACGCTGCCCCACCGACGGCCGCGAAAGAGAACAGCGCGCAGTCACGCGCTTTCTCTCCTTCTCTTTGGTGCGGAGGCGCGGCGCCGGACAGCGCAGACTCCGCGACTGGGCGCGAAGAGTTTGAAGCGGTGGCGCTTCAAGAAATAAATGCTTTTTACGTACATGTGCCTGAGTGAGTTCACCTCTGACTCTTTAATTTAGCTACAGTCGAATCTCGTTAATTCGAACACGCTTATTTCGTACATACCGCGCACCGACAATGCTCTTAGCAGCGCGCCAAATAACGCGGCGGCGCCTCTGACCGGCATTGCTCCGACACCACCATAGAGCAAAAGCTCAGGAGAGACCCCTCAATGCCGCGCGCGAAGGAACGGGGAAAAAAAAAAAGAACCCGCGGCGGAAATTTCCCCCTCTCTCAAATTGCAAGGTCGCCGTTTCTGCATCGCGCCGGAACAAGCGTGTACGTGCCGACTAGAGTGTTCGAGTGTTCTAGACAACCGTATTCTAGCACACACTAGTGCCGACGTCTCAGCCACGCGGATAAAGTGGCAGAGAACCCTTCTCCTCTATTTTCTAGTCACATGTTGACCTTGCACGCTGCGGCAGCAGTGCAGAGGGAAGCAGCGGCGGAGGCACAGTCGGGCCAACAAAACTGCCACGCCCGCAATCGCTCGCTTCCCGATAACGGCAGAAAACGAAACTTCCGGGGGCGGCTAAAATAAGCTGGCGCCAGCACGGCGGCGGGCGCGCATGGAGTCGAAGGTGAGAGAGCTACGAGGGAGTTGAGAGGGAGGGCGAGGGGAGCCACCGAAGCGGCGGAGTTGACGCGGCCAAATCCGCTTCCCTGCCGCCCTCCTTCCTCACCTTCGACGGTCTCCGCGCACCCGTGTGCCGGCGCCGCCCGCTCGCTCCCTGAAGCTTCGTTTTCTGTCGTTATCCGGAAGCGACCGTTAGCTGGCGTGGGCAGTTTCGTGGCCCGCGCTTGCTATGCGCTTGCGCGCCGCGATATTTCACGACTCGCACCGTTCGTTCATCGTGCTATGGTGCACGAATACTTCAAAAATACGTCTTTCTAATTCGAACAAATTTTCGGGCCCCTTCGAGTTCGAATTATCGAGATTCGACGGTAGTTTTAATTGTGTTTCAATGATACGAATTTCGGCTAATACGAATATTTTTCGTGACCCCGCGAGATTCGTATCATCGAGCTTTTACTGTAGTCACACGGGCCCTCCGATGAAAGCGGGCCTCCGATTGGCTGCCGTGCTGAAAGGCCTCTCTCCATTGGTTGCTGCTCTGGCAGGGGCAAGATGGCAACCGCAGTTGTCTGCTTCGTAAACCACGCCGGCGTCTTCACTTGACACACAGAATTCGGATTACTGAGAGCTCCCAGGTTAGTGATGGATCGACGATGGCGAATAAACTTTGGACGAAGAACGCTTTCGGAATGCGGAAGCGCTCCTACGGCAAGAAAAATACAGCGATTAGTGGGAGAAGCAGATGAGCACCAGACTGAACGAGCGCAACCCTGCACCGTGCATTACGTGCCGCACTATCTTGCACCGTGTGACTCCAGCAGCGAAACCGACAATCGCCCTGTGCCATCGGCACTGATAACGCAGCCGACGGAAGACGCGCCAACGGAGGCTCTCGCGCCTCGGCGTACGGCCGCGCGAATCAGCCGAGATCGTATCTCGGTAGACATAGCTCGCTGCGACTAGGCAAAATGGCGCAAACACAAAGAACGCGGCCCGAAGCACGGCAGCCACTCCGTCCGATGGCACGCGGAAAAGGAGGAAAAGCACAAAAGCAACAAAAGCGCCACCGCTTCAAACTCTTCGTGCCCAGTCGCGGCCTCCGCGCTTTCCGGCGTCGCGTCCGCGCCTCCGCACCAAAAGAGAAAGGAAGAAAGCACGTGACTGCGCGCTGTTCTTTTTTGCGGCCGTCAGTGGGGCGGCGTTTATTCGTATCAAACGACGCGGGTCAAAAATCGATTCGTAACAACCGTTTTCTAGCACGTTGCAAAGTAATGGGGCTCGGCCGGGAACGCAGAAAAATTTGTATCATCCGGAAATTCGTATTAGCCGTGATCATATCATCGAGATTCCACTGCATCTGATCAAATAAAAAAGGCAGAAAAAATGTTTAAGCAAATTGCTGCTTCATTTGGTAGTATTTGAAGGGGCACTAAACAGAAACACAATCAGTTTAAACCAATAACCTATTCTTTAAAAACCATACGCTAACCATTCGTTAATTTTGCAGCAATAGGTAGATTACTGGAAAAAATGAAAGTCGAACTTTGATTCTACAAATTTCGCACCGAAACCCTAGCGCTATAATAATGAATTATTATTTCGGCCGTCGTGGCTCACTATAAGTTCTTCAAACTTGCTAAGCTCAGTTTTCGACTCTATTAGAATGCAACTTTGCTACATCCTGCTATATTTCAGCAAAACGAGAAATCTGTGCCCAATTTACACTGAAAGGGTTGTTCGGGCTTTCAGAAACGGAACTATGCTCTCAAGCGCTGTTTTACTGCACACAGCACTTGAGGGCATAGTTCCCAAAGTGGCATTGCGTGGACCAGCGGCTGCATGCCCTCAAGCGCTGTTTTACCGCACCATCCAAAGGTGGCATTGCGTGGACCAGCGCCTGCATTAGCTCCGCAGTGGACCGAGTCAAGGGATCGTACTGCTGTTTCTTCATGGGTTGCTGTCTATATTCAATAACTTCCACCCCGATGCGTGCGGGTTGCTTAGGCAATGGAACAACTTCGCTTTTCAGGCGGCAGCGAGCGATCGCACTGGCACCGAGCCAGACCCCGCACTCCTGCATGACCAATGTATAACGGTGACTGAAGTTTCGGACACTGTATGGTGTCTCACTCGATTTTTCGAACATAAGGTGCACATTGGCGCGAACATGGCGGCTCTAAACAATTTTTCTGCTATTCAATTTGTTGCCTATCCCCCACTTTTCTTGGCATGAGAATGGCGTGCAGCCGCTACTAAGATTTTGGTCGACTCGCCACCAGACGGCAACTTCACTGCTGGATACTAACGAAGCACCGCAGGTTTAACGTACGGCCGTGACAAAAATTCGCTGTCAGCTGATGCGGTGACGGTCAGGTCGTCACTGGCGAGGTGGCCTCCAATATCCCCTTATAACGAGATATGATCGACTGTCGATAAATGTATGAAATTTACATAATTTTATGCCGAGGTGCTGCAGACTCCATTAAGGGCAAGTCAAGGTGGTAGAATGACTCTGCATTTTATGATGAGTCACCATAATTGGAGTGATTAGATATGTAATTATTGGGCACTCAATGATACGTTTCTACATAAAAAAGAATTGTATCACTAGTGCGGATTACTTGCACATGTTAATGTTGGTTGCTAGCATTATTAGAAAGAAACAAATTTTGGAATTGCTACAGAAATGTCACGCCTCCCGTGAAACACTGTAGTGCCTTCTCCAAAGCGATCTTCGGCAGCGATAGATTTCCCTCAGAAGTAAAATGAAGGTATTTGAGGTAAGCAGAACGTTCAATTCACCCTAAGCTTAATTTTTGTTGTCTATTCTTTGCCACCACTGCACAGAAATGGCAAAAATAAGGCGTGTCCACAAATGTGTACACCGTGACTGAAAGGGATATGTTCGGACCAGTAAACGGCGTTTGTGATTGGACGTGAGGTCATGGGCTAGACTGGTGGCCGGAAGCAGAGATTCGGTCCGCGAGTGACCTGCCGACAAATATCGCGAACGCTTTCGCGAAGTTTGTTTTTTCACTTACTGGACAGAATGGTGAAAGCTCACATGTAGACAGAAAGCTCGAAACTGAATTTCCTGATCTCGGATTAATCTGACAGCCTTACATGTGCACAGTCAAAGGTCACGCACATATATACTTGCACTTCGCGAGGTTGCGCGACGAGTGAAAGCGAATCGCTACGGCAGTGTTGACCATTGCAGTATTTCAAGTACAGTCGAATCTCGATAATTCGAACTCAAAGGGGCCTGAAAATTTGTTCGAATAAAAAGAAGTTCCAATTAAAAGAAGGCCTTATTTTTGAAGTATTCATTAAGACTTAGAGATTGACTCCAACCAAATAAGGAAATTTACTAGCCCGACGTTTCGGAACCAATTCGGCTCCTTCAGGGGGTATTCTTCGGAGGTGGTGGTGTGCCGCTTAAAAAAGACATTTTAAAAGCGGCACACCGCCACCTCCGAAGAATACCCCCTGAAGAAGGAGCCGAATTGGTTCCGAAATGTCGGGCTAGTAAATTTCCTTATTTGGTTGGAGTCAATCTCTAAGTCTTAATCAATTTTCCCAACCAGACAGGTAATTCTGTCGAAATGTTTAGCTTGAAGTATTCATGCACGATCTATGAACGGTGCGAGTCGTGAAATGCGGCGCGCAAGCACATCGCGAATGAGGGCCACGAAACTGCCCACGCCGGCCAACGCTCGCTTCCCGATAACGGCAGAAAACGAAACTTCAGGGAGCGGGCGGCACGGCGAGGGCGTGTGCAGAGAATGTCGAAGGTGGGGGAGGAGGGCGGCAGAGAAGCGGATTTGGCCTTGGCAACGCCGTCGCTTTGGTGGCAGTGGCTTCGGTGGCAACCCTCGCCCTCCCTCTCAACTCCCTCATAGCTCCCCCACCTTCGACTGTCTCCGTGCGCGCCCCCCACCGTGCCTGCGCCCCCGCTCCCGTCGGCCTGGCGCCAGCTTAGCCTGCTCCCTGAAGTTTCGTTTTCTGCCGTTATCGGCAACGTTACTAGTCTAGTAACGTTAGTTATCGGGAAGTTGGCCGGACTGGGCCTCCGCCGCTGCGACGTTGGCACGTACGCGCGGTGCGGCGGTGAAACGGCGACCTTGCCATTTGAGAGTGAAATTTTGTCGCGTTATTATTATTTTTTTTTTTTCGTTTTCTTTTTCTTCGTGCGGTGTTGAGGGGTCTCTTCTGGGATTTTTTTGCTCTATGGCGGTGTCGGAGCAATACCGGTTGGAGGCGCCGCCGCGTGATTTGGCGCGCTGCTGAGAGCATTGCCGGTGCACCGTATGTTCGAATTAATCATCGCAAATGCTTTCGGGTTCGAATTACCGGGCGTTTTCACCCATAGGAATACACATAGCTTTAACGGGAGTCATGGGACCACAGCGTCAGTTCGATTAAACCATAAGTTCGAATTAAGCGTGTTCGAATTAACGAGATCCGACTGTAGAAGGTTATCAGTTAATCAGAGCATAGGGAAAACTAAGTAAAATTTTCATACTGCTGGCGGTAACTTTTTTCAAAAGAGTACTTCATCTTAAAGGATACATTTATAGGAGCAAGATCATGCTGAAGGTTTTCAAAACGTTTTTGAATTCTGTGCATAGCACGTCCAATCAAAATGCTTCCATGATTTTTTATGCGACTGAAGTGCTTTTTAAGCACATCTTAGCGCAGTCCACTGTACGTAAGGGCTATGATGAGAGGAGGGGGGTGGTGGTGGTCAATTTTAGTGTTTGGATTGAATTTATGAACCAATGACCACTTGCTGCTTTCACATGCATTGCCCACTGTTAAAGCCCCATATGATATAGCTTGTAATCGGTTTCGTAAACCTGCTCCAAAAGACCATTTTACTGCTCCTAAACGCATTTTTGGCTGCTCCAAAAGCTGCACCGAAATGGGATGGGCCAGTAGCATCACTGATGGTGTCATGGCAAGGCAGGAACTTTGAGGTGTCGTCGTCGCCAGTCTCTCGTTTTTTTTTTTTTTTTTCCCCCCGTCTTTTCTCGCCTCTCAAGCCTCTTCTCACGGTATGACTAGTTCAATTTAACTTATTTTTCTTGTGTCTAAGTCTCCACTGTACCAGGTGCTATGTTGCTCTAAAATGAAGCGCATACTAGTTGGGCCAACTGATGGAGCATACTCATCTATTCACTTGTGTTCAAGTTTTTGGCAACTTCCATTGCAGACATAACCACTAACCATGATTGGCACAATGTGCTGGTTTACTTGCCTCGTGCCTGACGTGAAGGCCGCATATAAAGCTCGCTTTTTGGTGAGCGGTCCACTCATCAGATAACACATCTTCATTCATTCTGGGCCTGCCAGCTGGCATTTTAATGAATGGAAATCAGCACCAGAAGTGGAAGAAGCAAGTGAACATGCAAACTAGCAAGAAATATGTGGACTCGTAAACCGAGCTTTCAGCTTGCCAATTCATCTGTAGCTTTGCAGTGGCAAGAGGGAGTCTGTAACAATCTCGGAACTGCGTTTCTTCGCAGGATCGTTCCATTGCTGTCTGGGACATGGTGGCCCCTCGTGAGATCAACTTGCGGCGGGTGCTCGTTGGCCACCGAGCTGCAGTGAATGTAGTGGACTTTGATGAACGCTATGTGGTGTCTGCTTCAGGAGATCGCACTATCAAAGTTTGGGGAACACCAAACTGCGAGTTTGTACGTACTCTTAATGGCCACAAGCGTGGAATTGCCTGCCTGCAGTATCGAGATAGGCTTGTGGTCTCTGGCAGCTCTGACAACACTATCAGGTGAGGTGCTGTGGCAACCTTTCTTGTGCCCAAGAAAATAATGGTTGGTGATGTCTACTCTGCAGGCTGTGGGACATTGAATGTGGTGCTTGCTTGCGTGTGCTTGAAGGCCATGAAGAACTTGTGCGCTGCATCCGCTTTGACACCAAGCGCATAGTGTCCGGTGCCTATGATGGCAAGATCAAAGTGTGGGACCTGGCAGCAGCCCTGGACCCTCGAGCACCTGCAGGAACACTCTGCTTGCGCACCCTTGTGGTAAGCTGAGCTATCTATGCTTATGCTGAGCAGTACTTAATGACTCGTGTGCTTGCCTTGCAGGAGCACAGTGGCCGAGTGTTCCGGCTGCAGTTTGACGACTTTCAAATTGTATCATCATCTCATGATGACACCATCCTCATCTGGGACTTTCTGCACCTGCCATCGGAGGCTGCTTCATCTCCCTTGCCACCTCGCACCTACACCTATGTAAACAAGTGACATCCACCGTCCCCTGGGGAAGGCGACTCCTGAGGTCCTGGCTGTTTCTCTACTGGACCCTCCAGCCATGCATGGCTTCTGCCTCTGCGTGGCCATGTGAAGCTTTTGGGTGTTACGTGGGCTGTCCTCCAAAAAGCCAGGTCTTCTTCCTCTTTGTGTTGTTGTTTGCCATGGTTATTGACTGTCCCTGCCAGCCTTGGTTAAGGCACCAAGGAAGCTCCTTCTAACGCTAAACCTGTGGGGATCGGACTTTTTGCTTTGTGATAGTTCCGTGACAGGTGTGGTGCTGGTATGATGTGGACAGCTGTGTGTTGTGTGCAGCAGCAAGCAAAGTACCATCATTGGTCCCATTGATGCTCAGAGCTTATCAAGAAAGATGCTGTCCTTGATGGTGTTCATTGTAGGCCATTGTAGATACAGCAGCTTCCTAACCATCTGGCTTTTGGGTGTTGCTTCTGGCATGAGTGGCAAAGTATTACTAGGTTTGCCTGGACACATGGTGGGGTGGGCTCCACAACCTGCTTTCAACCACATGACTTTTCTTTTTTGTTGTTCGAACCTTCCATCTTGGTATCCTAATGCTGTGGAAGTGAAGCAGCTGTATAGGATTGCTGTTCCCTGCTGAGAATGTGGACGAGTAGGCAGTTGCTGAAAAACAAGGGTGGGGTGTACATGACTACTCTCTGCAGCTGTGGCAACTGTTCTGCTGTGTCGCATGCTGCAGTGATCGTGCGTTGGTTTTCGAACCAAGACTCTGTGCAGGTTTGTCCTGTTTGTGTGCTGGAGCATGGTCAGTGTTTTTGTTGTGTTTACCAAAAAAAAAAAAAAAATTGGTTATCAGCTGCAACTGTGTTGTGAAAGTGTCCACACCATGTGAGTGCATGTGTGTGATGTCTGTGCGGGTGATGCTGCATCATGTTGTCACTCCTAGAAAAGTTTGTTTTGAATGGGGACGCAAACTTTTCACTCAAGGTGCAATTTCTGTTTGCCAGTGCCCATAGTTCTTGGCAGGAGCCCTGAGTGTTGGTGAAAACTTATCAGTGGACCTCTTCTATCGGCAGCTTCAGACTTTGAGGGGTATTTATTTAGTATGGGCTCTGCTAGCAAATTTGTTTGAAGTGATCACCTTGATGAGATATTTGCCTGCATTCCAAAGCTGCTTTAGGAAGCAAAAAGTTGTAGCATTTTGATTGTAAATAAATGATGTTGCCGGTAGGTGACTTCTTTTATGAGTTGAACATTTGTGGCTCCAGGGTGTTCTTTACCTGGTGCAGGTGCTTCTGTGTTCACATAGAGTATGTGTAAATATACACGTGTGTACATGTACATGTAAATATGAAATGTTGAAAGTGTTGATCATGTATTGAAAAGCAGGAGCTACTTGATATTTGCATCAAATGCAGGGATTGTTCCTGAACCCAGGCTGGGCTATGTTTTCATGGAAATGGCAAAGTTGATGTGGAAATGTTGCATGTTTAATAACACAGCTACTCACTGGTGCATCTGTGGTAGCCTGTGTCTCTAGCACCTTCCAACCTGGATGCTATACCACGTAGGGGCTACTCCTTCATCATTTATTTTACCCTTAGGGCCCTTTACAGGTCATTACATAAGGGCCACTTGTGTAAGCTGAAATGTGTTTCAGTATTTGCGAGCAGTGTGACCAATGCGGAACAGCCAATTTTTGTGAAATGTCTCTTGCAAATGAAATTCGCCATGCCAACTTGCGTTGTGCTGTATGTGACTATGCCAACGTGTGACGTACATCAGCTGAGCAGAATAAGGTAACATAACTGCAAGTTGCTTCTCCATGAGTATTGAAGGCCGCTCTAGGCACACCACTGCTTTAAGACAGCATCAAGAAAGCTTGTCACAGCTTGGTTTCATATATTTACAGTAACGTGAACGCTGAAACTGTGTGATCAGGAATAGTGTTATCACTGCTTACAAATCGACTTCACTGCAGTGATTGCGGTATCCTGATGAAAATGTAAAAATGAAGAGATTTGGACACATTTACACACTTAATGACACTGCTTGTTTGCCTTGGCTTGGAGTTACTGGCCAGTGCCATGTGTAGTAGCAGCACAAATGTAGCTAAAATGCATCTAACTGAACTGAAGAAATTAACTGGCGCAGACACTTGTGCTGTGTGTATTGAGCTTTTGGCACGGCCTCCAGTGTGTTGTGTGATCAACTTTTCATAACAAGGCATTTATTTGTGCAGTACAAAAAGAAATTGCGAAAAGCATGCCACACCCCACTGCCGTTAAAAAGCCTTGGAGCCTTGTGTGTTCGAGGTAGTTCTCCCCAAGGTGACCAGAGTCCATAGCTTATGCCAGCACGCCATGAAACACGGAAGTTAAATATACCAGCTGTCCCAACTTAATGTTGTGCATAATTAAATAATGGAGAGCTTTACGTGAGTGGTTCAGAGTATGTTGAGTGTTATCCATGCTAGTCTTTTTCATTGCTGAATTATCTGACAAAATTTTAAATAATGATTGATAAGGTGCAGAAGTTGTGAATGATGTCAAGACATGACAAATAACAATGTTTAAAGCAACATAGATCTTCAGTCGTTTTTTCCGGCAGAAGAAAGCTCACGAATTTTGAAAATTACCTTGTGACAATGTGTCCATGCACCAGGGATTGCAGCACTCAAACATCGTCAGCCTAGTATTATGTCCACTGCATATTTGAAGAGATTTAAGTTTGAGAGCACATCTCTCAAATATGGGCCAGCTTATTTACCTGTTTGGTCAGATATGAGCCTATATTGTTCAGGTATGGGTATAGCTTATTACATTGGAATTAAATGTCTCTGCTCTTTTTTCCCACTGTGTCAACAGCTTTTGGCACACACATTCTGGGCTTACAAATGCAAAGCCCCGACTCTGAAAGTGCAAAAGATGCATAGCACACTCAATGACTAGGTTTACGTTTGAGACCGCTGGCACGCGGATGCCATTATCAAGTGGTATTTTAAGCTTTTTTTTTTCAGCTGACAGAAAGACTGCACAAGAGCCTAGGTTGCGTTGCGCTGCTGAGCACGAGGTCGCGGGATCTAATCCTGGCCCCGGCGGCCGCATTTCGATGGAGGCGAAATGCAAGAACGCCTGTGTGCTTGCATTGTAGTGCACGTTAAAAAACGCCAGGTGGTCAAAATTAATCTGGAGCCCTCCACTGCGGCGTGTCTCGTAATTGGAACTGGTTTTGGCACGTAAAACCCCAGAAAGAAGAGCTAGGTTGCTTTAAACGCTGTCATTGGTCATTTCTCAATATTGTCCAACTTTATTGACACCCTGAAAAATAAGATAAAGCATCGGTAACTTCATTAAATTGATTGTGCAAAATAAAAAATACTATCACTAGCATGGCCAACATCCATCAAAACCCAGGTTGTCCCGACTATCATGCACCAAGATTTTAATATATTCAAATGCCACGTAACTGGACAGCACCAAGGAAATGTTTGCCGTCTCATGGAGATACTCAGATTATGTTTTGCATTCTGCCTAATTACATAATTAGTCTTAATTAATCAACTTCCTAAATATGATAATTAGATGAAAAACTTCCAATACAGCTTTTTGTTGCTCACTGTATGCTAGATAAGAATGTTTTTCGAAGCCTGCGAAGCACAGTGCCTTGAACAGCCAGTTGCACAATTGCGTGTATTCGTGGGCTTCTTTCATGCTCGGTAAAACACTTTTATGTAGCAAGTATTGAGCAACAGAAAGCTGTATCGGAAGATTTTTATGTTGCTCTGCAATTTTCTCATTGACTCTCTTCATCTAATTATAATATTTAAAAAGTTGAATTGGATTTGGTGTTTGTTTCTTTTAAACGAAAGGGGAAGCCGGGGCAAAACGTGGTAGGCCTGACTGGGCCAAGGCTCCCTGTTACAGACAACAGCATAGACATCCAGTGCTTATACAACAAAATATGTGTGTAAATGAAATACTAGACGATATAGAATAACAGAAAACAATGGTTATGTACATAGAAAACAACTATGACGATGTATCAATACACTAACTGAATATTTATACATAGAGACGATCACAAATCAAAAACTTGTCCTACAGAGTGTCCCATAGCGAGTACTGCTATAGAGGATATTCATTCAAATATTGATTTATAATCTTTTTAAGCACCTTTGTTGAAGTTTAGAATTCCACATCTAGGGAAGTTTGGTTCAAGACAAATGGTACCTGAAAGGTTAATTTCCGTTTCCCATAGTCCGAGGAGGAGGAAATAACTTTAATGAGTCCTGAGGAACCCCTCCCCACCCACTCTTTGTTTAGTGGTCAGCAGGGGTCGCGGGCCGCACCCACGTTGGGATGGGAAGCCCATGAGCCTCCGCCCTTTCGTGAGCCCTCTGGACAGCCCCGAGCTGGGTCTGGTGGTCGTCGCTGCGCAGGGCGTCCTCCCAGTCTTCTTTACGGAACCTGGTGCCGCTCCCATAGTCAGAGTAATAGGTATTAATTTTTTACGTGTTCTCAGACTGATACATGACGGCAGGCCTGTCAGGTAGAGTGGCATAAAGTTTGTTTTGGTGAATATATTGCAGTAGACAATAGTAATAAATTTGATGTGCTGGTAGAATAGTACATTTTCAGAATAATGGTTCCGTAGACAAATCTCGCAAGTCTGCCATAACTCAATGGCTCTAAGGTTTTTTTTTTTTTTTTTCTTCTCAAAACAAGAAACTTATTAAAATTTCCAGATGAAGTGGTTCCCCACGCAAGAATACAATATGATATTTTGGAATAAAAAAGAGCATAGTACATAGAAATTTTGAGCCATGTTGCTATTATGTTAGTAATTTTATAAAGACATCCTATAGTTTTGTTCACATCAAAATTTTACTAAATTGAAAACATGCACATTCCATGAAAGGTTTTCATTAAACCAAATGCCTAGAAACTTGAACGGTAACTTGTTTTATAATATTGTTTTTATATTTAATAACTACACTACGTCGTTCAGTAGTATTGATTGGTCTAAATATGTGTGTAGTTTTAGTAAGATTCATGCTTAGCTTATTTGCCATCAACCAATTCCCCAACCTGTTTGAATAATCATTGACCCTCATTTCTAATTTAGTTAGGGAACCGTCAGTGAAAAAGGCATTGGTGTCATCAGCATACATGACCAGATCAGGTAAGTCGGGAATATTTTATCATTCATATACACTATGAATAGTAATGGTCCCAATATTGATCCCTGGGCAACACGTATAACCATGGAAGTAGAAGAGCAGGGATCTAGTCCTACAAACTGAAGCCTGTTGCAGAAATAACTTGAGTCCAAAGGTGTACCACGAACTCTAAGCCAATCTATGCAATAAAATATGTTGGACACAATCAAAGGCTTTCTGAAAGTCGAGAGATAAACCCAAGAGTATATTTCCTGGCATTCAATATTGTTAATTATTTTCTCTTTAATGGACAAGAATGCTTGTTCAGTAGACTTTCGCTTCACAAATCCATATTGTGAGCTGGCTATATTTATAAAGTTTTCTAGCCCAATGTTTTAATAAACATTAGGCTTCAAGTAACATTGGCAATATAGAGATCAAATGATAATTTGAGATTTCATTTCTGTTACCACCCTTATACACTGGACACACACGAGCTGCTTTTAAATGATCGGGGAATGTGCTGGTTGTAAGCATGAGATTAATAATGTACGTTCAGACGTCACATATGGACATCGATACATGTTTCAGGGGAGATGCCTTGATGTCATGCCCTGCTGATGCATTGGCTTTTAGGTTTCTGATTAAAGCAGCGGCTTTAGTGGTAGTTGCAGAAGAGAAGGTAACAGAGTTCGATAGTTGGTTTATCAGGTTTGAGTACGTCCTACACGAGATTGGGTCACTATACTCCGCTGTGCCAACATTAACAAAATCTTATTGCTGTAACTGAATCAGAACCAGTCAATATTCCATTGGATGTAGTTATCTCTGATTGGTCAGATTGAGTTTTCCTATTCAATAAAATATTTATCTTCCACCATACTTTCCTGGAGTCGTTGCGTGTGAGGTAAAGTGCTCAACATAGTCATTTGATTTTGCAGCTTTCAGTTCTTCATTTTGTTCCTATATTTTTTTGTATTCTGAAAAAAAACTCTAGATTTTTAGATTCAATAAACCTATGGTACATTTCATTTCTCTTTTTAATTTTCTCATACAATGTTTTATTTATCCATTGTTTTCTAAACTTATGATTTTTCATTTTCCTTTCTCTCAACAGAAAAGCTTCATCATAGCATGGAAAA
Organism: Dermacentor silvarum; assembly: GCF_013339745.2. Classification (NCBI taxonomy): domain Eukaryota; kingdom Metazoa; phylum Arthropoda; class Arachnida; order Ixodida; family Ixodidae; genus Dermacentor; species Dermacentor silvarum. The sequence continues at coordinate 41,165,710 of NC_051154.1, read as the reverse complement.
AATTTTTGAAAGAAAATTTCGTATGCTTCATTTGCATCGGTCATCTCGTATATGGTACACAAGGAAGCATCATCAATCGGTGATTTCAATTTATCCAAGGACTCTTCATTAATGCCTCTAGACTTGTACATTACCGTGGACAATTTAGGCTTATATAGTCTAATAGGAACAAAACAGGCAAATGGCCACTAATGTCGTTGATCAGCACACCAGACACAGTTTCAGAAAACAATACATTTGTGACACAGATATCTTGTAAACTAGAAGTGGTTGGAGTTACTCTTGTGGGTACAGGCTGTTAGAACAGGCGTATATATGTATAATACTATTTGTTTCCCGTGCTGTATTATCATCGGAAATTAGGTTTATGTTGACATCACCCATAAGAACAACTGGAAGCTTGGTGGACGTTAGGAATTCTATTAGATTTTCTAAGAAGTGGAAAAATTGTAATCTATTGCCAGCAGGTGGTCTGTATACTGTTGCAACCAAGGTATGGGCAAGGCTATGACCAAACATTCAACATTTGGAGTTATGATCGAAAAATATTTATTACACTATGTGGATAGCAACATTTAACGTATACTGCAACACCACCGCCCCTGCCACTCGACCTAACGAGATCATTATATTTGTAACCAGGGTGGGGAACGTGATCATCATTAGTGTTGAACCAGGTCTCTGTAAACAATATTGCATCAAAGTTTACCTTTAAAGATTCGAAAAACAAATTCCGGCAATCTCTCTTATTTTTCATGCTACGGACATCGAGATGAACTGCCGAAAACTCTGTTCGAGCATTAAGTTGAGGTGAAGCTATCATTGTTATAATATTGACATATAATTGATGAATCCATGAGAAAAACAGCACAACAATATGACTTGCACAGAACCACATCTTATGTAGTCATCTTGTTCAAATTGGACAGATCTCTGACCTTTAGCACATCTCCTGTCAAGGTCTTTTGTGCGAGCACCTTGCATCCAGAGGTCCAGACAAACTTCCACCCAACTTGCTTTTTACGTGCAATTCGAGTAGCTTCTTGTTGGTGTGAGTGAGGTCCTCATTAACAAACACTGGACCCTCTTCAGTGGAACCGAGTTTGTCATTTGAAATCCTGCGTTTCCTGGCCTTAGACAAAAGAGCATGTCGCTTGTCCTTTTTCACAAATCAAACTATGATATTGGTCTCATCATTTTTTCGAGTCTGAACCCTGTGACACTATCAATTTCCACCTCAGAGACAGGCTCATCGGTTAGCTCACCAATTTTCCTCACTATGCATAATTAATTAAGACTAATTATGAAATTAGGCAGAATGCAAAAAAATAATCCGAGTATCTCCAAGCAACGGCAAACAACATTACCTTGGTTCTGTCCAGCTACATGACATTTGCATATTTTTTAATCTTTGTGCATGATAGTTGGGACACCCTGTATATTGAGTGCCATTTGCATATAGCTCTACAGTACTTTCTTGGTGACATTTAGTTGGGACAGCTAGTGTTTCTTCTTTTTGGCTGCATTTGAAGTTCAGATACATGAAAACATTGAATTGGTGAGGGGCAGGGCCCAAAAAAAACAACAGTAGAAAGAGAGTAGACAACACAAACTCTGCACACTCGGCACTTGCAACTAACTGTTATTTCGAAAAGTAGTAGTCTTTTAAATAGGCACACCAGCGCACCACCATATCACAGTTGTGCAGCGTTTGTGCCGTCTACTCTATTCCTGTGTTGCGTTTTTTGTGCACTGCATCCCTCCAATTCAATATAAATGTATACCAACTAGCCCAATTATCGACATTACATGAAAATAAATGCATTTCAACATGCATAGGGTGGGATGCAAGAATATAGAGTACACCTTTTTCAGCAAAATATATTTTCGTTTTGCTTTGAAAGTTCTGCTCAGAGATTTAACTTTATGTCCAAAGATAAAGAAAAATATTGGCTAAAAGTTGGCAACACCGGTCTGTTTTGATTGCATCTTCCTTCTCATCCATAGGCAGAAAGTTTTCACTTTCCCGGGGGGGGGGGGGAAGGAGCTGGGGCCCAACAAGCTTTCCGAAACTTACCCATGTGTGTGTGTGTATATATATATATATATATATATATATATACCCTTTGCTAACCATTTTCTATTTCTCGCTTTATGGCGAACGAAATTATATCGACACTTCAGGCAAATTTTCGCTGTTGTCGCCATGATGTTCCGTATTAAATCTAAAGTGAGCGACCCATACATACCCTGTGGGTGCGGGAAAAAGCACGTAACAGTGAGCCGAAAAGGATGGCAGCTTGATGGACATTATCTTACCGCGCGCTCAATATTCATGTAATCAAACGCGAATGGGAAGGAGAGCACACGTCTTCTCCTCTAGCCCTGCCGTAGCTGTGAATGACTGTGCGCAGCTGACACTTATGCAGCCCGCGTGCCTTGTCTAATTGTCGGTAATCATTGGTGGGTGCAACGATAAAGGGCGACCAGGGACGGCTGCTAACTTCATGTGTGCTGTCTTCTTTGCTGGGCTGTCTTTCCGCGGCCCTAGTGTTGCAGAGTTAAGAGACAGAGTTCATTGCAGATCATTGACAGAGGCCGTCAGTAGTGGACATAAAAATAGGCAGATAATGATTATGAATCTAATTTTCGGAGTTGCGGTGAATCGCGTGGCTCTACGAACCGTTCGCCTCCGCTGCCGGCGTTTTTCATAATGCTTGCGTTGTGAAAGTGAGTGCTCGAGGTCATCCAGTGAGGTATTTACAGGTTTTCATGACCCGTGCATTACACTATGCTTGCTATTTTAATTTTAGGTGAATGTTTACTACAATGACCTTGAACCAGGACTCATGATTTTGCACAGAGATATGCTGATTGGCATTTCAGGCCAGGAAAGGTCGGCATCATTGCACACATTTGGGGACGTCGTGCACATGTTTACGGGGGGCAAGGGCGAACACCTGCGAAACCTTTTGCTGGGAATGGCCAAGCTAAAAAAATTGCGTTGGTCATAACGGTCTCGTCGACCACGTCCGAGATGTCCTTTTCTTGCCTTCGGCGACTGAAAATGTACTTGCGGTCGACGACTGGACAAGCCCGCTTGAACCATCTGGCAATTTTGCATGCGCACAGAAAACACTCCCGCAAAATCAATTTGAATAAGATTGCCGACGACTTCATTTCCAGATCAAATGCGTGAACAAACACTTTTTCATTGATGGTGAAATCATCGCATCAGACAACGAACTGATGTCTTTAATAGGAGAGAGAAAGGCACCAACTTGCAAGTCAAAGTAAACCACCTGGCTTAGAAAACAATGCAAAAAGTTATAGAAAGGAACGAAAATGGGGTCCATAACCACGCAAGCAGAGTGAGGCCATTTGGGTAAGAAAAGATGCGTGGTTGCGCTATTTGTAAACTCCCTAGTCTATCTGTGCATTTTCCTTATTAATTTTTATTCGTCGTATGCTGCATTTGCCTCTGAATAACACAGTCCATGTTGTTCCTAAATTTGCTATCGAGTTCTTTTGCGCTTCTGAGATATCGCTGTCTTATTTATTTATTTGTTAACATGTTTATTTATTTTGGCACGTGATAGTTTTTACTCTATAATCCTTTGTTCTGCCTCCGGAAAATAAACGAAACCAGTGGCATAATCCATGTTTTGACATGTAATGAAACTATATATGGCGTTATGGAATCACATTATACTTATGCAAATAATTCTAGTCATAAGTTGTGTTCAGAAATTGTTATATATTGTTTAATGTTTATATATGTTATGTCTTCTCAATAACTGACCTTTCGCCAGGAAAAGATTTCTTGATTGTATCTTTTGTATTTAATCTTTTACAAGCTTGGCGTTACATTGCTTTTTCATACATGTGTACTTGAGCATCTTAATACACACAAAACAGATGTATCTCCCTAACGTGTTTAACTGAATCCGCTTGTCGCATGGCTCAACTAAGAGACGCCATGATCGACCGGGCCAGCCGGATAGCAGCAGCAAATGGGGCCCTGGACTGAGTGCTCCACCCTCTGGGACTTCGTTAGAAAACACCAAATAAAGTTTTCTACCACTACTACTACTAAGAGACGTCAGTCTCTTGGTTGAGCTCGTCATTTAAGCTCGTCACTTCAGTGACCAATCTTTCGAGGAAGTTTCTAGTGTAATTGTTAGTAAAGGTTATATATATATATTGTAATGTATGAGAGAGACACAGAGACAGCACCCGTTCCTGGGCCGGCTGTTGATGATGATGATGATGATATCCTCAGCACATGGCTCGTACCCACTCCGGGGGATTGGCCAAGAATTGGACACCTGAACCTTTAGGTACGGTTTTTGAAACCGTATCTAAAACCGGCCGGCTGTTCTATATTCTGCTTCGTCGTCGTCTTCTCCCCCAGCGCCCGCCTTGCGAGCGCTGGGCGTAGGGTATATATATAACGTAATTGGAATGACTATAAATTCGTTGCAACTACATTCAGGCAAACAGTTGACCAAGCGAAAGAAAATTATAACACTAAACATTACAGTTACCTATCGCAGTCTAGTAATAAAAAAGCCCTATTTAGGTTTCTACGGTCTAAAAAGATTGTTTCAGCCCCAATAAATGTAGAGTCTGTTAGCTTAATTTCCACTGAATTGGTACAATCACTGGAGGAGATTGCAAAAGGCTTAGAGCGTAGATTCACATCACTTCGCCCCTATCATATACCGGCGCCTGAAACAGCTAATGATTACATAGCAGTCACATTAGAAGAATTAATGAGAGTGGTAAACATGCTGCCAGCTTCAGCCCCAGGTCCTGATGGCATAACTACAGCAATGATAAAACTATTATTCGAATTATCACCCCAGGATTTGCTTAATCTTATAAATTTCTCGATTAAACATGCATGGATTCATCCAGACTGGAAGGTTGCCAAAATAATTCCACTACTCAAAAAACCGGGTGATGGATATACAATTGATAACATTAGACCTATTTCTCTGACCTCAAATCTCGTAAAGTTAATCGAGAGAGTTCTGTATGGTCACATCGATAGGTGGATAGGTGAGAACCAAATATTAAGTGATTCTCAAATAGGATTCAGGCCCGGCTGCTCAATTTGGTGTGCTCATGTTGACTTGGAGAGTCGAATTCAACTCGCTCGCCGCAACAACCAGTACGCTGCCTTAGTCACATTAGACATTGCGAAGGCGTATGACAGTGTCGATCACAGTATCTTAATCAACAGACTCGAAAGTGTGAGTCTCCCACAGTACATAATTGCATGGATTCAAAATTTTCTAAGCGGACGCACATTTTATTGCTATCAAAAAGGTGTGTCTTCACGCATTTACAAACAGACAAGGGGCGTTCCTCAAGGTGCAGTACTTTCCCCCGTATTATTTAATATTTTACTAAATCACATCCCGACACATCATGACGTACAGGTATACGTATACGCTGATGATATCGCATTTTTCTCAGTATCAAATGATATTCATAGCTTATATAAAACTTTGCAATTGTATTTGAATCAGATTGAAATTTGGCTAAAAGGAATACAAATGTCGCTAAATGTCAGCAAAAGTGCAATCATTGTTTTTCCCTTAACTTTTCCTATCCGAATAACACTGTCGTATGGCCAGGAGATTATTCCACAGGTGCAATCTTTAAAATATCTGGGAATGATTTACACAGAAAAGCTTAATTGGAAGACACACATAGAATACATCGCATCTAAAGGAGCACGCGCAGTTGGTTTATTACGACGAGTCAGCAGCAATCGTTTTGGAATGCGCAGAGAGACCTTGCTGATGATTTATTGTATGTATGTCCGCCCCATTCTAGAGTTTGGATGCGTGTTATTTTCTGGAGGTCCCATTTATAAATTACGCCCTCTGGTTCTTTTAGAACGCGAATCACTACGTCTATGTCTCGGCCTTCCAAAATATGTAGCGAATAATATTCTTTATCATGAAACTCACCTGCCTTCTCTTCAAACTCGTTTTCGTATACTGACAGTCCAAATGTACTGAACATATATGCTTCTCCCCAGAGACGCTCCTTCTATATGTTTATTAGAGAACCGGCTGCATTCTTTGAGAATCAATGGTCCAGACTGCATTGTCCCCAGGTAGTTTTTGTGCAGAAACTATTAGAGCCATTAGTAATATCAATCCATGATGTGGATTTTCAAAATTTCCCTACTGCGACAGTAAGCATTCAATTCGATGATATATTTCCTAATAACGCTAAACTCCTGCCTATTCGATACCTAAAAAGTTTGCTAGATGACCACCTCGAGAACCTCCAAATAAATGCAGTAATAGCCACAGATGCTTCTGTCAGTGAAGAGAAGGCAGGTGTGGGAATTTTTTCGGCATCCTTAAATTGGTCTTTCTCCCTTCGACTACCCGACTTTACGCCAATATTTCAGGCGGAGTTATTAGCGATCATCCTAGCTCTACGAAAACTTCCCACATCTATTACTTCAGCCGTAATCTTAACCGACTCCTTGTCTGTTTGCTCCGCTTTATCAGTGCCCAATTCATCTATCATTCTCCGTGAATTTCATTCATCCATCCCCCAACATTTACGCCTTATCCATCTGGTATGGGTGCCTGGGCACGTGGGGCTCACTTTAAACGAATCTGCAGACGCACTAGCAGCGGCATCTCTTAACGGCCCGGTACTGAGGATCCTAAGACCTTCGGCATACGTCACTTCTGCGAGATTTAAAAAATTTTCTGTCCAAGAAGAACAGGCCAAATCATGTGTGCTCAATAACACCGATTTTCAGCACCTTAGGTTTCCTTGGCACAGCAGATGGTGTTCAACAAGAAAATTTGAGGTGTCGTTTACTAGAATGCGTTGCCGAATACCAAGGCTTAATTTCTATACCCATAGGTCTGGTTTGGCGCCTTCCCCTCAATGCTTTTATTGCAATGAACCCGAAACTATGGATCATTTCTTTATAGAGTGTCGTAGGTTCACCATGCATAGAAAACGACTTCTAGAAGGTCCCCTTCGCCAACTTGGATTGAACATTACGTTACCTATCATTCTATCTCTGGGGGCGTCGGCACTAGGACACTGTAATAAGAACGTATGTGACGCCATATTTAATTTTGTAATGGAAACAAAGAGACTGCCATGCTAATTTTTTTTTAAGACAACAAAAATATTTGCTTCAAATTTTAAGATGCTATAGCATGAAAATTAATATTAACGATTATAATTCATTGATTATCTCATTCTTAAGTAATAAAATCCCATTTAGGTATCCTTCATTTTTCTTCCCACTGCCGCCCGATTCATGGCCAATCCCCCGTAGTGGGTTGTGCTATATCTACAGGCACCAAACCAAACCAAACCAAACTTGCGAGCGCCCGCGGCCAAGTTCACTTCGTCTTTACACTCGGCCACGCTGCAAGTTTCCGGCACGCTTGCAACTAAGCAACTTGTCCAGGGTTTGAGGTCGTCGTTGGTGGTCCGTCCAGCGCGCAACCAGCTGCTCTGGAGGTCGGCACTGAGTGTTGCGCTCGGGTCGCATGTCTCGCCGATGACCGTCCCATCCCATTTGGCAAAGCATGGCAGGCCGTCTCGGACGCCGAACCGCCGTCTGTCTCGACAAACGGGGACGGCCGCAGTGGTCGCGCTCATCTGCAGCGCGTCGGACCGGCATGCCATGTGTTCGAGGCTACGACGGCGCGAGCCTCCATGCTGACGTGTGACGCGACCCGCACCCTCGCTGCAACGCAGCCGCCGGCCCAAGGCCCTCCGAGGTGCCCAATCCGGCAGGTCTTTGCAAAAAGTCGCGTGCAGCCGAACTGTCCTGGATAGAAGCCGGGCCATCGGAAGAACATACCCGGCCCGCGATGTGCGCCGCGAAAGTAAGAGTTAGGAGTTCATTAAAGCTATAGAACCAGTCGAGAGCCGTGTGTTCGCTGAAACCGATGTCCTCCTGTGCCTCTGCTCTCCCGTGGGTTTCCCGCTGTCTCCCAGCGGCGCCTGAAAGCACTCGGCCAACGGCTGCCCTGCAGTGAGGAGCTGTGGTTCGCGTGGGGAGCCCGGAGACCGCGTCGCCAACAGCAGCGCATGGGAGGTCATCTCGGACTCCGGCAGCGATGGTGTGGTGCCGGATGCTGAAGCACAGTCCGAGAATATATATATATATATGTATATATATATATATATATATATATATATATATATATATATATATATATATATATATATATGCATACATGGGTGGCGTTCGGAAAGCTCGTCAGGCCCCAGCCCCCCCTCCCGGAAAGATGAAAACTTTACGCCTATGACCTAGATGTTCAACTAGAGCTTCTCCTAATTACCTACTTTTTAGGCCCAAACTATAGTCCAAGACTGCTTTTATTGGCACATATACTGAAAGTAATGTGAAGATAATTGGATCAATAGCCTACTTTGCTAGTTCCTGGTCTAATACAGACCAGGAACTACTTGGGGACTTCGAGACCGAAAAATCGCGGAAAAATCACTTTTTTGAAAACATTATTATTGGATTGTACAGTGTCTGATGCATTATCTCAGAAATTTTCACGCATCTTGGACCAATATTTTGGTCGTAATGACGTTTTGAATCACGTCGGCGAGCCGCATTTTTACTGATGAACGCGCAAAAAAGGGGCCTTTTTCCGTGATGCGCAATTGCCGTTCTAAGTTTCCGATCGCAGCCATCTTGGTCTTGTTTGAAAAAGCCACTCTTCTCGTTTAGTTTTCGCGCCACCGCTACTCTGTGCGCTGAATGGCTACGAAGAAAAAGCCCGCAAGAAAGTTGTCCCGATGCGCAATTCCATTCGTCGACTGAGGCGCGTGAACGTAAGCACGCCATGCCATTGGCGGATTTTCGCCGTCGTCTGCTCGGGCTGCTCAGGCGTGCGAAACGCGGCACGAAACGATGTCAAATTCGGTTTGCTAGACGCCGCGAACGGAAGAAACGAGGGGTGTTCACCTTTCGAAAGTGCGCAGTAGCTTTGAAAGATGCGCTCGGCACGGCGGCCAGCCGTGCTGAGCGCCGCCGAAGCCTACCCCCGTGACTGCGAAATAGGCTTAGCAGATGAAAGCGGTACTGACAGCGGCCTGTGTTCATGCGGCATTCCAGCACAATTACTGCAGCCTGAGGATTTGGAGCAGGTGAAGAAGACTCAAGACAAAAAAAAATAAAAATAAAAAAATGTCGCAGTTTCGCCCGAAAGGCGAAGCATCGATTGCGATAGCAAATTAGTAGAAAGCTTTTCGGAGTAGGGATAGTAGTTTTATCGGCTGCATAAACTTGGACACATTCGCTTACTAACTGAATTAACAATCGTGGTGTCAGCGCGCACAGGCAAACATGAATAGATCACACTGGATGACCGCAGACGACTGTCAAAACGCTGGCAGCAAGCGCAGCCGCCGCAGCGGGCGAAGGCTCGCGCGGTTTATCGCTTCAACGAAAACCGAGCGGCGAATGCACAGCGCATACAAAAAGGTCAGAGCCGTATGGAGATCGGAGACGGTGTGGGCAACCGCCACCGCCGGGCAAAGTGCAGAGAAGTTGTTGGCAGAGGAGAAGCTGACCCCCTCCCCCCCCCTTCCTTCCCGCGCTGCCTTCCCGCTTTCTTGCTTTCGTGTGGGAGATTGAGTGGCCAGTTCCCCTTGCGCCCGGTTGCAAGATAAGCATTTGGTGAAGCAGCACAGCGTCGCCCCGCCTCCCTCCCTCCCATACCCCCACGGCCTTTCGCGCGACGGTCGCGTTTGCTTCCGCCGTGCGTTCGCTGTGATAGCGCGCGTCCCCCGCGCGCTTTCACTCGCGCATACGGCGCGCGGCGACGATTTTATCACCCTTGGACTTTATACGGAACCTCACGGCGACGCCGACGGCAGAAATCCGGTTGAAGTGTCCATATAATTGCGCAATAAAACAGCGAGGCTGTTTCTGCCGGCTACCAAGCGAAAATCGCATTTTCTCGCTCACGCTGAAGCCGCCACGCTGATGCCGCCGCGGATGGCTCGGATGCCCTAGCTGGCGATGCGCTTCGTTATCGTAAGCCTCGATACTATAAATACTCCGCTGTCTTGTGTTAAGCGCAGGTTGCGGACCCGCAGTGGGAAGGGTGAACGGGACGGCGGTATCGCCTTAGAGATAGTAGGGAGTTTTAGAATAGGGGCCCCAAACGTTTTGGGGCCCCAAAGAAATAGCGTCGACACCACTGCGCATGCGCGAGACGCTAACTGCGTTTGGGTTTTGCGTTGGGCACGCTATTTCACCGATTTATCTCGTGTGTAATCTGCGGCGATGCCGCGTCGGCGCGGAGTTCGTGGCGCGTGAGCAGAGGCCGCCGTTCACGCTTGCACGCCGTTCCTCGTGAACTATCTCGCTGTGCACGACACGCGGAGCACCGGTAATTGGCAAACGGCAATGACAGTTTTTGCGATTAAAGATATTCATCTCGTGCGCGATCTACGCTTATGCCGCGTCGACTAAACGTGCAACCCAGCCCTCGTGAACAATCTCGCTGCGCGCGAAATGCGGTTCACCGGTAATCAACAAACACCTTTTTTTTTTTTTTTTTTTTTGCTATATGAAGCTAAATGCATTATGCTTGAAGTGCTGCAAGCAGATTACTATGAGGCTTACTAGTCAACTCTGAATGTAAACATGCAAATAGCCTTACTGTATTCCACTGAGTAAAGTTTGTTTTCTTTTTTCTCATTTTTCTCAAAACATAGTTTTTGGTCAATTTGCTTGTTTGTTGCATCTATATCTTTGGACCTAGGACAGCTAGAGCTATTATCTTTTGTTGCAGCACGAAGCTAAATGTGTTGGGAAAGCAACGCTGAGAGCAGATTTTTTATTTTAAGCTCCAAATTGTTTTTTTTTATTTACATCTACATTTGCTCTTATTATTGATAATGTGAACACATAACTTCAATGAGCTGTAAAATGACGAATTTCTAATCTGCTTGCAATTCAATCTGCATTCAATCTGTATTCAATCTGAATTTCTAATCTGCTTGCAGCGTTGCTATCCTTATGCACTGCAGTATCCAACTATATGTTTTTTACAACTTTCGCTTTAGCAGGCCATTTTTATTGTTTCAGCAAACAATAGAGGGTGATTATTAATTATCTCGGCAACCGCTATGTATATGTGAAATATAATTGGATATTTAAAATCAACACAAAAAACTGAATGAGCATATGCAGTTTTATCAAGTTTCATCAAGAAATAACAAAGTTATCTCGATAATCCATGCCCCCCCCCCCCCCCCCACCATACACGCAAAACACATGTATCTCCCTAACGTGTTTAACTGAATCCGCTTGTTGCATGGCTCAACTAAGAGACGCCATGATTGACCGGGCCAGCCGCAAAGCAGCGGCAAATTGGGCTCTGGACTGAGGGCTCCACCCTCTGGGACTTCGTTACAAAACACCAAATAAAGTTTTCTACCACTACTACTACTAAGAGACTCCAGTCTCTTGGTTGAGCTCGTCATTTAAGCTCGTCACTTTAGTGACCAATCTTTCGAGGAAGTTTCTAGTGTAATTGTTAGTAAAGGTAATATATATATATATATATATATATATATATATATATCTATAATGTGCATACATGGGTGGCGTTCAGAAAGCTGGTCAACCCCCCCCCCCCCCCCCCCCCGAAAAATGAAAACTTTCCGCCTATGACCTAGATGTTCAACTAGAGCTTCTCCTAATTACCAACATTTTAGGCCCAAACTATAGTCCAAGACTGCTTTTATTGGCACATATACTGAAAGTAATGTGAAGATAATTGGATCAATAGCCTACTTGGCTAGTTCCTGGTCTAATACAGAATACATGTTAAGTCAGCCTTGGAAATGTGAAAGGCAGCACTTTCACATAGCTATAATAACACATAATAACACATAGCTATAAGGAAAAGGTAGATCTCAAGTGACAAGTTTGAATTGCATGCTATACAATTTAAACAATAAAAAAAAAATTGAACATGGTATAGCAAGATTACAGCCTAACCACAGAGAACCTGTGCAATTAGGTGGAACAATTTTGATAAGACTAAAATTATGAGCAAGTTTCAGTGGTAATTCCATATTTTCGGACTGGTATATTCTAAAGCCTTTCACCATAAGCAAGAACATTTGGCAAATAAAATTTCTGCCTAAGGGCATGTCGAATGTTTTGCAGTGGAATGGGAAAGTTTACTTCAAACGGGAAATTAATATTGGTGATTCTGTCTACCAGCAGTGTAGTTATGTAATTTTGTAGACCCGAAGTGTAGACACTGAAGTGATGCCCATTGAGCAATAGTATCTGTTGTGCAACCTGGAAAAAAAAAGAAGAAAAAAAAAAACATAATACCTGCTGTTGTAAGCCGTCTAAAGGTGTTGGCTTTTGTAAGTTTGCGCTAAGGATTAAATGCAATAACTGATACGGGTGCGGCATAGCATGAAATATGACCCAGGTAAATTCTGAAAAAATGTTGCACTTTAGCAGTCAAAACTTCTTTACTCACACTTTATATATGCCCTTGCGAATGCGGATGACAGTAAATAATATTGCCCAACAAGACAATGTGTTCAATAATTTTACTGTTTAGGAGAGTTGTATAAAGTTAGCTTTTTCTTCTGTAGTGAAACATTTAATTTTTCACTGCTGTTAGTTTTCAGGGTGCTGAACTGAAATCTTTTCGGTTTCAGTTAGGGTTTGCGCTTTTCAGTTCGGTTCAGGTTCATCTCTGGAGTGAAAATAAGAGCTCAAACAGATTTGGAGCTTTCGGAACCGGTTCATTCGGGTTCGAAGAAGAAGAAAAAAAGATGTTCACATATATCTGGTTGAAAAACGTGCAATGCTTTTGGAGAAACATGAAAATTTCCTTGGCTACTAGCTGTGTAAGACTACCGTGCAGACCGTTTCCTTTTGTACCGTGTATCACAAAAATGATGCGCCATATAAAGTGTCTATATAGGGGTCAGCACCTGTACATTCAGTGGGCTTCGTGGCACCCTGTGTACCTATGCAATGCTTTACCGCTTTATCCCTCCCTCAAGTTTTCTCCTTCGTTGGAATATTGAAGTTGTCCATGCTCGGTCCATAGTGTGCAAATGAAGCAGGTACCTATTTACTGTTAACTACAGGTATTGTGTGTTCATTTTATTTTAATGAAAGAAGGCAGCTAGTTCTACGAGAACATGTAATATAGTAAAGCTGACTGCTGGGCTAGTTGGTACATCATCATCATCATCAGCCTATATTTATGTCCACTGCAGGACGAAAGCCTCTCCCTGCGATCTCCAATTACCCCTGTCTTGCACTTGCTGATTCCAACTTGCGCCTGCAAATTTCCTAACTTCATCACTCCACCTAGTTTTCTGCTGTCCTCGACTGCGCTTCCCTTCTCTTGATATCCATTCTGCAACTCTAATGGTCCACCGGTTATCCATCCTACGCATTACATGGCCTGCCAACTCCACTTTTTCCACTTAATGTCAACTAGAATATCGGCTATCCCCGTTTGTTCGCTGATCCACACCGCTCTCTTCCTGTCTCTTAACGTTAGACCTAACATTTTTCGTTCCATCGCTCTTTGTGCGGTCCTTAACTTGTTCTCGAGCTTCTTTGTTAACCTCAAAGTTTCTGCCCCATATGTTAGCACCGGTGGAATGCAATGATTGTACACTTTTCTTTTCAACGACAGTGGTAATCTCGCAGTCATGATTTGGTAATGCCTGCCGTATGCACTCCAGCCCAATTTTATTCTTCTATGAGTTTATTTCTCATGATCAGGGTTCCCTGTGAATAATTGACCTAGACAATTAAACGTACACCTTTACAGACTCTAGAGGCTGACTGGTGATCCTGAATTCTTGTTCCCTTGCCAGGCTATTGAACATTATCTTTGTCTTCTGCATATTAATCTTCAACCCCACTCTTACACTTTCTCGGTTAAGGTCCTCAATCATTTGTTGTAGTTCGTCCCCATTGTTGCTGAATAGGGCAATGTCATTTACAAACCGAAGGTTGGTGAGCTATTCGCCATTGATCCTCACTCCTAAGCTTCCCAGTCTAAGAGTTGAATACTTCTTCTAAGCATGTAGTGAATAGCATTGGAGAGATTGTGTCTCCTTGCCTGGCCCCTTTCTTGATAGGTAACTTTCTACTTTTCTTGTGGAGAACCAAGGTTGCTGTGCAATCCTTGTAAATATTTGCCAATATATATTCACGAATGCATCCTGTACTCCTTGGTTACGTAATGCCTCTATGACTGCTGGTATCTCTACTGAATCAAATGCTTTTTCATAATCTATGAAAACCATATAGAGAGGTTGATTGTGCTCCGCAGATTTCTCTATTATACCTCCAGGTTGATGACATGGATGTGATCCATCGTAGAATATCCCTTCCTGAAGTCAGCTTGTTCTGTTGGTTGGCTGAAGTCAAGTGTTGCCCTGATTCTATTTGAAATTACCTTGGTGAATATTTTATACAATACTGAGAGCAAGCTAATGCAGGGCCCGGAAACTTCCTATACCTCCCATGGGACGCTCGGTCCCATGCCGATACGCGGCGGCAGTGCCGCTTCAACCACTGGCGGCTGCCGGATATCCTACTGGAAATAATTAACAAGCAAAAGAATGCCTCCATGACGTCACTGATGAGGTCAGAAGGTAGAGGGAGAGGGCGCGCAGCCGGGTGGAGGAGGGTTGCCGCTGAAGCCCTCCTTTCCCACTTCGCATGCAAGTGGACTGTGTTCATGCTGTCGTGCAGGTCCGCTGGCCGTGCGGCGACATTGGCCAAATCGCGGAGCAGAACCCGCTGAAGTGTGTCGTGTATTAGGAAGCGCTTTCTTCCTATCAGGTTTACCTCGCAAGCTGCTATTCATTTTCTAAACCACTGGGACATTGCTCGTACGCAAAAGTGCCAAGCAATTACAATGAAGGATATTTATATAGCGAACCGTTGTTAATTACCAATATTCACGGTTACTATATTACATTTCGTCATTTCGTGAAAGTAGTCACTTTGAAAGTCCCAACTTGCGGTTACGTTTAGGGCTACACTAGCTTCAACTAGTCCACAGATGTAGTGGGGGGTAGCATAGACAAAATAACTTCCTGGCGCCATCAATCGTTAATTTTGTTCGTGTGTTGTGAAGTGGATCAACTAAAACTAGCCGATGTCTCAGCCAGCCAACACTCAACACAAGCAAACGTTGAACGCTCTTGTTTTTATTCACACATTCGGTACAGGAAAAAGACTGACCTCCACGCAGTGCGAAAGTGACAATCTACAGAAGCAATTTTCATTCACAACGGAAATTTGGACATAATGAGTGAAAATAGATTCCAGAAGATCCAAACCAATGCGAAAATTATTAACCACCACGGCTGCGTCTTTCTTTCTTTTCTTTTTTTTAAACATTGGCTGTGCATTTCGACGAAGAGTGAACAAAATGTATAGCCCAAAAACACGCACTCAAGCCCTTCATTACAAGTATTTCATCGGCAACAGATGGGCTGCCGTCATGACGAATGAGTCGAGCGACAATGCTCTTATGTCAGTCCACTCAGGCTTGCACAGAACTCGTTTTCTCATGCAAAATGAATACCTGCTCGGGAAATAGAGTGAAATACTTGTGCTTACCCGTGGTCATTAGGAAACCTGAAAAACTTCGCAGAACGGGAATTCCCGGTGTTCAACCACCACAGAGCCGCGCAACACATGTGATGCCCCGATTTAGCCATCTTCGTACGTCTAATGCTTCGTCGACCTGGTTTCCTGCGTCTTCCGTTTGTTGCACGCCTGGGCCGGTATTTTGTAGCGATGCCTTTAAAGTAATAATGCCTTTTCGCGCTTATCGCGCTTTGTCAGTGGTCAGAGCGACGGTCCGCTCGCGTTATCAAGGGGATCAGCCGGCCGTGAGCGGTGGATGATAAGACTAGTGTAAAATAAGTCATAAGGCATCGCTACAAAATCGCGGCCCTGATCAAGGTTCTGTGTCTTATCTTTCCCATCTTCACACTTGGGACGACAACCGAAGCAGACGACCAAGCGCGATCTGACTTGTGATATCGCTGAGCGAGTGGCAGGGGTGAGCGGAGGCGATCTCGACGGACGCACGATGGCGACCACTTCCCGCGCTTCAGTCCGATTTAAAATTCACAAAAAGAGAAATAAGAAAAATAACTTAAGATGTCCGGCAACCGCTAGGAGCGCGCATGTTCTTTGAAACCGAAACTAGTTTTGCTTTCCGGGGCCTGGCTAATGGGCCTATAATTCTTCAATTCTTTAACGTCTCCCTTCTTGTGGATGAGTATAATGTTAGCGTTCTTCCAGCTTTCTGGTACACGTGAAGTCGTGAGGCATTGCGTATAAAGGGCCACAAGCTTTTCAAGTATGATATCTCCTCCATCCTTGATCTTATCGACTGTTATTCCATCTTCTTCAGCAGCTCTTCCCCTGGTCATGTCTTTCAAGGCCTTTCTAACTTCATCGCTAGTTATAGAAGGGGCCTCTGTATCCTGCTCATGACTACTTCGAATGAAAGTAGCTTGGCTGCTCTGGGAACTGTACAGGTCAGTATAGAATTCTTCCGCTGCTTTTACTATGTCATCGAAATTGCTGATGATATTACCCTGCTTATCTTTCAGTGCATACATTTTGCCTTGTCCTATGCCTAGTTTTCTTCTGACTAATTTCATGCTGTGTCCATATTTTACTGCTTCCTCAATCTTTTCCACGTTATAATTTCGGATATCTCTTACTTTCTTCTTGTTGATCAGTTTCGACAGTTCAGCGAATTCTATCTTACCTCTCGAGTTTGACACTTTCATGTTTTGCCGTTTCTTTATTAGGACCTTTGTTCCTTGGGAGAGCTTACCTACTGGTTGCCTTGGTGCCTTAACTCCCACTTCAATTGCTGCTTCTGAGATCAACCTAGTTACTGTTTCATTCATTACCTCTATGTTGTCTTTATCTTCCTGTTCTAAAGCTGCATATTTGTTTGCGAGCACCAGCTTGAATTGGTCTGCTTTTACCCTTACTGCGTCTAGGTTGGCCTGTTTCTTCTTGATTAATTGTATTCTTTCTTTCTTCAAATTGAGAGAAATCCTAGACTTCACTAACCTATGGTCACTGCACTTTAACCTACCTAACACTTCTACATCCTGCACTATGCTGGGATCGGCAGAGAGTATGAAATGAATTTCATTCCTTGTTTTTCCATTAGGGCTTTTCCAGGTCCACTTCCTGTTGCTGCGCTTCCTGAAGAAGGTATTCATTATTCGCAGCCTATTCCTTTCCGCGAATTCTACCAATATCTCTCCTCTAGTGTTCCTAGAATGGATGCCGTAGTTGCCGATTGCTTGCTCGCGAGTCTGCTTTTACCCCACTTTTGCATTGAAATCGCCCATGACTACAGTATACTGAGTTTGCACCTTTCTCATTGCTAATTCGACATCTTCATAAAACTTCTATTTCTTTATCACCGTGACTGGAGGTTGGGGCGTAGGCTTGTACAACCTTCATTCTATACCTATTATTCAGCTTTATTACGACAACTGCTACCCACTCATTAATGCTGTAGAATTCATCAATGTTGCCCGCTATGTCCTTATATGGACTAGAAATCCTACTCCGAATTCTCTCCTATCTGAAAGACCTCTGTAGCAGAGGGCGTGGCCATTAGTCAGCACTGTATAAGCCTCACCAGTTCTTCTCATCTCACTAAGGCCAATAATATCCCAGGCAATACCTGATAATTCTTCAAGTAGCCCTGCTAAGCTAGCCTCACTCGATAGGGTGCGCGTGTTGAACGTTGCCAGGTTCAGTTTCCATTGGCGGCCTGTCCGGACCCAGAGATTCTTATTAGCACCCTCTGCCGCGTAGCAGGTCTGACCGCCGCCTTGGTCAGCTGCTCCGCAACCCTATGGGGACTGAGGGCCATGGGTAAATTGTTGGAGTCATTTGGAGGTAGCGGCCGAATACTGCACCAGGGAGGCCAATTTCTGTTCTGGTGAGCGAGTGACGTTGTTGAAGCTTAGCGGGCCTTCCTAATTTGGTTGCACCTTGACTAGTATAGCCCCAGACGCATAGCCGGGGGGGGGGGGGCTGATGGGGCTTCAGCCCCCCCTCCCCCGAAATTTTTTAGTGCTGGCATGCACCGCCGACCAAAACTACCACCGACGCCGGCAATCATTCTGGATTTTGTCTACAATGTCCTTTTCACGCTCGAAAAGACATTTCGGGACGAACATTGCGAACTCGGGCTTGATTTCGTGACAACTCCCTTGCACCTGGAGTCACGTAACGCAAGGAGCCCCATCCGAGCACAAACTTTCAACGGCTTTTCGATAGCGAGCGGGCGCGTCGCGGCATCTCGCAGCGGTCGCGGAATATACGGAGCGCATGGATTTCAATTACGAAACTTTATGGGTATAAAGTTCTCATAAACTTTTGACGCGAAAGGGTGTGCTGACATTTGCAAAGGCATGCTTTAAAAGATTTTCAATTCTAGAAGTTTATGGGGTTAATGTTCTTATAAACTTGGGCCAACATGCGCGCACTGGAACGTTCGTATCCAAGCCGTTCCATAAATGGAAGCGCGCGCTCGCAATCTCCGGCCCACACACACGAAAATACTAAATATCACCGTGACTGTCAGATAGCAGCTGATAATTTTCTCCAAACATTTTCAGGAAGCGTGCCCAATGTGATTGATCAGCTGGACCAGGGCAGGCAAAGTAGAATATGAGAAAACAGAAGAAGG